>NW_020653333.1:435766-468939 GCF_003589595.1 Hyposmocoma kahamanoa
TTGAAACTTTGTTTTCCGCTGTTATGGAAGGAATGACGGAAAAATTACGCAGTTTGTCGGAAATTATCCAGCTTAAACGAATTTTTCGGCTAGTTCCTCCATAGGCAATACTCACAGAATACATATACATAACATACATACTTTGTTAACTTCGTCACTTTGGACATGGGTCCGTTTCTATCGTAAACAGTGAAACTCTACAGAGACGATTTTAAATATTAAGTGTCAAGTTGCAAGTGTTCTTGACCCAGTACAAAGCCAATTAAAACAGAGCATTAAGAGATTAGTATCATACGTTTCAAATACGTAACAATACTTTAGAGAATTCTTTTTGGAATTTAATGTTTCCTACTTAACTACAGTATCACACTGACGTAATGAAAAGTACTGACTTAGTTTTTTTCTAATAATAAATGCATTTATTTTTTACGATTACGACTGAATGAAGTAGGTGCAGTAAATAAATTGTAAAAAGTTACGGTGATACCGTAGATAATAAGTAGAGCTGCTTGCTCATTACAGGTATCGGAAGTGGGTATTTTGTTTCAGTAAAACTTTGAAATTGTGATAACAACAGAGTGACCCTTTAATTTAGAACATGGTCAAAAGGACGTTGAATTTGACACTTAAAATTTAAATTCAACTCTATGACGCTTACAATAAGAACGGTCTAAAGATTGTCAAGCTAGCTCTATATGTATGCTCTTGACATATAATATTAAGCCATCGAGTATATGACAAGTAATACAGACGAAATAAGGGCCATCCATCCCTGGCAAGTCATCAGTCAATGATACTGAAATAAAATATCAACTGAGATCGCTGAGATCACAAATCAGAAAACTGAACTACATAGGGCGCACTATAAGTTTCCAGAACCGGCCACTTACATAAACAATATTTTAAAAATTATTACAACATTTCAAAATGGAACTCTTTGCCTGTAGAACACAGTTTGTTTCATCTGACTGTCACTTGTTTTTACATTGTGGCGTCATTTTAGAAATTGGTTGTCTACATCACCATGGATTTAACTCGTGAAAATTTTCGTAGTATGATTTTCTACGACTTTAAATGTAACGTAACAGCTCAGCGGAGCTTCGCTCGGTTTCAAACTGCGTTTGGCGATGAAGCACCATGCACAGACGACTGTTCATAGCTGATTTGCAGAATTCAAACGCGGTCGTGTGAATTTCAGTGACGAATTTCGTGATAGTCGCCCGTCCACTACCGTAAACAACAAAAACATCGATGCTGTGCACCGTATGATCAAAACAGACAGGCATGTGACATACAATGAGATTCGGGCATCTTTAGGCATAGTCATGAGTCAAATACAATTAATACTACACAAACATTTGGGTGTAAAAAAGCTGTGCCCTCGATGGATCTCACACAATTTTACTGAGGCTCAAAAAACTGATCGCGTCACTTGGTGCAATGTCATGCTTACCAGATTCAACGAAGGGGCGTCAAATTTGGTGTGGGACATAGTAACAGGTGACGAAATATGGATTTATAGTTACGATCCCAAAACAAAGCAGCAATCGAGCGTATGGGTCTTTCGAAATGAGGCGAAACCAACCAAAGTGGCGCGCATGCAAAGTGCCTCTAAGCGGATGACTGCTTCATTTTTTAATAAAACTGGACACGTGACTACTGTTGCTTTGGACAATCGTTGTACCGTGAATAGTGATTGGTACACGACCATTTGTTTGCCGGAAGTTATTCACAAACTCCGTAAAAATAACCGTATACACCGTATCATCTCGCACCACGACAATGCCAGTTCTCACACGGCCAGATAGGCAAATTAATTTTTGAAGGTGTGTTCACCTTTCAACGTTGACCTTATGAGCCATCCCGCGTACAGTCCTGACCTGGCACCTTGTGACTTTTATTTATTTCCAAAAATTAAAAACCAGTTACGCGGTCAACGATTTTCATCACCTGAAGAGGCTGTCGAAGAGTATGAAAAATATGTTTCATAGATTGTTACGGAGGAGTGGCACAAATGTTTTAAAAATATGAACTAATTTTTATGAAATGAAATATGAAACAGTGCATTAACGCTAACGTAGAATATTTTGAGAAGCAATAAATTCATTTCTGACCATTTATAGTATTTTTTCTTATTCATTCCGGAAACTTATAGTGCGCCTCGCGTAGTACAGCGCCAGCACCTGACATGTGTGTACGTCTCCGTATATTCCAAAAATGTTCCGTACTTATTGTAATAACATCTCTAACTATGTGGGGCTCTCCCATTCGGTGGTGTGGGAAAAACAGCAAATATCTAATTACAAAACAAACGGAATCACATTTCATCGGTAATTAAGTATTAAATTGCATAATTTTTCAATTTTCGTCCATTATAGCAATGCTCAAGTTAAACTGATCGATTTGAAGTAAACAATTGACGACACCCGTAAATTGTTTCAAATTCGGGCTGGCCAATCGGAGCGCAGTTGTCACCGTTAAGATATGGCAGAATAGTTTTCAAACAAATTAAATGACATTTCGTCTCTATTTTGGTTGGTTATATACTCGATATATTAAGCACTGAAAACTGTAAGGCAATCCTCTGTCTAGCCATACTTGTTATATAAGACCTGTGTATCGGAATCGCATTACATAAAATCTACAGACTACAATACATTGTTAGAAAAATAGATGACCTTGCTATAATATAAAAGGTAAAAAAAGATAAAGTCGTATAAGTACTCAAATCTTAACAGAGAGGTATAATAAACCAAGATAGATTTATCTTTATATTTTATTTAATGAAAATAAATAATAAAAATATATATAGATTAAACTTTTTATAGTATTTAATGATTATTATCAATAATTAAGGAAAAATACAACATATTCAAACTTACTATAGGCAAAAATCGACAATTCCTAAACCCTTTGCTCTTGCATCGGACACAGGGTCTTGTGGTTTAGGGAGTTTCTGTTTGATAGACCCTTCAATGGAGTCACCACATATCTATCGACGCGAAACCGGTTTGCAGCGAAACAAAAATTTGCCAATGGTCAAATTAAAAAAAAACTTGAAAGTGTAGGTCTTTAAAATAAAATAATTATAAAATACTTTGAAAGATCTCATATAACTTTAACCTAGGCATTAGTTATGTTTTATTTAGTAAGTCCTGCATTCGACTCCTTCCTGGAGCGAGACCAAAGGCGGCGTCCAGGAAACATAGGTCTACTACGGAAGAAAGGACGGTCCGCAAAGTCACCATCAGAATACCGTCCAATTCTGTTGCTCAGAAGGGTGGGCAAGCAAGGTCTTTATTATTATTGCAAATAATCTAGCGTTTACCGCTTATAGTAAAAATTAAAACTCAAGTGTAAATCCTGGCGTGGCGTATACTGTACAATAAGTAGTACAACTATACACTTATAGTCTGTCTTTTTTGAAGACGGAATAAAATGACAGACGCTTGCGAGCAGCAGCTAATGATTGCAATCGATACATATTCTATCGACTATCGACTGAAGATTGGTCACGCTTATGGAGTAAATAACTGAACTTGTTTCGTTTGAATCATCCTCGACCCATTACTCATTCAATTACTGAGCACAAGTTCTTCAATGACGTCTTTCCGGTCATAGTATAACATCATTAAAGCAGAGCAATTTAGCTTTCAGAATGAAAAATGTATCACACAGACATGTTTCAGCGTTATTAAGGATATCCCAACTTTTGCCGATACTTGCCGGTACTTTTTGTACCTGTTTGTTCTGTTTTGTTTGACATGAGTAGAACCTTTGATAACGTTTGCCATAGAACTGTACTATCTACGTTAGAAAGATATGGTCTTCGTGGACAGGTGCATAGCTGGATAGCAAGTTACCTTAGTAATGGAACTCAGTGTGTGGAAGTGGTAAAGCTAAATAATAAAAATTAAATAGAACCTCACAGATCAGAATTGAAACTAAATAAATACGGTGTGCTTCTGGGTAGTATTTTAGGTCCATTGCTTTTTCTATTATATGTTAATGACCGCCCTGAAGTGCTAAATGCAGATGCAGCAGATGACATATCAATAATTATTAATAAGAATTTTGGCATAGACTATGAAAAAGAAATAAATTACACTATATGTAATATTATTGACTGGCTCAAGCGAAATAACCTGAAAGTTAACGTTGCAAAAACAAAAATTATACAATTTTATAATTATAATGGAAAGCCCCAGAAACTCTCTGTAAGCTATCATGGATTTCGGTTTCACCCACTTTCCGTTAATCGATTTCAATGAAACTTGGCTCATAGACAAAGAAGAACACTGCGAAACCGATAACTAAACTTTTGAGACCGGTTTTTTTCATAAAAAAGTTATAACAACTGCCTCCGTGGCCGAACGGTTACCATGCCGGATTGCCACGCAGAGGACCCAGGTTCGATTCCCAGGCCAGGAGAAATATTTGTATGGCCTACATTTGTTTCTCTCGTGAGTTTGGGTGTATTTTGTGGTTGTTTATATGTGTGTTCATAGCACCCGCGACACTGGGTCTAAGTTGAGCGTGTGCGTTATTATTATTATTAATTATTAAATTGTTCTGGGGCCTTTGTGTAAGTTTTCAAATATGTAAACTTAACTATCGCGTTTGCGTTAAGATTTTAATTTAGATCTGTCTAAATAAAAATCTTAACGCAAACGCGGTAGTTAATTTATACTCAGGCATCTGAACATAAGCCGGCTGGGCATTTGGCATATACAAAACACGTTTTATACTGCAACCGGAAAGGCACGAGGTGTCTGGAAAATGAAGACGATCTCCCTCTTCATTTTCCTCCTTGCGCTTTCCTGCTACAAGCGAAATACATTACGTGTGATTTAATCGCTGACAGTTTTATTATACAGTACTATTAACAACAAGTGTTGACGACCTCGGTGGCTTGGTTGTACATTGTGGCCGCTGGATGCGGAAGTTCCGGGTTCGACTCCCGGTAGAACCAATTTGGGAAATGTTCTGATCTGTTGCTCTGGTACTCATAGTACAGGGAATTCACTAGTTTGAGACCAAAATTGATGTGGTAGTCTGGCACATATTATTAAAATTATATTATCAACGTGTTATTAACATTCCCTAAAGTTTTTAAGGGAAGCCCTAGTAGCCTAATGGTTTGACCTAACGGCTCACGAACAGAAGGTCGTAAGTTCGGATCCTGCTTCGCATTTCTAAATTTTACTATAAGCTTTTCGGTGAAGGAAAGCATCGTGATGAAACCTGCACGTCGAAGAAGGTTCATAACTCCTAAGGTCTAAGCCCTCGTCTGAGACATGACCAGCAGTGGAACTATAAATGGGTAGATAGATGATGATTAGGGAATGCCAGTAAATTTACCGTGGGCAATAATAGCAAAATCCAATTTTCACTTTCTGATATTATATGTATAATTAAGTGTAAATCGAAGGTTTTTTTGATGATAGCAACCATCGAGTACCTATTTAACCAGAAATAGAGACGAAATGTCATTTAATTTGTTAAAAAACTATGCTGCCATATCATAAGGGTGACTGCGCTCCGATTGGCCAGCCCGAATTAGAAACAATTGACGGTTGTCGTCAATTGTTTCACTTCAAATCGACGAAAATTGGACGAAAATTGGAAAATTACATATCTAATATTTAATTACCTTATTATGAAATGTTATTCCGTTTGTTTTGTAATTAGATGTTATGCTGTTATTCCCACACCACCGAATGGAACAGCCCCCCATTGTTAGAGATATTATCTTTATAATTAATTAATATTTTTGGAATATACTGAGACGATCACACAGGTCAGTTGTTAGCGCTGTACTATTTCAGCTTTCTAATTTGTGATTTCAGCATAAACGAGAGTTGATATTTAAAAATGATATCAGTACCATTTGACTGATGAGTTGCCAGGGATGGCCCTTATTTCGTCTCTATTTCTGGTTATATACTCGATGATAGCAACACAAATGAAAATAAACTTTTAAAAAAATTCAACCAACTTCAAAAGCCACAAAACGCCCATGCCCAGCAGTGAGGCATATACACGGGTTGATGTCGTTGAAAAGTTTTTTATTAGCACGAGATTACAAGTCTATACTTTCTTAAAAAGCTTAATCGAATTTTCAGGAACAAGTCTAAAAAAAATAACGCCGAACTAGGCCCAATTTCAAACTAAAGTCTGTACGCATAAAACTCCAGTACGTTCATCTATATTGGTTTTATATCCTTCCTCTGTTTACTATGCCGCGCTCCGCCCGCAATGATTCATAAACATTTCCACAATACCTGTTGAAATTTACACCAAACATTAGACCAGCTGTATTCGAAGTGTAGAATATAAATAACTTTTCTAAAACATGCTCGGAAATGTTTGCATTCCTTTCAAAAAATGAACACGCAAAAGTTTGTCACTTTTGGACCATGCGACTTCTTTCCGGCCAAGGCCTGCAAAGAAAATCCATTACTGTCTTCTTTTCTAAACTTTTAAATCTACTAAATGAACTATGTAAAAAAAAGAAAAACTCATACAGCCAACTGCCCAGTGTTCTAATTGCGAGAATTAAAAATACCGTACCGCTTACTCGGCTTACTTAAAAAAAAATGGCGGTAACATTTTTATTACAGTGTTTTGGTGTTATTTTGTTTTTCGTCTTTCTTTTTCTTATTTTGGTCACGAAAATGAGTGCTAGTGAGAAGAGCGATAACGAAAATACAGTAATATATACACATTCAAACACATCATCCGAAGTTCAGCAGGCTACTATTAATGTGCCTGGAAAAACAATATTTTCTTTTAATAATTGTCCTAACACGTCAAATATTACTTTTAATATTAATAAACATTTTTTTTACTTTTACTATTAAACATCTTCCTCTCTTTAGTCTTATATTATTTCCTCACATTGTTTGAGAAAATTCTATACAAGCCTCGGCGGGAACGGGGATTGATTGACTCGTATTAATACAAGGCTTCGCTGGCGCTCGCCCTTGTAACTCATACTCGTCCGGCAATCCCTTACGTCCCGGTCTCGGCAATATAATATAATGAATAACAAGTTTAAGTGTACCGAGACGACCTCGTTGGCCCAGTGATTAGCACCCTGGACGCTAGATTAACAGGTTCAAGAATCAACTTTTCTAAATTGGTTCTTGTTTAATTAAGAGTTCTGAGGTGGTGGCCTCAATAATTAAAATCTCTAGTTGTACTCGTATTACAGGGAATCCCTAATTTGAGATCAGGGGCCTTAATCTGGAAGCGCGAAATCAGTAGTTACGGGCGATTTACCACTATGGATTACTTAGACTTCCTTTATTCCCGTAGTTCCATGCACACAGGTCCAAGTGGAACATTTGTAACCCATAAGTCCCATACATTGAACTAATGGGAATAAATGGAACGTTTTTAATCTTTATTTCCCTTAGTTTTTTTTTATAATATCAAGTGACGGGACGAACAGAACAAGTCGTGCGCCTGATAGTAAGCCCTAAGCTGCACGCCTGTCCATAATAGTTGCAGAGCCACTCAGTGCTTTAAATCGCAAAGATCTAAGGGGCACCGCCACTGCGCCCGTCACCCTGAGGCATAAGTTGACAAGTCCCATGCATGTGCTTGTAATTTCTCCAGCACTCTTACCCTTTAAAACCGGAACACAATAATGCTAGGCGGCAGAAATAGGTAAGGTGGCAGTACTTCCCTGGATGAATCCTTATAAAAAGATATTTACTTCTACTAAAAAGTTAAAGATCCATGCATAGAGAGATTCCTAAAGCTGTACATCATGATTGTTTTTACCATTTCTCAAATGCGATTTCGAGAGGTCAAAAAAACTAAATTTGGTTATTAATAATTATTTACGAAAAATTGTTAACTTATGTGGTGGTAAGTTACCTTTGCTACCGGAAGACAAAATTGTTAAAGAAGGCGTTAACGGGGCAGAACTTAGAGGATGGAAAAGGCAGAACTAAGAATGTATGACAAACGCGATTTGACAGTTATGAACGGGCTGTTTGGCAGTTTAGAACTTCTCGGCCTTCGAGAGTAGTTGCGTAAGTCATCAATAGCAGTACAACGCCCGTAACTACGGATTTCGTTCTTCAAAAGTAGGTGTGACTCCCCCTTCGATCTCCGGTTCGATCCCCGGCCGAATCAATGTAGAAAACAACTTTTCTATATTGTCTCGGGTCTGGGTTGTGGAACAGTCGTTGTTTCCGATTTCCATAACACAAGTGCTTGAGTTGCTTGATATTGTCTAATATTTATCATTATAACTTTAAAAGGGCGCCCTTGACGAGATCTAGTATTTCACGACTATGGGCAACTTAAGGTAAAAACTAGTCATTCGGCACAATTTAGTTTACAAGTCATATTCAGTGAAACATACTCCACGGCCCGGCAACGCGGTAGTGTCGCAAATTTTTACATTTTTTCATTACCTTATTACACAGACCGTTCGAAAAATTTACCGACTAAAATATGAAAAAAAGACAAAATTTGTGATTTTTCGGATGTTTTACACAACATTTGTATTGTACAGTCATATACTATTTATAACATATCGATTCAATAGATTTCTTTTAACTTCATAACAATAATAACCTTGCCAACATACCTACTATGTGACGTATGAAAATAAGCTTTTCAAATTTCCGTTGTCAGTTTTTATCATTTTGTCTTTTAGGAATTATGAATTCAACCCATCGAAGTATTATATTACGTAAACAAATATTTTTCAACGTACGTGCATAATATTTAGCAAGTACTACCTAACAGTTTACCTGTTTTTTTGCATTTACACGAATCATAAATGATTTGAGGAAAACAAAACATTAAAATGACGATGTGCTACCTCAGGTACCTATGTATTATTACCACAGTTGTAGAAAGACTACTACTTATACATATATACTAAAAGTATCAAATTGAAATTCCAAAAAAAAATTATAAACTGCAGTTTGCAGTTTAGCAGTTTGTATGGAATGTGACACATTGTAGTACAATATTAAAAATATATAGGTTATTCTGAATATACGAATTATGGGACACACATTGCAAAGCCAAAGTACAACGATTAAATGGTGACACAAGAGAATCTTCAGTTTCATTAGGTATGTTAGGGCCACAACTAGAGTTATAGAGTTATTACTTATTACTCAATGTACGATGTATAAATATTCTGCCTTGAAATACGGACTATGGATACTGTTTGGCTTTACCTGCGGTCGTCGTACTGGGATGTAGAAATAATATCACATATCGAATTCTTTGCGGTTGAAATTTAATCACAGCAAAGTTTTCTTATCCACTGTAATATCATATAACACTGGTTCAATTTGCTTATAACCGTTTTCAAATTATTGAGCAGTATCTGGAAAAAATGGTGCGATTTTTTTAAGCATTCTTTGTTTTAAACAAATCCTTTATTGTTTTTTAACACTTTGGCAAATGGCGGTGAACATTATACCTCTTAATAAATAGGTAATTAAAATTAAGAAAAATGCTTCGTTACGCAAATTTGACTAGCTTCAGCAAGAGTTTCGAACACTTTTTTCACTGTAAAATAGCAAATTTTGGGCATTGGTGTGTTAATATTCAAGTAACATTGGTACATTGCTCTTTACCTATAAAACCCATAGATCCTTTCACATTCCACAATTAAATAAATAATCACAACTATTGAAATCCATTGGATCATTAGCTCATTCACTCAACAAACTCTTAGGAAAAACTTATTAATGTCAGTCTAGAAACTTGTACAGAGAGAACAGGTATGAAAATTAAATGACATGATCCATGTTGTTGTTTCGGTACCTATATGAAGTTCTGATCTAGCTGTTTAAATGATAATAACTTGACTCAAGTCACAATTCATACAGCTAGAGCAGTGTTTTGCTTCAACACTGTGGCACACTACAAGAATCATATAAATATACTTCTAGAAATCATCCTTTTGTAAAAATATTTTTATTCAAGGTAGAAAGTTCTAACTTAAACAAACAGCATTCATTGAGAATCTTTAGCTGGTTAAAAGCAACAATGCACGTGATGAAAACATTATTTATTAAATTACATAGATATTTACTAGTGTCTTAGTGCTTTGTCCATGAAATCTCAGGTTGTTCTTTGTTCTCTATGAGGTTGACATAGACTGTGCTTTGTTTACATAACATACAACAGTTCAATTGAGATGCACAATAAATTGACATTAGATAATTAAAATTAATTCTAACAATTGTACATTTTTTTTCTAAAACAAAAGTAACCATTTCAAATTATAATATATTTAAAATAAAAAATTTAATCACTTAGCACATAATGTTCATTCATACATACAACCCATAGGCAGTTCACAATGTAAATTGTAAACAAATTGGAAATTAAAGCTTTTTAAATACGGAACGCAACTGGATCAGTTTTCAAAGGTTTAAGTTCATGGGCATGACCGCCCCAATCGAGCCTGTAGCTCCGAGTCCTCCATGAGATCTCTGGGCTGATTAGCGCGGCTGCCAACACAAAGGGGGCACAACACTCACTCCACACCCAGCCTAGCAAAAACTGCACTTTAGTGAATGGGGGTGATCCATTTTGCACAGATCGCAACATTAACCAGTCTGAAAGGAACCACACTAACACATGCACCAGGAAGAACGGTAGGGGTTCCGCGTTGAACAAGTGTCCAGCGGCCCAGGCGGCGCCGGCGCCGAGGGGCATGCACTCCGTGAGAGGTTCTAATAGCGCTGTCGTTGGCACCATAGCAATCCGCAGGCGGGCCCAGCGCGCCAATCGCGCCTGGAGCCCGCCCACTGACCGAGCACCTGTGTTCTGCAGCGCCGGCAGCGATGACACCCGCATTTTCCACCCCGCCGCCATTACCGCCTTGGCCATGAAGTAATCTTCCGCTAAATAATCCGCAAACGCTTGCAAGCCACCAGCTTCTTCCAATGCACATCGTCGGACCAGCGACGACATCCCCGTATGGCAATTGATCCCTAACAGATCCGCTCCGAGGTACATCCGCGCTTGTGCTGTTCCAAAGAACACCTTCTCGTACACCGCGGCGAAACCCTCCGCGTCCCATGCGAACGGCATCTGATGCACTATAGCCACGTCCTCCCGCATGTGCTGCACCATGTCTAGCAGAGTATCATCCCGCATGCGAATGCCGGCGTCGCTTATTAATATGAGCGGATACTTAGCCGCTAAGTAGCCTGGCTGCAAGTTGTTGATTTTCGGATTCACCCCAACATGCTTTCCGCCGGTGAAAAGGCGAGCGTCTACGTGAGGATATTTGTGAAGCAAAGTGTTCACCACTACAACAGCGGCGTCGTGCTCGGTCTCCACACAAAAACATATTTCGTAGGTCGGATAATCGAGCGTAAAGAACGTCTCCAGGTTGGAGAAGAGATTAAGGTCGGTACCGGTGAGAGGTTTGAGAATCGTCACGCCGGGATACGGCGTCTCCGGTGGGGACCGGTCCACAGTGCGGTGCAGCTTCCACTTCGAATACGACAGAGCCATTATATGAATAAGCCACAGACACACCCACGCTATCATGAAGAATATGGCAAAACCGTAAACAGTATACACCATGGGCATCATAATTGTAGAATTTCTTCGCGGCTTCTTCGTTTCGGCCACATAATATCGACGGATTCTCGGGAGTGGTGCGTTACGACGCGATCATAACAGTGAACTGGTAATAAACCGAAAAAATACATATATTAAGTTCGACGAACGTTTCATATTTTAAAAGTACCTTAGTACCGGCCGATCTATCATGGCTTCAAAATAAAATTTTCTGCGAAAACAGTCCACTCGCGACCGATGCGATCCGTCAAGTCGTCAACTATACTCGAAATCTTCCGATACCATAATTTTTTTTATTGGTTTTTTACGGCTCTGGATACTTTGCACGTCGGCCAAAATACTAAAAATTATAATATAATATATTCTCTCTCTTTCTCTCTCTTCTAGTGCATGCAGCCAACATGAGAAAAAAAATACGAATACGATTACGCAATCAAATTGAATTGCTTCTAAACGTAGTGCTTAAATTCTCTTTGGTTGCTTACACAAATTTGACGCTTCTTAAGATGTAATTCCACTAGTCTTGAGAGCCAAATTTAATTAAAATCGGTTACCGGAAAGTGCGCAAACCCAGATTCATCCCCTAGTTCGCCACTATACGGAACTTGACACAGGAGATAATAAAAATCGGTTCTCACTTTAGAGGATGGAAAAAAAATACCGGGAATTCTAGTCTAGGTTCTCACTACTCAATATAATGAGATAATAGATAATAAATCTATGAAGATGGCATATTTTGCTCTAAGAAGAATCTTAGAGGATAGAATGAAATGAAAATAAAAGAAGAATAGGTTATGCATAAATCTATGATATCGACACTAAAGTGTGAAAAAGCGTTTTGCTTCTAATTTTGGCAACACTTTCGTATGACGTTACAAGCTAGTGAGAGTGACCGACGACGTCGCCATATTTAGCGCCACTGTCACTTTCGTGTACGCCAGTATAATACTCTTTATCTATGTTTTCGTGGTAGATCTGCTGTCAAAAGTTTGTTTGCTTAATTCTTGATAAATACGTCTAGAATCTAGTTATTGTGGTGTCCTGTATTGAGGAAATCATGCCCTCGTGTTGTCTAAAACAGTGTGGTGCAAGAAAAAACCAAAATCAGCCTGAATTGACCCTTCACAGGTTAGTAATCAGTTTTCGTTGATAATGTCGGATTTTTTAGGATTTTGTGTAATGTATTCTCAAAAGATGATATTTTTACACATTATTGGGGCTTTTGATAGTTTTGTATCTCTTTTAACGTTGATGTTTTCATTATTTCATTGCATTATTTACATACAAATTACTAGTAACGTTATGGCGCATCCACACATGCCGCCGGGTTTCAGACCGCCTTGCCGCTGAAAGCAGGCCGCCGGCTTTACCGGCGGCCTGCAGATGCGGTTGCAATTTTCGCAGTAGTGTTGTTAAATTATGTTATATATGAATACGACTACACTACCACTCCGTATCGAAGCCGCAAGCAAACTGCCGCCGGCAACCAAAAGCCGCGCGTGTCGCGGCTGAGATGCGGCAAATGCCGGCGGCACGGCCGCCGGCCATGCCGCCGGGCATGTGTGGATGCGCCATTAGTGATGTACCGTGTTTGTATACATTGTTAACCGACTTCAAAAAAGGAGGAGGTTCTCAATTCGACTGTATGTTCTTTTTTTTTTTGTATGTATGTTACGCGATAACTCCGGTATTTGTGAACCGATTTTCATTATTCTTTTTTTGTTGGAAAGGGGGTACTTCCATAGTGGTCCCATTTCGTTTTCGGAAGGACTGTACATTACCATCGCACGATTTGAGGGGTGGGAGGGGGGTGGGGGGAAGGGGGGGAGGGGAGGGAACCCTTCGTGCAAAGTTTCAAAGTTAGGAAGTTAATAGTTTTCGAGATATTAATTTTTGAAAATTCGAAAAAAATAACCTCAAAAAATCATGTTTTCGCACCAAAGAGCGGGGTAAACCCCTCCCCCCGAACCCCTAGCGGGAAAAACCCACCCCCAAACCACCCCCCCAACTCCACTTCCTGTGTTATATGAAAAACTAAATTTAAACCTAAAACCAGGCAAAAACGCAAAATCCTAATTGATGCATACATCAAACAGTAAACAACAACAAACAACATGGCGTTCTCTACGCGTTTCGTTATTTTTTTGCAACAAAAAATAATTGTTCAAAAATAAAAGCTTACATACTAATTATAGTAAATTTCTATGTTAAATTTACAATTACGTATTAATTTGTGCTGTTTAATTCAATACTGCGGAAAATTTTTAAAATAACGCAAAAAAATACTGCAACAACCAAACGCTGTGCTTTCCTAACCTGTAAAACCTGTTTCCTATCATATATTTTCGAATATTTCAATAATTTTTATTATCAAAACTACAAGTTTCCTAAAGCTAATATTTTAGGATTACACTGCTAACTATGTAATCTATTCACCATATGAATTTCAACTCTCAACTCGTGCGATGGTAATGTACAGTTGAGCCTCGTTTTCAAGAAAATCATCCACCTCGAAGAGTAGCTGTTCACGCATGAAGATTCATTTTTATAAATAGCGCCTAACTTTAATTTAGGAGCAATTACTTGGTGATGGTGATTTTGCTATTTTTACAATTCAAAGCGTTTTTCTCTCAATATACTTTGTGTAGTGTCAAGTCCTGTATAGTGGCGAACTAGGGGATATTTCAATAAAACTTAGCAAATAGACGTAATTCCACGTACTTTCGAGGTCGGTTTTTTTAGTACTCTGTACTGAGATTATTAAAGTATCGGTAGCGTTAATACTTTTACACATATAAAATGTTGCAATGGTATTTTATTCAACAGATTTCCTGTAAATGAAATTCTGAACAGGAAATGGATAGAAATTATTGGCATCGAAAATATAAACCCCCTGACATCAATTATGCTCTATGTACTTAGAAGCATGACTCCTTCAATAAAACTCTCGATGTGACAAGATAATATGACGGCGCAATACCTTCCATGCTGGTAGCTTTTATTATTAATAAGTAACATAAATATAAGTTCCCGAAGTAGTTATTTCATCACATCATGTTGATTATTTTTATAGTATTTCAATGATTAAATTAGGCACATAGATGGGTTGTGTGACTTATTTCTCTTCTCTTTTTTCAGCCTAGGCAAATCACACACTCACAACAACCCAGTATGATGGTCAGGACACAAGCTGTTTTAAGTGAAGTATAAATTAAATCAGAGCTGGCCTGTTCAATGGAGTTGAACTTGTCAAATTATAATTTGACCAAAAATGTACCATATGCAAAGGTAAATTTTTTTCTCAAAGATTGCTTATGTTTTGATTTCTCTCTTTTTGTATGGACCCAACTTATTATGCACTATGTAAATAAAATCAGACTAATATTTTAACGATTTGTTTAATTTTCGTCCCGTGACAGACAGATAAAAACTGATAATAATATTTTCTGGAGGCTGAACCCTCTCCTCGAGGAGACCCGTGCCCAGCATTTGGACGTATAATGGGTTGCTGATCATGATAATTACTATGTTTCAGATTCGACACCCAAATGAAAAAGTGAAGTTTCTTACAAAAAAAATGTGATTTGCTGAAACGGAAAGTGACAAGTTTAAATGAAAAGATCCGGAGACGGGATGGAAAGATTGCTCTCTTATCTAATATTTTCAAACACCTTCAGAAAGATAGATTCATTAACAATGAAGAAACGCTCATTTTGGAGAAATGTGCAGGACCAGAAGATTTTTTGAAAATGCAAATAGCTAAATCTATGGGTTTACCTACAGAAAAAAAATATTCAGAAGAAATAAGAAAATTTTGCTTTGACACTTCATTTTTTTTCTCCGAAAACATATAAGTTTATAAGGAGTACCTACAACACATGTTTGCCACACCCTCGCACTTTGAGCAAATGGTATCAACATGCTGAACCTGGCTTTACAAAAGAGGCTTTTCAGGCATTAAAAAGAAAGGTTCAAGAAAGTGTTCACCCTGTGATGTGCGCCTTGACACTGGATGAGATGGCTATTAGAAAATGTCTAACCTAGGATTCAAAGTCGCAAAAATTTTATGGTCGTGTTTATTGCGGCCACGAAATTAACAGTGACAATGTGGACGAAGTCAGCCAATGTCTGGTATTGCTGGTAACATCAGTAAATGGTTCGTGGAAGTTGCCAATTGGATACTTCCTTATTGTATCCCTTACTGGAGAGCAAAAGGCTACTATTGTGTAGACAGCAATACAACTCTGCCAAGACGCTGGAGTCAAAGTGGTTAGTGTCACCTGTGATGATCTAGCTGGTAACTTTAGCATGTTTACATCTTTGGGCTGTAATGTTCTGAGGGATCAAAAAACGACCAAATTCCAAAGTCACGACAGTCAAATCTACATATTCATTGATCCATGCCATGCTGTAAAGTTGGTAAGAAATGCTTTTGGAGAATTGAGAGTTTTCGTTGACTCCATGGCCATGGGTCGAGAAATTAAGTTTAAATATTTAGAACTGCTTCTAAATTTACAAGAACACAAAGGGCTGCATCTAGCTACTAAAATAGGTAAGACCCACATTTTGTATGAAAAACAAAAAATGAAGGTGAAGCTGGCTACTCAATTATTCAGTAGCTGTAGCAGATGCTCTTCAATTCTGCTGCAACACATTAAAAATCAAAGAGTTCGAACAGTGCAGTGGTACAGTAAATTTTATAAACATCATGAACTATGTTTTTGATGTACTCAACAGCCACTCAATCCGCCGACCTGGTTGGAAGAAGGCTATATGTCCTCGAAACATTGGCTTTATAAGAGCGTTGCTTGAAAGTGCCATTGCTTATATAAATAGCTTAAACTAACTTCAGGAGATTTGTTAGTTCAATCGCGAATAAAAACTGGATTTATTGGTTTGATTATTGATATGAAAAGTGCGTTGGCGTTTTACGAGCATATGGTTTAGAACACGCGCATGCTCTGCAAAATTAGCCAAGAACTATTTTTCTCAGCTATAAGAGCCAAGGGAGGCTTTAACAACAACCCCAATGCGACATTTAACGACAACCCAAACACAGTTTCGCGCATCGTACAAGAAACTCCTGATAAGGGCAGAAATTCGAGAGGGTGGAGTAGGTAACTGCGTTCCTTTGGAGCAGATTAATATATTGACATGCTCAAGCAAAAACCCAATTACTTGAATATACCAGTTGACCCAAAGAAAGATTTAGTGGAAATATCTGAAGACAATAGTGAACTTTATGATACATATTTTGAATATTTAGGAACAAACTTAGACGAACGCACAGAAAGTGCATTGGAATATATTGCAGGTTTTGTATCACGAAAGGTGTCACGGGAGGTAAAATGTGACATATGTTTATCATTGTTAGTTGGGGAATAAAATCATGATTGTTTGGTGTTCCAGAAGTCCCGCGGTGGTCTTCAGTACGCATCTATTGGAGTTGTGGACATTATAAAGAAAACTGAAAATTTGATCAAATCTCACATCACAAATCAAAGGAAGCCAGAAAAATATTATTTATATATTTTCAAGTTTTTGGTAGAGTATTATGACAGCGAAAAAATGTTATACTTACCGCTCAACATGGAACACAATACAAATCATACGTTGCTCCTTATTAAAACGATAATAAAAGTGTATATTGATATAAGGTTCTGATATCATGGAAAAAAATATAGTGATAAAATTTCGTATGGGAACTATTTTAATAAGTTAATTTTGTTTAGAAATAAAAAAAAAATGTATGCAAAAACATGTTTTTTTACATCAACCCGCTAACGACGTTTTATGGAGCCAACCAGTGCCAACATAATTATCATCCATCAAAGCTATAACACTAATTGATCGACGATTGGTTGATTGGTATGATATCCTTTGGTTAAAAACAGCAGTGTGTGTGGCTAACTTAATGACAATGACAATATCTCATTTTGTTAAATTATCTGAAGGCGGATCCTCATCGTCATCACACTTTTTGCCATTGTCTTTTAATTTTTCTGGTCCATAAAAAATAAGTATTTTTTAAATCACGTTCTACGAGTATTTCCCGGTTTTGGTCTATCGTCACTCCAAACTACTCTTGTACCAGGAGGACTCGATATTTTCATTTATTTATTACCTACTCATTATGGATATCTGTTTTCCTATATTCTTCTACGTATAGATAAATTATGCGACCGAGCCTTTCGGATTTCATTTACAACGGAGGCTCAGGCCAAAAGTTGATTATTGTCATTGAGTTACGCAATTACCCTGCGGACCTGGAGGTGCCGACTTCGACCATTGATCCATTGTTTTTTCATTGTTATCGCCGCCGCCGCTATCATTTTTGGAGCTCTGTTCGAACGTCCTATGTATAATAACAAAATAAACTAAATACGTACCGTTTATTCCACGCATACCCGATATCAGAATAACCATTGCAGAATATTAAAACTAAACAAACTCATATTCGTTAAATTATCGGTAACAGATGTTATTCTAGGTTACAACATTTGGTACAACCCTAAACAAAGCGGCCATATTAAGCGCGCAAGTCCGTATACAAGTCATTGATATACATTCAGAGTTGGGCGTTAATCAATTACACAAACAGATTAAAAAATCTATTCAATTGAAATCAATTGCGACGATCAATTGCAAATAAAATCACAAGAATTTAATATTCAAATGTTTCCCTGTTATTCCGAAATATACGATAATTCACAACAGTATACTGAAATACTTAAATAATAAAAATTGCCACCGAAATGAAGTAGAGAAAACGAACCTGAAAATTACTCAAAAGTTTGTAATCATTAGTATGTGATTTGGAACCAACAAAAAAATTACCAGTAATATTAATGCAAAGCAATATTATAAATGCGAAAGTTACTCTGTCTGTATGTCTGTTACGTTGTCACGCCTAAATAGTTGAATCAATTTTGATGTATTTTGGTAGGTATATACATAGATAGATGGTAGTCAACAGCACATCAAGCTACACATTGACGTATCTTGTTTCGTTGCAATTTTCGAACAAAAATGTGTAGTCTGATACGCTGTTGTCCGTACCTAGGAGAAGGACATAATGTTACTTTTATCATAAAAAGGTAGGGAATTAAAGTTTGTATATACCAATAAAAGTATGAAATTTAGTATAGTACCTAGCTTAGAATAATAACGCATAGAATGATAGTTTCATATCAAACGAACTGTCACAAGTGAGGCAAAAACCAAATTCATGTAGGCGTAAGCAACTTGTAACTACGCTCGTCGGCACGCACACAAATATACAAATAATGATGCCATGGAATAACATTTCCCTCAAAAGTGGGGAAATTGTATCTTGCTTAACTCATCATTAAGTTAAAGGTGCCTACAGATTTGCCCGACATTGTCGATCAGGTGCCTACAGATGTGCTCGATTTTGTCGATCGACAATGTCGATCATGTGCCTACAGATATGCTCGGTTTTGTCGATGAAAAACGAATATAGCACTTATTTGTAAATCCAAGATGGCGGACACGATTTTTCAAAATATGCTATATGGGTATCCTTTTCGAGGTATTTGGGGATGCTCATTACGAATATGGCACTCATTTCTAAATCCAAGATGGCGGACACAAGTTTTCAAATAAATGCAATATGGGTATCATTTTCGAGGTACTTGGGGGTGCTCATTACGAATATGGCACTCATTTCTAGATCCAAGATGGCGGGCACGATTTTTCAAAAAAATGCTATATGGGTATCATTTTCGAGGTATTTGGGGTTGCTCATTACGAATATGGCACTCATTTCTAAATCCAAGATGGCGGACACGAGTTTTCAAATTAATGCAATATGGGTATCATTTTCGAGGTACTTGGGGGTGCTCGTTACGAATATGGCACTCATTTCTAAATCCAAGATGGCGGGCACGATTTTTTCAAAAAAATGCTATGTGGGTATCATTTTCGAGGTATTTGGGGATGCTCAATGTGAATATGGCACTATTTGTAAATCCAAGATGGCGGGCACGATTTTTCAAATAATGGCAAGTTGGGTATCGTTTTCGAGGTATTTGGGGGTGCTCATTACGAATATTGCTTTTGTTTGAACTGTCGTGTTTGCCATCTTGGATTTAGAAATGAGTGCCATATTTGTATTGAACATTCCCAAACATCTCGAAAACGATACCCAACTTGCCATTATTCGAAAAATCGCGCCCGCCATCTTGGATTTAGAAATAAGTGCCATATTCGAAACCTAAAACCGAAAATGCCATAAGCAAACATTAAAGAAAATAACTGTTAAAATAGATTAAAAAATCGCTTAAGAATGCTCCCCTTTTAAGAAAATAAAATATTTCAATATAAAATATTTCGCTTGAGTTACGAAAAGAAAGACATTATAAGAAGCTATCAAAGTTGTACTGGTGGTGCCAACACTATAGTAGAAACAAATATATACTGTAAATTTGTTGCAATATGTGCTCCAATTCAAATAAAATTAAAATAAATAATTATTCAATATAGCATGAACGCAGAGCCGTTAAAAGTATTATAAAATAATTAAGTGTCCCAATCACTTACAGGAGTTAACGAAAACATTTAATGTTTATTCAAGTAAATATAATATTATAATATATATAATATAATATAAATATAAAATTAGTTCAAGATGCGCAAATAAATCGAAATTACAGGCACCACTAAAATTTACGTAATATAATTATTTTGAAACAGAATAGCAAAATGGGGAGAAAAAAAATTCGTTACTTTGCAACACTTTCGTATCTTGTTGCCGCGAAATTATTTTTCTGTTTTAGTGAATATTTACATAAAAATATGAGTTGAAACGCATTACTTACTTGTGGAATGCGATGTTAGTGTCTAGTTTATGTTTGTCTGTTGTATTTTTACACCCATTTACCGCACATTTCGTCATTTTTAGCAAAAAATTTTGGAGCTGTTCGCGGTGCAATATGACCTTGAGCACTAACAGCCCGCGCGCTCCTGGGAGCGCGTTTGGAAGCCTCTAACTTGCCTCACTTAGCGTGTGCGGGCTAGGTTTCTATGCGTTATTATTCTAAAGTACCTAGGTACAGTCTTAGAGAATGGAAAAAAATAAAATAAAAAAAATAAATAAAAATCGTTTATTTCTCCTTCCACAAATATTACTTAAAAAGAGATATTAAATCTAAGGTAACAATTTCAAACAAATTACATTTGTGGAAAGCTGGAGCCTAAACTAAATCTATGATTTGTATTTTAGGTTTCCAGGCCTCCCAACTCAGAGTCAGTTAATTACATTTATTGTTCGGTAATATGTAGAACTTGTAGAGAAGAAGATACGCATGAGTGTATGTGTGTGTGTGTGTGTGTGTGTGAGAGAGAGTGTGTGTGTGTGTGTATGATAAATAAAGGTACAGTAGACTACTCAAAGCAGTTTTTATTCTACGCAGACGAAATTGCAGGTACCAGCCAGTTACTTATAAAATTGATTTGAAGAGAAAAGATTGCAAACATTCGAATTCGATTAGTAATTGAAGTTCAGAAATTGATGATGAAATCGTGATTTATCCTAAAAAACCTGTTTAATTGCCTAACAATAAAATATCCTTGTATATGAGTTACATATTTCAAGTCTAATTTATTACACATAATACGTACTTTCTAATTATAAATTATTTATACACATTAATATTTACAACCGTTGTAATATTTACATACACTTCCCATGCACTTCCCTATTCACTTTTTCTCAAATAATTAAAATCTTGCCGATCTTACCAAAATACCGCTCTTGCTACATTTTTATGTAACTTTAGTGGCGTAAATACTAGCCGTGAAGTGTAAAAAAAAAAGAAAAAATAATTTGCCGCGGGAAAAAGCAAAATATCTTTCTAAATTTGTGACGCAAATGATTGAAACAACTCTTCGGATTTCTTGGAAAATTTAGAGGTATTGGCAAAATGGACGTGTGTAAACGTTTAAGGGCTGCTAAAACCTTTGAAAATTACATGGAAATCAGCCAAGATTTGGCTAATAACTCCGAAATTGTACAAAATATTCAGTTCAACATGTCCACCATAATTGCTTTGAAAAATGTCCGATCTCTTGAAATTGAGGTGAGTTTTCTCAGTGAGTATAGTGAATTGAATCATTTTTCTCGGTCGTTCAGGTTATGAAATACTATGATTTCAGTACTTTAACAAATGCGATGATACTGGTGCGGTAATCAAAGTGTTGGAGAGGATGTTCGAGCTACCCGGATCCAAAATTTGGCATATGCTTGGTAAAGAGGTCATTTCTCTCATACAATATTGGCTGGATGCCGTAAGAAAACATCTCATCACTCATAACATCAATTGGTGGTTGTTTCTAAAACAACTACTGATTTTCGTAAAGGTAAACCTTCACAAACTTATCAATAACACCTTTATTTTACTTAATATCTGGCTTCTGTTTTTTTAAGTGGCTATTATATCCAGGCTGGCACAATTTATACATTATATAGGTACTTAAAATTCAGAATTTCACTGTGATGTGTTTTACTGGGGTCCTATATATGACTGATCATTCTACTACTGGATACGAGTTCTCTGAACACCGGATAATATTATTGTGCAGACAGCTCATATTAACAGCTACAATTATTAACCCTACATCTGGTGCTGCCATTTTTCGCAATCCACTTGTCTGGCAAATTCCCATTCAAAGCACCACACCTTGCTGCTACAAAAGCTGAGACAAAATCGAGGTGTTCTGTTTAGACGTGAATTTAGACCTGATTTCATGCTGCTTTAATTTGTATTAAAGCATTAATATAACACAAGGATAGACTGTAATTGCTCAGTCATATTGTTCTCAAAATTAATCATTAAATATGAGCCATCATACATGATTGACACGGGGTCTGCTGTTAGGATCGAGTTATTGTAAAGCTTCTATTGCCAAAAAAAATTATGGAGTGCGTTTTTATCTAACAATTTTTTACAGTAATGTGTAATATAATGTAAGTGAAACACTAAGAATGGATAATAGTTAATATTAAGAATTTTTAATGTTTAACATTTCTGGGGGGTTTACACCGACATTCTTAATGGGGAAATTTCTTTAAACTTAATTTTGACTTAACAACAACTTTATTTTTACATCAAAAATGTGTTTTCTGCAATGCAATCCGTTAGTTGAACACATGGTGATTTTAAAAAGAGCATATGCGGAATATGAAATATATGAGCATATATGAAAAAAAACCAGTAAAATCACAATTTTCTAAACAGTGCACACTAGAATTAAGTGGCCTCCTGGAGTTCTTGCCAGATGTACCTAATTTTGCAAAATGGCAGTGCCAGATGAAGGTATTCACTTGCCGTCCCAGAACAGGGAATTTGCCACACACAGGATTAATGGGAAGTTAACCATGTGTGTGGCAAATTCCCATTGACTTGTATCTCCAACTCACTGGACAACTCCACATCTACCACTACTGATCATCACTCTCTGTTAAGGATATTAATATAATCAATAGATTAGAAACACAAAATCCCTTAACAATCAGTTATTCTCAGGGTTCTTTTTCTGTTGGAGGTAGAACAACATCATGGTAATGCTGACTTGATGCTCTAAAGAATGAGGTAGTACTAGCTGAACCATTGATCAGAGTACTGCCTTCTAATGATATTTTTGTAGATTTTGCCCTATCAATGTTGGGCAATTTGTAACAAATCATCATTGTCATCTACAGCCCTACTTCACCCTTATTTCCAGCAAATAACAGAAAAGCATCCTTCACTGAACAACATATTAATAGAAGAAACAGCAGAGAGTCTCCTAGATCTAGCAACAAATGGCAAACTGGATGTAATACAGAGACATGCAGTGCTTCACACTTTCAACATTTTCAGTGCAAATTCTTCCAGGGAGATAAGATTGGGTTTCAGAAGTCAATTTGAGCATTATTTGTAAGTATATTACATGAATAGGTACTTCAGTACTTATACTTGTTAATTTGCTTCACATGTAAGAAATATAAGAAAGAAAATATTTCATGAAATAATTGGTAAATTAAAGTATACTAGAAACCTGCACTGATATACCTAGGCCGACTTGCTTAAGTGAGGTAAGTCAGAATTAATCAGCATTATACTTTATACCTATCTAAACTATATCATATTCCTAGTTATAAGTTTGGTGAGAAATAAGTTTTGGGATTAGAACCTTACGTGACCTGTCATAGAACTGGGGAAAAAAATAGTACAGCAGTGTTTCCCGCTGTAATACTTGCGAATATGTAAAGAAGTAATTTTCCAAACAACCTAAGCTACATTACTACGGCTTAGGCTGATTACCGCAAGAGTTGCGGCATCATATACCGCGGTGTCCAGTAACGGCGCGATATGCATATGAAAGTGTATAAACAAATGCAAAGGCGACTACAACTGCAGCGGCGATGCCGCTGTTGTTACGGCGCCGTGTGTTAAAAAATTAATATTTGAAATCAGTTTTTTATTTGTTTCATTGTACAATTACACTGACATTCTTTTAACTAAACATGTAACTCATAATCATATAAGGGTTGAGGCGATCACCATTCAAAAGAAGTCAGAGGAATATGGACCACAGATCTTTTGGGTGGTGACCAACTCCAAATAGTAACCAGCAGACGTTACAAATTTTGATTCAATGTTACTCAAAAAGTCAGTGATATGAAATGTATTATGTATACATAAAACATTTTAGTGCTATAAATGGGAAAATATGTTTAGTACTACTCTTTTGGCAGTGCCCATGACCAACAGTATGGCCGAACGGTTACCATGCCGGACTGCCACGCAGATGTCCCAGGTTCGATTCTCGGGCCGGGAAAAATATTTGTATGGCCTACATTTATTTCTCTCGTGAGTTTGGGTGTAATTTGTGGTTGTCTATGTGTGTGTCCATGGCACCCTAGACACAGGGTTTCCCTAGTGCGGGTCTATGTTGAGTGTGTGCGTTATTATTATTATGAATAGTGTGTGAACATAGGTGAATTGAAAATCATTTCAATTGCCTTCACCTTCTGACATTTCTTTGCATATGTCCAACAATCTGACAGCACTTGTAGCTATGACAAGCTTGCCATCAAACTGCAAACATCCTACGGTTGAGCACGGGTTTCTTATAAGTAAGGGGAAAGGATTTTAAGGAGAAATTTTTGTCCATGGAATGGATATTAGGCATTCGACATGACTTTGAAAAGTTTTTGTGAACTATTGTCAACTTGTTAGATTAAACACAATATTTACAAGTATAAACCAAAAGAAACTGGTCACTTAATCTCAATAAAATTTCATATTTTTCACTTTATTCCCTAGCATAAGACTGGCAGCAATCATGTCATCCTGTGGTCACCTCCCAACCCAGTACAGTATCATAGAAACCCTTCTCCGCTGGTTATTACCTCGCCAGGATCAGGCATTGCGAAGAGAGTCAGCCAATAAATGGTTCCCACCACATTTGTACAGGCAGTCTTCTGTTGACATCTTCTTGGATAGACAGTGGATTAATTTTATTCAGGTAAAGCAAAGTATATTTAACTACATATTAGTAGCGATATTTATTGTTTCTACTTAAGTAATTTAGGCATGATTCAAATGTTATCATCATCATTGTTGCTTGGATGTAATTGGAGAGCTTCTGAACAAACTAGAGCGCCTACAAAACCTAGCTATCCGATTTATTTTCGGACTGTTGTCCGCCGTGAAGTGCATATTATCCTGTCCACCCTTTTTAATATATGTCATGACCATAACTTCTCCTACCTTCGTTCCCGGTTCCAGGAGGGCAGCCCCTCCTTTTTACTTGCACAGTGTTGCCCGCTTATGACCTTTGTTCTCACAGCCTTAGGTTGGCTGGAAGGGATCTCTTTTAGAGGTAAAGCCACCTTTGCTCACCTTTTCTATAATTAATTTTTCTGATGTATTTTGTTTGGTGCAATAAAGAATATATAAAAAATATAGGTAATGAAATTATATACGACTGTCCCAAAAGTATCCGACCTTCGTCTGTTATTCCGCTCCGGGTCTATTAATCACAATCCGGCTCGTGGATTCCTTCAAAGTAATCTCCATTCGAGTTAGAAGAAGAAGAAGAAGAAGAAGAAGAGGAAGAGGAAGAGGAAGGGGGAGGGGAAGGGGAAGCGGAATGAGAAGGAGAAGGGGAGAAGGTGAAGGAGAAAAGGAGAAGGGGAGAAGGAGAATTTAACATAATAATTTAATCATATAGAAGGTGTTCCCGAATAAAAAGTTTCTCCAGACCTAAAACCCCATGATTTCTTTTATTGGGGCTGCATAAATAATATTTACATTATTTATGCAACCATTATTATACCTAAATACATCGCATCGTGCATTTTCATACATTTTCAAACACTGTCACTTTTTCTGCAGGACGCGCGAGACTTCCTCAACTCTCACAACGAGAAAAACGAATTGATCACTTCCATAATCTGCAGCAAGCTGTCTGTGGGCAGAATTAACATTCTTTCGGTAAGTGTTCAATAAATGCGTTTATGCACTCCAGGGGTCGCATTTAAATAAAAAAACTTAATTATCTATATAAACTACAGTACATATATGGGCAGTTCTCATGATATTTATGAAAATTTTTAGGATTTGTATTAGAAAATGAAACTATTTTTCCGGATTTAAATCGCGTATATTTGTTTTTTCAAACAAACCGACGTTTCGGGCCCTTTACAGGTCCCATGGTCACGGTTGACTGAGGTGGTACAGTCTTCAACCAGTTATGTCTAATATTGATGCAAACCACCCTATTTTTTCACTATAGTTACATTAGTTATTAATTAAATACCTTATTTTTAATTTTACAAAGAAAACATTCCAATTTACGCTATATTAAGTTTTACAAATTATTTTATTGAATGAATTTTTATTAAGTTCAATTTATTTTAATTATTAATAGAAATTAGAATAAACTAAAACATATTAATTAGTACTGCAGTCTTATGTCTGTTTGGGATTTTTCATTAGAGGAAATACTGGATCCTAAACTGGTGGTACGGAGAAACCATCTTCCCTGTTGAAATTAGGATGTTTTTTAATTTCAATGGCCTCTCGCAAACGTCGGTTTGTTTGAAAAAACAAATATACGCGATTTAAATCCGGAAAAATAGTTTCATTTCCTATGTGTAACAATCGCGAAAACCTAAGAACTCGATTTGTATTAGAGATTAGAATTTGTATTTATTCTTTGTCTATTTATTTACATACTTTATACATAGTTTTTACATTACAAACTATTTACTTAGTACTTATGTAAATAGTTTTTGATGAAATAAATGACTTAAGAAAATGAATCAGAACATTGGAGGGTAAGGGAATGACGAAATCAAAATAAACCAAGAATAAATAGCGATATAAACTTACTTTTAGACTTAATGTTTTGTGTAAGCTTACTGCTACCAATAACACGTCTGAATTAATAAATGAAATCACTTCACTTCAATTTTTATTTTTATGGCTCCATCAATATGAGAACTAATGATTTTGCCAATGTCACAGTTGAAAGAAAAAAAACGAAACAAAAAAAAAATTAAAAAAATTTCGCTAAGTTCTAATAGGACATTAAGCGGTGTTGGTAAGTTGGACTACGGGGAGTACTCAGTTGAGAATGTAAAACAAAACAGCAAAACAACATTTATAAATATATGTTATTTAAGTGGATAAATTTACATAGAGTAACAATATGGGGGGAGAACACTAAAGTTAAGAGGTTGTTTATGTTAATGGGGCGGGGGAATTTTGGAGAAAGTAAGTTATAAAGTGGAACAGCAATATTAGGACAATTGAAAAAAATGTGTTTCAAGGTACCGTCTTCTAGGCATAAATGAAATCAAATGTTTCTTTCTATATGATGTGAGGGAATGACTGTCAAAAATATAACTTTTAGAATTTTAAATTAAATCTTTTCGTAGTAGAAACTTTTTACACGCACAAGTTGAATTTCGTCATTTTTAAACGTTTACAGTGCTGCTAACTTTTAAAAACTTACAAAATACATTTACCAAATTAAAAATGCATTCGCAAATCAAATGAAGGTAAAAGTGTGATAGAATGATTTTTTCAACTTGGGACATGAATAATTATACATTTTGTTATAATTATTAATACAAAGATCGAACACTCAGAAAAAACACTCAGAAAAAATTCCTTCGATCCGGTCGGATTCGAACCGACGTCTTCTTGCATACCGTGCCAGACGCTATACCAACTAAGCCACGGAACGAACCAACGGACTTCACGAATTTTTCTATATGCTTGCGTCGTGTCTTTGTACTTGGTCTTTCAACGACTTTTTAGTCGTAGCGCCATCTATGAGAAATCTTTAACAGATTTATTACCCAGTTAGTACCTTTACAGCTACCAGTCCTGGCGAGAGATGTCGCTATTCACTGTATTAATTAAATTTTTATTGAATTGATATTCAATTATTTTTTGTGAAATTACTCCACTAGTTTGTTATAATTATTATTACAAAGATCGAACACTCAGAAAAAACACTCAGAAAAAATTCCTTCGATCCGGTCGGATTCGAACCGACGTCTTCTTGCATACCGTGCCAGACGCTATACCAACTAAGTTACGGAACGAACCAACGGAAAGACCAAGTACAAAGACACGACGCAAGCACAGAGAAAAATTCCTGAGGTCCGTTGGTTCGTTCCGTGGGTTAGTTGGTATAGCGTCTGCCACGGTATGCAAGAAGACGTCGGTTCGAATCCGACCGGATCGAAGAAATTTTTTCTGAGTGTTTTTCCTGAGTGTTCGATCTTTGTATTAATAATTATAACAGACTAGTGGAGTAATTTCACAAAAAATAATTGAATATCAATTCAATAAAAATTTAATTAAAAATACATTTTTTAAATTTATTTATCGTGTTTTTAGCACAGGATAGCTTTAATTTTGCAAAAACATATTATGTTGCGACTATCTGTCGTCACGGTAACAACGTAACGACAGATAGTCGCAACTACTATTGTTCAAATTTAATTATACATACAGTGTGTTGATTTGTATTCTCGCCATCTTTAAGAAATTAATAATAGAAATAATGCTAAATCATTTAAAAATATGAAAACATATACTCTGTTCAATATTCTGGCTAATTGTATCTAGTAAAGTTTTGCAAAATTGCCTCTTTAGTCCTATGCACCACTCAAGGGCAGTGACCCCGCCACCAGATTCACCAAGCGATACGTAATCTTTCTCGATCCCCATATTTACCTATTTTTTCAATTATGATTGTGTACTGGTATTGTAATAATTTACTATTTATTTACATTAATTACAAAAGTTTTTTTGTTACTTAGATTTAGTACTTACTAACGTTAAGTTACATGAAAATATTGCGAGGAGCACCTAGCTCCACAGCTGGTGACTGGGTCCGTACCGGAGCCACCACCAGAGATTCGCACGTGAGTTTCGTTTCTACATTAGACTCCACAACTTTGCAAGCAGAAACTTCGACACTCGTATCCTCAGCGTAAACTTAACGTTTCACATCATGCCATGAGAATAAACACGCGCTTGTACTTGATGGATTACTATGTAGGTTCTGGTGAACCTGGTAGCGGTTTTTTTTGCACTACTAACTCTTGTTTACATACCAAACCACGCGGCATTTCGTAACAGACAAGAATAGAATGTATGCGGGCTGTCAGCGTGACATAGACGCAGTACGGGAAGCAAGGTCGACGGATCTACCAATCGCGCGCTCGATACGACTCTCCCCCGCCATCGGTACCCGTACCCCACCACCAAATAGATCTGCGCATTTAAGGTCATTGTTCAAAATAGGAATTTACGAAATTTTTTTTCCATTTCTTTTTTTTTTGTGATTTGGGTTCAGTTTCGGATATATAGAATGACCCCTGTAAATATGGCGAGAATGCAAAAACATTGTATTATTACAAAATATTAAATTATTGAATAGTCCCAAAATTTTCTCTTGTCACTTTTCAGTTCATCTATAAACGTTTGACATAACCCTAATGGAATTCTTTTTAATGACGTTGGATGTATCCAAAACTTATTTTTCTTCGTTTGCTTCCTCTTCCGCCTTTTTAAAAAGTAATACTTTATTATAATTTCATCTTCATCCATTTCATACGGGAGCGAACACACACTACTAGCTTCCAAAAGAACATAGAAGCAACTGCAGTGCATTAAACGATTCTGTCGTGCAAACGACAAGGCGGCTGCCGTGAAATGATAAATTGTCGTCACGATCTAGTGGAAACAGCTAGACAGACAGTATTTCAACGATAAAATAATCGTTCACGACAGATAGTCGTGATATGGGAACAGCCTAGACGCAACGGTCGTCCAATAATAAGTAAAATGTTAGGACATAATGGGAACGCGCCCTAATTCAAAGTTGGTCGTATTGAGAAGATACAATTTGAAAATTAGTGAAAAACACGGAATGATACTTATTGTTAATAATGGGATTATTTTTATTTATACGTAATATTTAGTTATCCTCTTATAAACGAGAAAATAGACTTATTGGTTCCATTCAGTAATTTTTGAACTTTAAAATCAGGTAGGTATTCTTAGTTCCACCATTTTTGAGTTACGACAGTACGGTACAATTTAAAATGAAATATTGAGAAAGGAGTTGACTCAGCTGAGATTCTATGGACATTGACTGATTACAGAGCGCAATTACCCTTTCAGTATCACTTGGTGAGCAGTTTTTTTACCTTTGCAAACTAAAAATGGATTGAATTATATGTAGTCGAAGCACTTAGTGTTGAGCTATTATGTTCAATATTTGTTTAATGTGTAATGTTTTCTATATGGAATGTCTATATAATATTTAAATTATTTCTATATAATAGATATTTAAGTAGCAATAGAGTTCTTCGTGAAAGAGTTCGTTTAGGGTAGTACTGCCACGTTACCTATTTCTGCCGCCAAGCAGTAATGTCAGCATTACTGTGTTCCGGTTTTGAAGGGTAACGGTGCTGGTGAATTTACAGGCAGGCACATAGGACTTGTCAAATTATGTCTCAGGGCGACAGACTCAGTGGCAGTGACCCTCAATCTTTGCGATTTAAAGCTCTGAGTGGCACTGCAACTGTTATGGACAAGCTTCTAACTTACTATCAGGCGCACGAGTAGTTCGTCCCGTTACTTGATATTATAGTAAAAAAAATCTAAACATCGTAAATAAATAAATTTTATTGTCGTATATAAACATGTTTATTTATAATTAAATATTGGAACTAATCTATTATTGTGTTAGGAAAGATGTTTCGCATTTTTAGTTATACTCTACTTTCCCTAGGGCACGGAAAGACGTCAATCATGGCTGGATATTAACTCCACCAGCCGATGTATGTCGATACTGCTGGACCCACTCCTGCTGGAAGCCGCAGGCTTTCCCAACTACACCTCATGTGAGGCCCTAGTCGTCAGTGATGATAATGTTATTGAGGTTAAGCTTTTTAGGTAAGAATTCGACATGTAACCGAAAGTTACTTTTAACCATATTTAACATTTAACGTTACTCTAAACATATCCGACTTTCAAACAAATGTTACATTTCATCGAATGTTACCTTAATTAAATGTTACATAAGCAAATGCTATATTTAAACAAATCTTTTATTACCGTTTGTTGTGGCCGTCAAAGCATGCCGAAACTATACCAACGTAACATGTTTTATTTTAGTAGCAGTAGTGAAAGAGTTTGTCCAGGTAAGTACTGCCACCATATTTATTTCTGCTGCCAAACTGTAATGTCATCATTACTGTGATGTGTTTCCTGTTTTGAAGGGTAAGTGTGCTGGTGAAATTACAGGCACATGGGACTTGTCAACTTATGTCTCAAGGTGACGGGCGCAGTGGCAGTGCGCCTCAGATCTTTGCGATTTAAAGCTCTGAGTGGAGCTTTAACATCCGGCGCAAGACTTGTTCTGTTCGTCACATCACTCGATATTATAAAAAAAAAATAAAAGAAATATCTTGAAGTAGTTAAGCGTTATGCTCTGGCCACACAGAGGCGGCCGCGGAAACGTTCCGAACGCGGGAGTTTTTGTAATGTACGAGTTTATATGAACCCTGCCACACTGAAACGCACGGCCGACGCGCGGCTGCCCCGCGCGTTTCGGTGTGGCAGGGTTTATTATTATGTTAAATATTTCAGAGAAACAGTGGCAGTGACAATATCAGCAACGACCACATCCACCCCTCAAGTGCTACCCTCGAACCTGGACATTTTCGGTGAAGAGCGAGTCGTCAAGATCACCGTCAGCTCAAGGGGAGATTTATTGATGGTCGACAAAGCTCTAAGGGCTGTGTTTCAAGACAAGTACCAGGTGATAAAGTATTCTTTCGGTACTAATTCGTACGTACAGGATTATTTTTAAAATACTAACAAGCGCGCAGTACTATATTACTAACATCATAAACAACAACTTTTGTTCCAGATAGTCTTATTAATTCCTTAAATTGTTTGAGAAACGCGCTAAATAAACGCGCGCGGTGGGAACGGGGATTGCTTGATTCGTATATAATACAAGACCTGGCTGGCGCTCGACCTTGTAACTCACGATCGTCCAGCAATCCCTTACTTCATAAATATGTGTACTTTATTTTTACTTATGTATGTTCGAGACTTCATAATCCTGTCAAATAATTTTTGTATATTGGAATAATTTTTACTTTCAAATGTGACTTGAGAATTGTGGCTCAATGGAGATCCAATGATACTTATATTATAATTTTATTTCCAGGTACTTTTGGACTTCGACAATCTGACGTGTTTCTCTCCCATTACGTACACCAGTGCCAAACGAAGAAGCAGTAGAGTGAGTATTACAGTGATTACATACGGCGATTTTTAGCAGCGCAGCGGTGCAAACGTGTGTACGTGAAACGCGCTATTGTATCGCTACACTTGCGATTTGTAGGCGATTGCATCGATGCAGACGCGCAATTGCATCGATGCAGACACGCGTGTGCATTGATGCATTCGCTTATAAATCACAATTATAGCGATGCAATCTCGCGTTTGTATCGATGCAGTCGCGCGTTTGCATCGCTGCTTAAAGTCGCGCGTGTGTAACACTCAGAGAATTACATACAGTCTTGCACACAAGAATAAAATTCAACGACAACCCAAAAAGAAAAAAACAGGGGAATAACAAGAGGCCATAACCTAGTATTCTCTTACAAACTCATGTCTATCATGCCTGGGGACACTGCCTGTGCTAGATTTATGATTTCGAACATAGATTATATAGGAAAAAAGGGGAGTTTTGGTATGAGAGCGTGGTTCGTGTCGCCTCGATAGGCTCAAATTGCGCGTATTGAAGTGACACGCCATCAAACATCGCCACTGTGACATGGCGATCGTTGTACACACAAGATATCTCGTAAAAAATGACAATGCCAGGTTGTAGCGTTATAGCTTGTAAAAATTGGGGTGAAAACAGAATTGAGAAACCAGTGGGATAACATACCACCGGTTATTTACTTTTTCAATTACTATTTCTATTATTATTCAATGTTTTCTTTTTGTCTCCATAGAATTTTCTAGACT
>NW_020653333.1:473939-573703 GCF_003589595.1 Hyposmocoma kahamanoa
TCAGTACAAATCGGCAATTTCATACTTTAACCCCTATTATAATGTTTACGGTTAAAAATAAAAAGATAAGTAACTTCAATCCTTTAAAGATAAATAAAATCAATCAATCTCAAAAAATGATAGCGAAAAATATAAGTAAGGTCTGGTACTGGATACTTATATGATTTTTACATATTATAATACATAAATCTAAATTAACGTCTCTTACAAGACCACTAGAAGCTTAGTCAAATGTCTTCTACATATAATTAAACATTAAATAAAATATTTATTATTTTTATAGTATTATATATAATTAACACAATAAAACTAAAACTTTCGAGTACTTAAATTTTTATAAATAAGTTTTGTCTAATATTATATTTTTGTTTAAGTGCCTTGTAAATAACTACGTAGACTATAAAATAAATAAAATAATAATTAAAACATACTTTGTACTTACTTACTTTCGCCCGTCCTATCTTATCGTATCTTTGCGAGCTGACCATGTACAAGGTTCATGTTTTGAATGATGGTACCAACTTACCTTTAAATAAACAACTACCCACTGTGGGTAAACAACTACACATTGTGGAAAAAAATAGTAGCTAATACCTTACTTGAATCTTTGTAGTTCGTTATTTTTATTTTCATTGTCGTTTTTTTTTCACGTTAAGTGTATGGAAATTCTTAGTGAGAAACACATATTTAAACTTAAAATATGTATTTAGTAGCAGTACAACTTCTTGTGAAAGAGTCCAGATAAGTACTGCCACCTTACCTATTTCTACCGTTCAAGCAGTAATGCTCACATTACTGCGTTCGGGTTTTGAAGAGTAAAGGTGCTGGTCAAACTACATGCACGTGAGACTTTTCAACTTACATCTCAGATTAACGAGCGCAGTGGGTGTGCTCCCCTGATCTTTGTGATTTAAAGCTCTGAGCGGCACTCCAATTGTTATGGACATGCGTGTCGCTTACCACCAGGCGCATGACTTGTTCGTCGCGTAACTTGGTACTATAAAAAAATGCCGAAGCTCACGGGCATGGACTTCATCGCCACCTTAACATAGAGGCTGTAAGCTACTAGGTAATGCAAATTGCGTATACTACAAAGAAGGAAACGTGTCATGTTCGTGTAGTTAAGTTACATTGAATAAATCAATGAGTGAAAGTGCTCATTAGACTATGAACACCGAGCGTCTTTCTTTATCTAATATTAAACGATATTTTGTCGATGAACAATTTTTTTACATAAGTTACTTTATTGTAGGAAATTATCTAAAGTTAAAATTGCTTATTAGTCTTGTAAATAAGGCTATTAGTTACAATCGGTAATACTTTGCTTTATAAGAAATAAAGAATAATAAAATGTAATAATATGTATAGTTATTGTTCTAGTACCACTAATACTGTAACTTGTGGACTGTTCAAATGGTATAGTCTATATAAAACAAATAGTATTAGTGTCCAGAAACGTAAAATAATTTTTCGATTTCTTATTATATTTCAGTTGCATGACAGACTAGCCGCACTACCAAGTCACACATTTGATAAAAAACTAGTAAGCGTATGCTTCCGCCCTGAACTATCAGATGTGACTGAATTCGCCGAGTCTGAATACAGCCTTAATTCAACCACCAGCACTCTTAAGCTCAGATCCTCAGGCTACTGCCATAGAAAAAGGTACATTAACGATAACAGAAATTCTCAGAGTGATAGTGATCTTGCGAGAAACCTAAATATTAATCAAGAAAAATTTATCAAACAGTCTCAAATACTAAAAGGATCACAAAGTGATGCTGAAGATGTCATATACAAAAGAGACAAGCCAAAAGACGATCGTGTTAACAGCTCTTTATTTGTAGCCACAATAGGATCAACGGATGAATCGGTAATTAACGCTACATTGGAAAGAATACCTAAAAACAAAAATGTTAATACTGATAATTTGATTGAATTACTTGTACGGGAAGCTTTGAAAGGTAAAGGTAATGAAACAGAAGTATTTGATAGCGGCATTAATACTGGGGATGGTAATAAACAAGATGGTTTAGGAGAATATAGTGAGGCCATTGATAATACTCTACAAACAAAACAGAAGGAACTCACGATTGTTAGCAAGTCTACATCAGACGAATCTAATACTGAAGCTATCAATGATACTCCCATGACATATGTCAACGTTCGTAAAAGAAATTTGCGTAAAAAATCTATAGTTATTGATGAAGAAGTTGTCGTAAAAAGTCCCACTTACGACGTTCAAACAGTAGAAGAATTTTTCTCACAACATTTTACTGAGAATAAGACTGGAGATTTAATTATAAGCCCAACATTGGCAAAGAAAATCAACGTGACTAGTTCAGAAACAAGCGAAGATTTCGATCAATGTCTTCTATCAAATGACAAAGTGAATATTGAAAAATTGCAGGATATGGATATAATTGAATGCTTAAATAGTATAGTGGATAAAGTGTGTAATAAGTTTGAAAAATGCACAGAGTATTTGGAACGAGAGATCAATGATTGTGAAATTTTAAACTTGGATGGTGTGCAAGAAGAAGAGAACAATGTGCCTTTACATGATATTTCGAACTCGGAACAATATAAGAAAGTTAACGAACGAGATCTGACAAAAAAATCTCGAGGGCAAGGTAAAAGAAAAATAAAACTAAGGTACTCTATGAAAAAGCAAAAGTCAAAATCAAAGAAAACTTGTGAAAATAAGCTTCCTTTGGAACCTGTATCAAAAATGTCAACAATAGTCGAAGTGAATACAGATACTGATGTTTCTATAACGAAAGATAATACAGGCAATAAAGCAAACGACTCTTCTGATAACAAAAACAATGTAAATAACTCAGTTATTCGTCGAAAGCGTAAACTATATTCACCAAAAGATGATAATGTAATGTATGTTGAAAACAACGAATCTGAAAAACAAAAAACCCCGAACGATGATGTTAGTAAATCGAATGCTGATAGAGTTATAGGCAATTGCAAAAAAGAAAATGCTAATGCAGCCATGTGCTATAGAGAATTAGAAAAAGAACGTCAAAAGTATAAAAGAACTAGAACGCGAAGATCTCGATGCAATATCGAAGCTGTATCTCCAAAAACTAAAAAACTAAATGATGTGTTCGACAATCTAAAAGATACTATCGAGGGTGAAGAAAAAATAATGCTAGCTGACAAGAAAAGCGCTAAAGATCTTACCATATTTAATTACACGAGCGACAGCGAAGATGAGGATTTTAAACAGAAGAAGATTGAGTTACAAAAACGAACAAGTACTACAACTGTTGCTAGTGGAAATTCTATAGTTTCTGCACTCCGGGACAGAACTGTTAATAAAGTTAACTACACTGAAGATGGCAGGGAGTCATCTACTGATACTTATAAAAAACCAAATACAAAACGTAAAAAAACCACAAAAAGAAATACAAGAAGTAAAAAGATAATGAAGAAGGAATTAATGGATGAAAAAGTGAGAAATGCAGCGCCTAAAACTCTAGATACTTCCTTCGTAGTTGAAAAGGAAGTTAAAAATAAAGAAGACGAACATTTGATACCTGTTATTAATGCTCCTGAATTCGAAACCATTCCTGAAGATAATCTAGTCATTCCAAAAGAAGTGGCTAAATCAGATGTGGAAAAGACCACGATAATCGAGAAAAGTAAAGGTATAAAACAGATTAAAAAGTCTAAGATAATGCTTGTTAAAAAAGAAAGAGGCGTTGATGACGCTAAAGAAGAAGTAAAATTGATCAATAACAAAGACGATGAACGAACAATTAGTCCTTTACCAGGTCTCTTAGTAGAAACTGTCAAAGATAAACCAAACTTAGATGATTCATTACCTTCGAATATGATTCAGAAATTTAAAAAAGTCTACCAAGAAGGTTGCTTGTTTGTTGTTGACGCTTTTAATGAGACTAACGTTACTAATACTACTCAAAATTTACTTTCCGATAATGATAGAACGAGTCCGCAAATGAATATTACTGAAGAGTTTAATAAAATTCATGGAGAGGCTGCTAAAGACGATAATACGGCGAAATGTACTAAAATATCTCAAGATGTTAAAGCAATTGAAATTTTGCCCTTGACTTACAGTGAAGGCAGGCCAAGAACAGAAGGCAAGGGTAGTTTGAAGAAAACAAAACGCAACCTTAGACTAAAAAGTAAAATTCCTTCTCTGATCGACAATTCTGTCGAAGATAATGTTGAAAAATCGGCATCAAAAATCAAATTGAGGATTAATAATCTTGAAGATAATCTGAATACTGATAAAGATATCTGGTCTAAAATGGGGACTCCAAAAAAACAAGTTCAAACAATACATGTCAAACAAAGGTGCGCGTCATTGAAATCAAAAACTAAAGAGAATAAACAACAAATTGAAACTTTGATCATTTCCGATGTCTCTGAAATGAAGTCCGAGAAATCAATTGCTACAGTTGGGATTACAGCTCATGGTGATCTCGATGAACTGCCACCAAGCTCTGAATCTCTAAAAATAAGACATTTTCCCCGTGAAGTAGTAGACATGGATGCGTCAATAAAAGAATATTACGTTAAACTTCACCATCAAGTAAATTTAAACAACACGAACTCTTCAAAATCTAAAGATAACAACGATACAAGAAAGAAACATTGCGACGAAATATCTATAAAGACTTCAACACCACAAAGGAATGTTGCCCACATTCAGAGGCAAAACTCAAAAATATGGTTACGGTCCCAAAAAAATTCCTCATCGAGCGATGAAAAAAGCGTATCTGTATCTATACCTCGTATTTCGTTCAACGAAATATCAAAATGGCTGCCTTCTTCACGAAATTCTCCGACTGACCACGACAATTCCGTACCGAGTTTATCCAATGATGATTTACGAAAATGTCTTCCATCACCTCGAAGCTCTAACTCTGAAGTTTCAAAGAAATCAAGCACGAAATTACCATTTAAAAGACCAACTACAATTGTTCAAAGAGAGATAGCTTCAAGTCAGTACACTAAAAGAAAATCTACCATATCGCCTATTAAACTTTTCGACAAATTATCAACAAATACTAAATACACTACTAGAAATTCGACCAAAACGGACACTGTGACTTCCAGCAATACAAACGACACTGCTCGAAAAGTAGATACTAGTGTAAAAAAAATCATAACAAGATCAGTTTTAAAAGAAAGTCAAGAATCTGCTTCCAAACTAAATGATTCGACTTCAATAAAGACACAGGGTGTTACTTTAAAATATGGCAGTAAAAAGAGAACGATGGAAACTCCGATAGATGTTGATGTGTCCATTGGACCCAGTGTATCAAGTGTAGATTATTGGTTCAAGAGGAATACAAGTGCTGTTGAACAAGGTAATTTTTCGGTAGTTCGCTTATTTGGTGCTACATTGATGTAATTGTAATTTTGGCAAATTTGGATAAAGGATGTTAATACGTAATTAATTAAGTCTTAATTCAATTATGCCAAAATTGCAATTAAGTCAATGTTGCACTAAATGAGCGAGTTGTTAATTTTTATCAATTTTTGTTACAATCAAATGTGTAAGTTCATGTACCGCATCGTTAGTGGAGATCTCAGAACGGAAAAGGTTTTTTTTCTGAATGTTTATGTGTATCGGAGATATATAGATGTGTGTGTGTGTGTGTGCGTGCGTGCGTGCGTGCGTGCGTGCGTGCGTGCGTGCGTGCGTGCGTGCGTGCGTGCGTGTGTCTCTGTATACACACACACACACACACACACACACACACACACACACACACACACACCTACCCACCACATATATACAGGGTGTCCGGTAAAGAATGGATAAGCTTGAAATGCCTTATAGTAGAGCTTATGAACGTTCAAAAAAATATATATTTACTCCTAAGATATATATTTTTTTCTTTAAATTTAATTATTTTCACCTTATTTTATGTTTTTGTACACCACGACTACAAGTTAACCAATTCCTTCGGTTTTTTGATGTCATAATATTCTACATAAACTGTGCTAATACATAGCCAGTAAATAGTATGACTAACTATGCCACTTAAATTTTTTTTTAAAGTATCATAACCTGAGTGGCCAACTATGCTAAAATAATGTGTGTTTAGGGTATATTTCATAATGGTATAATGCATTAATGTATCTAATATAAATAGAAAATTATTGCTATTATATATATATATATATATATATATATATAATAGCAATAATTTTAAATAAAATATAATATATATATATTATATTTTACACGTTATATTTTTAGCAGAGAACATAGGAAGTTCAGTCAAAGACATAGTACAAAACATAATAGAAAAACTGGAAACAACTCTTTCCGAGATACATCAGGATACCAGCAAACAGTGAGTATATTTATCTTCTTTTGAATAATAGTAGTCGAAACAATTTTTTGACTTGGACATAGTTATGCAAACTAGAACCAACCCACAAATTGTCACTTTCAAGACAATTAGATTTTTGTAAAAACTGTGTGAAGAAATAAATAGGTAAGTTATTTGAGAGAAACAACGTGAGTTATGTGTAACATTGAAAATTATATAGGGAAATTATTATATTATATAGCAATAAAAAGAAAACATTATGTATCTTCTTATTTAGTTAACGAGAACCATGTTCTAGTTTTCGTAATGAAAACGCTAAATATCTACAGTACTACAGTACATGTAACATGGATCCATTTAGCATAATTTAAAAAGTTACATTGTATGAAGTTAACCAGCATGGTTCTTTTTAGCTATTAAAAAGTTACTTATTTAGGGTTGGTACCCTGAAGGACTTTTATTTTCTCCGTTTTGGCTTGGTATATTGCCAGGATCTTTTGTGAGCGGTTAAAGGACACGTCTGGTGTTCTACCTAAATACATACTCAATTTCACTCGAGGTGTGGGTTGGTTCTTGTTTGCATAACTATGTCCACTTACAACATAGCTGTATTTAGAATGTGATAAACCTTATTGGGAATGAGACACCGCGCTTTTAATTGGTAGAGTAAGTAGAGAACATGGTAATTTTACTAGCTCATACTATTACAGTTTCATACACCTATTCGTGGATACACAAAAGCAATTGTCGGATCTAAAATCGCAACAGCACGACATGTACCAGCAGACAGCTACTAATATCTTAACCAGAGTTCGAAATATCATTGATGAAGAATTTATGGAATTGGATAAAAGGTATTGCTTTTCCATTTTATGTATTTAACACAACAACAAGCCCAGTTTTGATTGACCCATGTTGCAAAATTTTCAATATTAGTGCCCTCGTATCAGGGTCTACAGTAACTTGCCAAACTAGTGCTGTGAAATAATTTGGTTTTTAATAGTGGTTATTAAATAGTGGACTTAATGCCATAAGATAAAAAAAGTAATAGGTTGGTGCTACACTTAAAACAAAAATAATAAGATAATATTCCTATAAGCCAAAATGTGAAAGTAAATTAACATTATATATTATAAATATAATAGAATGTTAGGAATATTCACTATTATTGCAACATTCATTGTAAATTCAATATTGCCGTGTGGCAATATCTCTCGCCCTCTCTTCTCTCGGTGTTGGAAGAAAGATAGTGTGCTGTGACATCAAAGTTTCAAATATACCAAAGTTTCCTCCAGGGTCCTATGTAGCCGCATGCATGCTGCTGTGATTTTTGTGGAAAATGTCACTTATGTGGTTTTACCTTTAAAACCACATAAGTGACATTTTCCACAAAAATCTCCAAATTGTGTATCAGTTGTAAGAAATTCACCATCTTTCTGCAGATAGAACTGTTATTAAGTTTATAGCTTCTTCGTTATTGAGTTTCACGTGCAGAAAGATAGTCGTTTTCTTACCATGGCTATATGAATTAGACTTTTTTTTGGAAAATGTCACTGACGTGGTTTTACAATAAAAATAACAAAATATACAATATAATAGATTAATATACTATCTTTAATGTTATATCTCAAGAACTTGCTCAGTATTTTTTTCTTTATTCCTTAGAATTATAAATGTTATTTCCAGGACCCAAGAAAGAGATAATACACTTACTAGTTGGATAAAACAGCAAGCCACAGAATTTATAAAGCAAGATTGTCGTAAAAAACGCGCCATGGTTCAACTACTTAAGGAAGACGCCCAGGCGGTTTTAGAGTACATCAAAAAGACGAAGCAACTAGAATAGTTTATAAAAAATAAGCTACCGTTAAAGGTTACAAACTTAAGTAAATAGAGATTAACTGGTGAAGTGATATTTTTCGTATGTGAATTATAAAATAGAAGCAGTGACAGAACTAGGGAGAACGCTTGGGTCTTACATTTTCCACTGCCCTCCTTGTCATAACTAACGCATTTGCATTTCGGTAACTTTCGAAATATTGGCACATAGCTTTTTTTTTTAATAAATTTTAATTACGCCATTGCCTACCAATAAATGGACGACGGGTATAATACAAAAACCACGAAAAAATGTTCGCCGTTAACCTATATAAAGTTAGTAACATGTAAAAAAATATAAAGAACTAAAACATTTAATCGAAGTGTAACGTCATAGCAGAACTACTTAATTTTGCTTGCAACAATTTAAAGACCCAAAAATTCACCTTATTCAGCTTCCACTGGATATTACCAAAATGCACCATATTTAGCTTCCAGTGAAAATTACTAGAACACAAGAGTAATAGAGTAGCCTTTACTGCAATATTAATTAATTTATATATAATATTGTGTTGAATTTTGTACCAATTCACTTATAAGAAATAATAAAGAGTTGTATAAATATATACATACAAATAATAATAATAATGTACACATTCCACATAGCCCCTCATTAGGGACACCCTGTGTCGCGGGCGCCATGGACACACACATAGACAACCACAAATTACACCCAAACTCACGAGAGAAATAAATGTAGGCCATACAAATATTTCTCCCGGCCTGGGAATCGAACCTGGGACCTCTGCGTGGTCCGGCATGGTAACCGTTCGGCCACGGAGGCAGTGGCAGTTGTAGATCTCGTTTCGCTGATCCCAGATTTGTTAATAACTCAATTTCAATAAATATTTAGATTAGTTTTATAAGTAATTATTATTAAGGAGGGCAGCATAGGTCTTGTGTGCGGTTCACCGGGAAGCCTGTACCCATAGAGTTTATAACCTGGGGGTCTACTCTCGATCTCCGTCCAACATCTGTCCGAAACAATTACTGTCAAATAAGTAATATTCGACAAAATTAAAAAACAAGTATCAAGAATGAAGCTTCATTCGCAACACGCGTCTTTTCATTTGGTCGAGTATTGCTTATTTGACAATAATTGTTTCGGACAGATGTCGGACGGAGATCGAGAGTAGACCCCCCGAAGGAGAAACGAAATGTAATTTAATTTGTTGGAAAACTATTTTGCCAATTCAAACTGCGCTTCGATTGGCCAGCCCGAATTCGAAACAATTGACAGGGTGTCGTTAATTGTTTCACTTCAAAACGACCACTTGAGCTTTGCTATAATGGTCGGAAATTGAAAAATTACATAATTTAATATTTAATTACCGATGAAATGTGATTCCATTTGTGTTATAATTAGATGTTTTGCTGTTTTTCCCACACCACCGAATGGAATAACCACCCATAGTTAGAGACATTATCTTTATTACAATAAATAGAGAATATTTTTGGAATATACGGAGACGTATACACAGGTCAGTTGTTGGCGCTGTACTATTTCAGCTTTCTAATTTGTGATTTCAGCACGAACGAGAGTTGATATTTAAAAGTTGGTATCACTACCATTTGACTGATGAGTTGCCAGGGGTAGCCCTTATTTCGTCTCTATTTCTGGTTATGTACTCGATGATACAACACAAATGAGAATAAACATACTTTAAAAAAAAATTCAACCAACTTCAAAGACCAGAAAAAGCCCATGCCCAGCAGTGAGGCGTATACACGGGTTGATGTCGTTGAAAAGTTTTTTATTAGCACGAGATTATAACAGACTATACTTTTTTAAAAAGCTTAATCGAATTTTCAGGAACCTGTGTATGTATACAGGTCAGTTGTTGACACTGTACTATTTTAGCTTTGTAATTCGTGATTTCAGCGCAAACGGGAGTTAACATTTAAAAGTGATATCAGTCCCTTTTGACTGATGAGTTGCCAAGGAGAGATTGCCCCTTATTTCTGCCGTCCACTAAGTAAAATTCGGCTAAGTGACAAATTGTCAAATATCCGTTTTAAGTAGAAAAAAATAGAGCACAAAATTCTCTTTTAAAAACAGTTAAAATTAGTTAACGTTTACGACTTATCGGAACCTACCCTAACGATGCATAGCTGATATTTTAAAACTGGGTTATGGTTTTTTTGGGTGATATCTCCAAAAAGATATTTTGTCACTTAGCCGCGTTTTAGTTAGCGGACGGCAGATTTCGTCTCTATTTCTGGTTATATACTCGATGCCTGTACCACTGGATCATCATCATCAACCCATTTATATGTCCCACTGCTGGGGCACGGGTGTCCTTTCAGACGAGGGTTTAGGCGATAGTCCGCCACGCTGGCCCAATGACCGGTTGGGGACTTCACATGATTTCCGAAATTGTAAACCTTCTACAACGTGCAAGTTTCATCGCGATGTTTTCCTTCACCGAAAAGCTCATGGTAAATTTCAAATTAAATTTCGCACATAAATTCCGAGAAACTTAGAGGTGCGAGCCCGGATTCGAACCCACGACCTTCTGCTTGAGAGGCAGTAGGTCAAACAATTAGGCTACCACGGCTTACCACTGGGTGTTTTCCAATAATGTACAGTATGACTTGCTGTTTTAAAGTCATGTATTGCTTTAAAGTCAAGCGTTGAGATAAAACGCAAATGGCGGGCTATAGTCTTTAAGGAGATCCGTACTGGATACGGATCTCCTCAAAGACTCATAGTACGACTTACATAAGTTGATGATGCATAAAATATCAATGTTACAAGCGATTAAATTAGACTGTAAATTGATTAATTTTTTAACAGTAATAGTGCGTTATAAACCAGTTTCCAGTTCATTTCTGTTTATACCACTGTTTCCATCGCAGGTATTTTATAAACTCGCTATTACCTCGCCTACATGTCGGCGTGCTAAAGTGGTCTATTCACTGATCAACATGTTAGTTGATAATAATAAAGTAATGCAGAAGAGTTCTACATTTAAAAATGCAGAGCATTATTTGTCAATAATTCCCGTAACTGAACGTTGTGAGAACTTTTAATTTTTGTTATGTGTTGATTAATTTCGTTTTTCATTTTTTTATTTAAACAAATGTTATAATTTTTTTAATGTACAGCATTTTCTTAAGTTGCTGTTTGATTTTATTAGTTTCAATTTCCAAGTGATATGTGAATAATGATAATGATGATAAAAAGATTTCTAGATATAAGTAATATTTTTCAATAAATATTTTTAAAGCAAATTCGAGTTTTAAAATGTTTAGAAATGAGAATTAAAAAAAACCTTCAAAACCGGAACGCAGTAATGCTCACATTACTGCTTGGCGGCTAAAATAGGTAAGGTGGCAGTACTTCCCTGGATGAACACTTTCACAAGGAGCTCTACGACTACTAAGGCTTACCATCAGGCGCACGACTTGTTCGTCCTATCACCTGTTAAGTCATAGCTTATAACTGGTGTTAAACAGTGGGTGATTAGTAAGGTTATAGGTATATTTTTTACGAACAATAAAAAATTGCATATTTATTTATTTAAATCTTAGTATATTATAATAATTTATTTTTTTAATTATAATTCAACCAATGGACAAAACAAAAGACTCCTACAGACGATATTACAAAAAATCCAATCTAGCTTTAACAAATGAACAATAATCACTCTAACCAAACATTCTAACATATTTTGTGGCCTATAAAATTGTATTATCACTGAATACGAAATAATATTATGGAGTCTGAAAAATTAACCTTAATAAGCTGAAGTGGTATTGTATATGTATACCCGTTGGCCACTCATTTCTCAATCACGTAACCAAACCAAACCACCAAACGTTGAAAGCTTGTCTCAAATAGCATTTGCAACGTTGTTCTTGCAATGTGATTCTTGCAATGTGATTCTATAAAAGACTATTATTTCGGATTTTGTGATGAAATAGGCGCTGTAGATAGGTTTGAACTTGTACACGTTAGATCTCATGACGTCACCAGTACCGTAAATGTTCACACAACTCCAACACTTACGCAAGTGATATCATAGTAGTAAGTACTATACGCAGAGGTAGCACATATGTATAAGTCACATAACTTTTTGCAATCAATAAATTAGTGTGCACAAGGGCGAGTCCTATACTTCGGCCCTATACTTCATGTCCTATTCTAAGAGCAGTAGACATTGTTCCATTCAGTCTTTTCAATTACATGCGCACTTAATTCTTAAACTTAGTCATTACGACTCTTCTTGGCTGGCGACCTGAGCGATAAAAACTTGTTGTTGCGGTTGGTGTTGTGCTTGCGATGTTACCTGCAAAATATAACATGTTTTAAAAAAAACCATACTTATGTTTACACAGGCAATTCTTTTTCAGACCCACATACTAAATCTATGACACCCACCACTGATATAATATCAATCTTCAAATATTTTTTTGACTAATCCTTGTATTCTTTTTAATTTTTTTTTATAATACCAAGTGACAGGACGAACAAGCCGTGCTCCTGATGGTAAGCACACACCTGTCCTTAATAGTTGCAGTGCCACTCAGAGCTTTATATCGCAAAGATCTGAGTGGCATTGTCACTGCGTCCGTCACACCGAGACATAAGTTAACAAGTTCCATGTGCCTGTAATTTTATTACAGACACATAGTATATTATTTCCCTTGCCCTTCAAAACCGGAACACAATAATGCTGACATTACTGCTAGGCGGCAGAAATATGTAAGGTGACAGTACTTCCCTGGACGAACTCTTTCATAAGGAGCTCTGCTGCTACTAATTAAATTATAAAACTTGTATAAATCTAACAATTGCAATTTTACACGTCGGAGAACACACACTTGTCAACCAGAATGTGGGACAACACGATTATGAGTAAGTTAGTTATGTATTTTTTGCTAAACCTTGTATAAATCCAACAAACGCGATTCTACATGTCGGACAACATAGAGTTGTCAACCAGCATGTAGAACAACACAATTATGAGTAAGTTACATAAGTTTGTTCACCCGACCGATTTGTTCTTTATAATTTTATGGATGTTTTTCATCTTAATACGCGTATTTAAAACATCGCGATGCAAGAACTGACCTGTATTATCTGCGGCGACTGCTGTTGTGTGTGGATGACGACAGGCGAGCCCTGTTGGTTGTTCTGCAGTTGCAATCGGATCATGTTCAGTTGGGCTTGCGTCAGCTGGAGTTGCTAGAGATAGAAATGTTTATTGTTTTTAGTTACAAGTTAAAATACAAAACACATTTTGTACAGGTAAAATACTGAGCGCGATCGATCCGTCATTTTGTCAACCCTAAAGAAAAGGCGCGCTTTGTAATGGCTTTGTCCAAACATGTGCTATATGCCCAAAATATTAATCAACACAATATGTGTATTTACATTAACGTAAGCTAGTAAAAGTGTTGATGTTGACTGTATTTAGCGTGTCTTACCGGTACCTGCTGCACTTCCCCGTTAGAGGTAGTAACTAGTTGCTGTACAATGACAGGTTGTTGGGAAACGGCCACGTTGCTGGACGTGGTCGCTGCTTGAGCGTTTGTTGATTGCTGCAAATACAATACATTCTGAGTTTTAGTCTATTATCAGACTGTACTTGATGACCTAGAAGTCATAATAAATAAAAACCAAAAGGGTGGAAGCCCAACAGGTGACTTGCCTACTGTTATATAAAATTTTAATTTTGATTAATTAGAATATTTGTTATGAATGTGTTTTTGTATTATTTTTAGTTAAATTATCAAAATAGGACTATATGTACAGGTCATATTAGGACTACAAAGGACTCTTAGGATATTGCGTGGAATTGTAATATGAGAACATATAATGCTGTTTTTACCTGCACTATCTGTGTGGGCTGTATGATGAACTGCTGGTGTGCCTGCTGCAATGTTTGATGTTGTTGTGGCAATTGCTCGACAGTCTGCATAGGTCGTGGCGGATCGTCACGCGGTTTAGTCGGTTTCACCTCGTGTCGCGGAACTATATCAATTAAGAAGTCGAATTGGTCCGACTTTGATATCGCCATTGCTATGTCGTTGCGCTGAGGAGTGTTTTAGAAATTCAATATTAATGTATAAATTCATTTATTAAAAAAAATAGTTGAATAGCTCTATGCAGGATAATGTTATACTAGAACACCTTTCCCATGTCATCCAGTTCAGTAGTTATTCAACTACACTACACTTTTAAACTGCCTCCTTGGCCGAACGGTTACCAGGCCGGACTGCCACGCAGAGGTCCCAGGTTCGATTCCCGGGTCGGGAGAAATGTTTGTATGGCTTACATTTATTTCTCTCGTGAGTATGGGTGTAATTTGTGGTTGTCTATGTGTGTGTCCATGGTACCCGCGACTCAGGGTTTCCCTAGTGCGGGGCTATGTTGAGTGTGTGCGTTATTTATTTACACAGAGTATGAATAACTATTCATATTAAACGGAACGCAGCGCTTATCAACAAGACGTTATTTATACATAAAAACTGTTTTAGTACCTGCAGTGTCCTCCTTTTATTATCCTCAGTGTGACTCCAAGCCCGCAACGTTAACTCATGTATAAAGATCTCGGCAGCCTTTGCGAAGAGAATAGGAGCTTCAGCGGATATCATCTTCACCTCCTCGTCCAGTTTCATAATTTTTTTGATACGGGCGAGAGGCAATGCTTGCGTTTTGAAGTCCTCCTATTACATTGTGTTTATTTATTAAACTACTGTTGATCCAACTGGTAGGTAGCCTTAAGATTTGTAGCTGGTACATGCAAAATATATCGTTTTTATTTAAGTACTTTAGGTCTATAGCGTGCGTTTTAGTTACTTTTTTTACCTAGCTTTGATTATAGTATTTGCTTAAGAGAGATATAATAAAGTCGAATAGGTACTCACAGAGGTAACCTTCTTGATATCCTCCATAACATTATGCCAGAACTGCTGTAGCGTCTGCTGTGCAGTGTCAGCTGGATTTACCTCCTCCACTGCCTCTTGGTCTAGTACCTCCTCGGCTACGTTGCCTGACTGATCCCTGAATTGGAAAATCAATATACAAAAATATAAGCAAAAAAATAATTTCAATGTCTGGGCGGTTGGTGAGGCGGTTACCGAATAAAGTAAATGATTGAGAAGAATCATCGGCACCTTTGTTCTGTTACGAACATCTTTCAAGTAACGGCAACGGAGAGATAAATTTTCCAAGACTGACTTGAGCACTGCTCTGTTTTATGTGTCCAGGAATAAATGTAATCCGTCCGCGTGTTGCCTGCCTGCTGTACCAAAAACATCTTATTCTTAGTATGCCGCTTCTCTACGAAGGTTGGCGACCATTATGGTTATTCTCATTTTTGAAGCTGCCGCACGAAAGCATGTGGTTAACGTGACTAACTCCATACCACAGGGAAGCCTGATTGGATGCATATTGTTCCTAATATACATTAATGATCTACAAATTTTTTTATTTTTTTTTTCATTTATTTGCGGATGACCTGTCGGTGTTTTTTTCATGTACAGATGGAAAAGATTTAAATATTGATATTAATAATATACTCAGTAATGTAAATAGCTGGCTTAAGGACCACGATTTATTTATTTAACTAATATAGAAAAATAAAATTAACTCCACTGCATATAAATTTTACAATGAATGACGCACCAAAAGAAACAATTAATACTTTTAACTTACTTGGAATAAGAATTGACACAAATATAAATTGGAACCTACACATTAATAATATCTCAGGTAAACTCAGTAGATTTAGTTACGCATTGCTATATTTGAAGAAAACCACTGACATAACAACGGCTGCTTATTATGCTTATGCTCGTGCTTGGCTCAACCATGGTGTAATTCTGTGGTGAAATAGCACAGATACTTTTCGCTTGTTCACTCTACAAAAAAAAGTGTATAAGAATACTGGTAAACGTCGACCCATTTGAAAGCTGCAAGCCACATTTCATTAAATTTAATATTTTAACGTTGCCATCATTATGCGTTTTGGAAATATGCAAATTCGTCAACAAAAACAAACATTTCTTCACTAAATTAAAATACGCCTAAACTCAACCGTTAAACCTCAGACATAAAGACAGACTGGCACTACCTAGCTCAAAATAAAAAAATGCACAGCACAGTACCATTTGTAATGGCAATTAAAATATTCAATAGTATCCCCAAGGAAATTTCATCCCAATCACAGACTAATTTATTTACCAAACACCTTAAAGCACATTTGATAAAAATATGTTATTCTACAAGAGTTTTTTGATTTATACATATAATATCTATATAATTATTGTTTTTCTTGCTAATTTTTAAATTTTATTACTTTTATGTTTATTTTAAATTTATTATACTTATACTAACAGGGTCATGTTGATATTATTTAGATTTTAAGATCCGTGTAACACGTGGAAGCAATAAATACTTTGACTTTGTGCTAAGGTGAAACCAGTCTCTCAGATTGGTTGGAGAACCACGTGGTTTTTCTTCGGTCACGACTACGCTTTCCTTACATTTTAACCTGCATTATTAGTTGAAGAATCCGGTATTTCTTGCCCCTCATTACGTGTCCAAAATACTGCTTTTTTAAGCTTTACAGTTCAAAGTATTTCCAACTTTTTTCCCATCCGACAAAATACCTCAACATTGGTGACCTTTTGAACCCACGATATGCCAAGCAAATGTCTATACAGCCACATCTCAAAGGACTCCAGTTTATAACATAATGCTAGAGTCAAGGTCCAACACTCCATACCAAACTGTATCTTGCACTGAAGACATAGCAGCGGACCAAACGCATGCGGAGTTTAAGGTTGAACCTTCTACAACACAAAATCTTTTCATTGTCATGTAGGTACTTCGTGCCTGTTCGATGTGAATAAGTACGAACTTCTTGTACGCCATCCCAGTGTTCATTTACGTGGCTGCCGAGGTATTTAATTTGGTGTACGCGTACCATTGGATTATTTTCCAAAGTCTCATTCAAATATAATTCTCTATTGGGATCTTAGATACGACCATGAAGGTTGTCTTTTTTGTGTTGATTCTTAATCCATAGTTGTTACTTGCTACATTTATCTACTGGATTCAGTAGCTTTTGTAGGTCCGCGATATACTCCGCAATTAGTACCTATAGTATCGTCTGCGTAGCGTATATTATTATTAACTTCTCCGTTTATCACTATACCCTCTTCGGGTTCGTGTAGAGAATCCACCATTATTCTCTCTGCATACACATTAATAAAAACAGGTGATAATGTGCACCCTTGTCTAACGTCACGTTTGATTTCAGTTTCTTTGGATAGTTGGTGTTCCGCTTTTACCATTGCTTTCTGGGCCCAGTACCGATTGGTCATAACTCCGTCTGTTAATTCCAATATGTTCCAAAATCTGATTCAGATGTTAATGGCGAAAAATGTTTATGTTTACCAAAAACTAATTCAACTAAATTTAAAAAGTAATAATAATAATTTCCGAATTAAAATTATTCTTGAAATCGAATGAGGTAATAATCCATTGTAAAAAATCAATCAATCACAGTACTCATTGTGTAGTGTATACCAAGCCTTATCGGCGTAAATGATTTTTTCCAAATTCAACTTTAATGTCTCGGGGTAAAGTTTATTTTGGTTTGGAAATAGTTAGGTTAAATGTAAGATGATAAAATAAACATTAGGAGCCTACTTACTATAATATTATTTACTACTTTGATATGTGGAATAAGTACATTATACTTACCGACCGACCGTACATAATTATTTATAAATAATAGTGGGTAAACACAGACATTCCAAACCTTATTTAATACAGTAGACAAAAGCAAAAGTGTTTCCAAACAAACAATAAAAAAAATACAAGGTAATAAAATTATTGGTAATATTTCAATAGAAGTTTAGGTAAACATTCTATTGACATGTTTCTTATCGTTAGGAACGCAACGGGAACTTACGCAGCTGGCACGAAGAAGCACACCGACATCTTGTATTTCGACGACCTCTAAACAATTTCGTGCGAAACGCAAGACGCGCCCGAGATTTTCTTGAAAATTTATTTCCAAATTACGAAAAAGAAAATTAGTAAGCGCGGCCAAAGTTAATAAAACACGGTAACCAATAATCAGAGTAATATTTGGAGATCTCCAATCACCAATTACTGAAAATGCGCCTATTCCACGATTCGTCCACCGATGACCAGTCACAAGCTTGACGTTTCATCGATGTTGCTAATTACGTTAAAGACAGCAACCTACACCAATCTTTTGTGTTAATTTTATTTTGATATGAAAAGTATAAGATTTTTGTCTTGTTCACTATCGTATTTCTAATAAAACTAGTCTTATGTGTTAAATCTTTGAGATAATTGCGATTATTACTTTTAAACTCTATTATGAATTATAATAAAATTTCAACTGAAAAATAGTATAGAAGTAGAAAATCCATAAATATGGCAACATCACACGGAAATGACGACTTTAAAGTTTTTAATCAGTGACGTCACCAATCTAGCGTCTATCTAAAATGGCGGCCGCCGAGATTCAGGTCGCGAATTCGTCAAATTTAGCGAAAATAGAAAGGTAATTCCTGCCAAAACGTGCAGTATTATCTGTTTTCCACAATTCACATTAAAAAAAATTTGGTTATATTTGTGTTTTCTTGGTGAAAAAGTGGTGGGCGTGTGGTGTTCATAATCTTGTTTGTTTTCAGTTTTTTCACAGATTCTAGTTACAAGGAGTTAATAGAGAACTCTTCTACTTTTAATTCACGACTATGTGCCGAAAGGCGGATGCGAATGCCCTTTATCGACACCCAAACGGGTAAGTTATTGATTTTTTCGTCTCCCAAAGATAGTGTTTACTAGGGTGACCATATGCAAATAGGACGCTGGGGACATATTTCTTGATTAAATTTTCCGTAAAGTACAGCTCTAAAACTAGGAAATGTCATTTCTTGTCGTTCAGGTGTCGCACAGAGTCATTGCAACCTATTTATGACAAGAAAACAGCGCATGCCGGGCGCAAGAGAGGGCCAAGTCTACACATATCCTTCACAGAGGTATGATAATTATAGTACTGTTTCCAAACTTTCGTAAGTTGCTAATTTTGGTATTTAGGTCATGTTTAAACAACACATTATATTGTACATGCATTGATACTTTGTACACGTTGGGAAACATCCCTGTGAATAAAACATGTCTGTTTTATTTACTTAGCAAAATCATAATCATGGCCACTATTGCACACAGGCAGCACGTCAAGCTACTCATTGATGAATCTTGATCCATTGCACTGGAGGCAATATCGAACAAACGTAGGGATGAAATGTAAATTTGACAGTGTTAACCATACAGGCCAGTTAGGTTTTAAGTAATATGTGCAGCGCCAATATCTATGTCATGTTGCCACTGTAGTGGTTTAACCTCTAAGGCTGAAATTTACACAATGAACTTTGAATTCAGTAATGCAAAAATTAGGAGCTAAGCATGTGTTTAATAATTGTAAAACTGACTGCCTAGGTTTAAACAAGAAATTACAAACTACACTCAAAGTTTAATTTAATTCCTTGCTAAATTAAGCAAAGTTTGTTTTTTTTTTTTTTTTTTAATAATAACGCACACACTCAACATTTTATCAGTTTGGTAAATATGAAAATTTCTTTGCTCTCCATGTTTGCTAAGTCAAAGTAAAATTTTTATAAATATTAGCCTAAATATGGAAAATAAGATTTGGGCCTTTATTAATCAATCACTAGGCCAATAACATAAAGAAATACTTGTTTATAGATAATTTTGTGTTAAGAGTTTTTGGATATTCACTAATATGTAGAAGTGACTTTCATGTCATGCTATTTTCATTCTTATGTTGCACACGAAAACAAAAATATGTTGCATAAGGTCATCTGAGAAGATTAAACATCTGCCGATTCATTCAAAAAACTTAAAGATGCATATGACCATTATTTATGTAACTTAAACATTTTATAGAGATACATGCTATTTGTCACAAAAACTTTTAAGTTACTAGTTGGACAAATAATTTTAAGTTATTTTTGATACATTTTTTTATTTAATGCATCACCCATTTCAGATTCTTAGTAACTGTTGGTTGTCTCTGATTTTAATTAGATGGCGGAAAGCCCGTCGCCAGTACCTCACAATGTCCTCAAATCGATGGGGCTGGAGTGCTACGGATGCTGCAGAGAACACTGGAGAGGGTGAGAACAGTTCTGGTGTGCCCGGAGAATTGCTGGCTGGTGACGACAGTAGGGATGGCTCTCAAACCGCTGCTAAAGATGATCCCAAGGTAATATTATATATTTACATCCATAAGAAATGAAACTATTTTTTTGGATCTATTTGTTTTTCAAACAGACCAACATTTCGGGAACTTTACGAATCATTGGTTTGTTGGAAAAACAAAATAACGCGATTTTGATAAAAAAAGTAGTTTCGTATCCCAGAAAGTTGAAGAAAGGGAGCTTATAGATATTCAGGCAATATAAAAAATTTAATATGTTGGACCAATAAATCATTATTTTAATGTTTTAATCAAAAAAGATTTTCTTTATATTCTTAAATGTCTATAAATGAGGATGATGCATTTATAAACATTTAGGAATATATGATATTAAATATCATTTCATTCCCTTTGTTTCAATTTTCTGATTTTAGCAATTTTTGCTTTCTAAAGGATTTTATATTTCACTCTCAACAATAGGCTGACTTTGTTAGAATGTATGATTAGGGGCTAATAATCGCACTATGATGTTCATAATGCTCATTATGCCATAAAGCAAGTACATGGTAAACATGTTTACTACAGATACTCACCAATCTCTCTGCAAGGTGTAGCATTAAGGTACAGTTTTTCAATCTTACATATAATTTTATACTAACAAATATTTCATCGCTGCATTTCGATGTAGCACTTCAAGTCGTGAGATGTAGGTCATAGTTCATTACATAAATAATTTAAATAACCATTGGTGGAGATTACGTTGAATCAGATTGTATCTTATTCCAGTTTTAATACCTGCTCTTTTTGTTGTCCATCATGTAGGGAATCATAGTATGAACACCAGGCTCTCACAAAGTTTCCTGCATGTCTTTTGTTTATAATGTACTAGCTGGTGCCCACGACTTACTCTGTGTAGAATAAGGACTTCGAGAAGTCTACTATACTACTTACTTGATAAATTATTTGTGTCCATTCTCTTTTTTTTATAATACCAAGTAATGGGACGAACTAGTCGTGCGTCTAGTGGTAAGCGACACGCCTATCCATAAGAGTAGCAGTGCCACTCAGAACTTTTAATCGCAAAGATGCCACAGCGCCGGTCACCTTGAGACAAGTTGACAAGTCGCGTGTGCCTGTAATTTCCCCAGTACCCTTGCCCTTCCAAACCGGAACGCAGTAATGCTCACATTACTGCTTGGCGCCAGAAATAGGCAAGGTGGCAGCACTTCCTTGGACAAACTCTTTCACAAGGAGTGCTACTACAATTTCAAATTTCATCACCTATTTCGCGCCCTTTAAGATTTATTTTTGTGACAAAAAGTAGCCTATGTCCTTCTCCTAGGTCCCATCAAATCATCAAATCAAATTTGATTCAGCGGTTTAGGGGGTCTACTCTCGATCTCCGTCCGAAACAATTACTGTCAAATAAGTAATATTCGACTAAATTAGAAGACGAGTCTTCAGTATAAAGCTTCATTCGCAACACGCGTCTTTTCATTTGGTCAAGTATTGCTTATTTGGCAGTAATTGTTCCGGACGGATGTCGGACGGAGATCGAGAATAGACCCCTAGGCGTGAAAACGTAACAGCTGTCGCATGTACAGTATTAGTCTGGATTATGAATCTTTGCTTTTGTGCGAATGAATACAGTTATTATTATTACACACTGACAACAACAACAATAACAGCAAGAAGTGAGGGAGACACGATACATGTCATAACTTGACAGTTATCAGATACTTAGTTGACATTAGCGACCATTTTAAAAACATTTGAAAATATGTTGTCTACAGGAATGGTTCTACGACGAACTGGCTATGGAAGAAATGGAGACTGGAGAAGAGCCCGAAGCGGAATCAGACGAGGATTACTACGATGATACTTATGCGAACCGGCGCAGACGACGTGGAGGTAGCACACCCACCGGGCCAGGTTCGAGAGGCGGCAGGACTCGGAAATCACAACCTGATGATACACCTGCTAAGAGGGGACGATCTGTGAGTATTTATACCAAATGTTCTTTATTGCAAGGATGTCCGTGACTTTGTTTTGGACATTGCTACATTGTTCTTAGTAACTGTTCTGCAGGTCGATTCAGAACCTTACTTCCGATTACCTTCGATTTGATATTACGATATATACATTTTTATTCACAACACCCGAATCGAACGTCAAACTGTCGTATTTGAAACCTACCCGAAATGACGTCATACCCGTACGATTACTCGAACGTCTCGACCGGCAAAGGCTAGAAACGTTATTCAGAACACAGTTATCGAATTAAAGTTACACGGAACGTCCTATTGTTTACAAAGCAAGTATGTAATATGCAAATCTCTTATTATTTTAAATAAAATTTGGATTTTGTTTAATTTTATTAATTTATTTTAATGCAAGACTAATGCATTCTTATATTTTAGGCCTTTAAAGTCTTAAAAATGTATATAAAAGGATTTCATTTTTCTTATAATCTACATTCGCCGACTTACTCCGTAAACATTGTTGGGTAACGATATCGTATCCAAATCGGAATCGAACGTTTTAACTCGAATGTTCTAAGTTGCTCGGAAAGCGCCCTTCGATTCGAGAACGATATCCAATCGAACGATTCGGTTAAAATATCGAAGAGTTCTGAATCGGGCTGCGGGCTACGAAAGTGCATTTTAAATATTTCTCAAAGATTTATAAATTATTGTATGTCTTAGACTTATCTGGATGATTGTAAAATTGACGTACCCAATAAAATTAGAAATAAAATTATCTTTTTTGTAGACCTATCTACAAAGAACGCAACTCTTAAACTTTTCCATAATTTCTTGGACAACATATTTGATCTTCTTGTATAAATTCCTGTGCAAGAAAAAATCGGGTAGTTCGGCATCATAATGACCTACAATAGCATGATCTACATAGTCAGCAATCATACGTTCCGGAGACTCGTACATCCTTGTCAAAACGCCTCAATATGATACGACAAAGGACTGCTTAAGGCCTTGTGTAACTTGCAAATTTTTTCAATAACAAAATACACTTCTGGCAAATTATTTGTTAACTCACGAATATTTTGGCGTTTTAAGTTTTTTAACTTTTGCATTGTTACTATAAACATTCATAGTGCTCATCTGCCTAAGTCACTATTAATACTATATTTTGTAACAGACGTACTAACGACTTTTCATTAATAAGTGTATTTTTACAGGGTCGCGGACGCAAACGTGCAGGGCAAGGCACACTTCCATACGAATGTCCCGGTGATTCGGAGAAGCCGTTCGCCTGCGAACGTAAGTCTACCAGGAGGCGGCACTAGCGCCTTTAAATTATACGCTTTTTCAGGGGTGAAGTTGATTTACTTGTCTGCATACCTGTATATCTTGTTTCAAAATGGCAATTACAGAGTCACCACATTCAACAGTTTTCACTGAATCGGCAAAAGCCGGTCAGAAAACTACCACAGACGTAAAGATTTTTCTGACCAGATTCCGTGTCGTTAGGTGTGATGACTCTGTTAATACTTGTATTTACATAATTTTACCAGCCTAAGGGTCAGCGCCTAAGGGTCGCACACCGGCGAACGGCAAGGCAGAGAAAATTAAATTTATCAATGTATATTTTACGTTATTGCAATTGAAATAACGTATAAATTTCAATACTCTGACTGAGAGAAATGCGCTGCGAGACTTTGAGGTCAGTCCCACTCTCACAGGTCCCAGAGACCAGGTGCGCTGGCCCTTAATTCTGTACTACGTTTACCATGTATATTGTTGTATTTTCCATAAATATTCCTTCAATTGGTAGAAAACAAATACTCCAAGTAGTCAAAATGTTATATTAGGATAGTTTTTAGGTTGGTTTTCTCCACCTAATTTCGGTGGCAACCTTTGTTATTTCATATATTTCATAATAATTTCCTCGAATGCGTAAAATAATAAAAATTGCCATTGAAATTGAGGTAGAGAAAACAAATCTGGAAATTATCCATTACCAAATCTGGCGACGTCATGTTCCTCTCTTGATTAACTGTAGTAACTGGCATATGCAAATTTTTCAGGGCAGTGTGGTTTTAGTTTAAAAGTTCACATTTAGCTTGTGATAATCTCGTTTTATCAGTGAGTTATATTCCAATATACAAACATACAACGATTAAAGAAACTTAAGTTTCTCATAGGTGGCGCGGACGGCAAAAAAGCCGAAAAAATCTGTGTATCAAGAATAAATAACAAACTAGTCGAGTATTGTCACAAAAAATACGCTAATATCACAGCAGTAAAAACACCGTCATTATCACGAAATAAATAAAAATATTATTTCTTCACAAATACTAGGAATCACACAATACTTAAAAACTGAAGTGATGTGGACAAAAGGGTTAAAGATTCAGCATTGCTGATTTTGAGTCTTCACCTGTAGCTAGCGGTTCGCTTGCTGCACCTGGCAATGTGCGGAGTGTAAAAATGATGATTAGTGAACAATATGAGCTTTTCAAAGCTTCGACTATAATATCAGGATACGACAGTTACTGAGGAGAGCAATGATTACCATTTTCGCATCGGAATTTGTGAAATATTATTAAATGCTCTTAAGATTCGGAGTGTAGAGAAATTCTACTAAACTTAGGAATATAATTTATACCCTAAATGATAGATAAGTTGATCAATATCACTCCAACATGTAAAATATAATGATAGCTCAGGTCCATACCTCTTAGAATGCTAGCTCCCCACCCCTGATAGTCTTACACAATCTGCCTTATTGTATGTACCAACTTGAATAGTAATAAAATACATATAACATTATAATTGCAACGTAACTTTGGTTATATGAGATTGACTTATTAACTAAAAATCGCTGTCTTTATACAATAACGCCTTATAATGTAAACAGACATCGACGAACGGACATGACGAGCAGAGCAAGCGAAAAAAGTGCTTTGTTCACGCTAAAGTTTTGCGCTGCTCGTTTCTGTATGAATAGTTAAAAATCGTAGTATTCTGCAATGCTGCGTTATTGAATGAAGATAGCGAAATATTTTAGATGTTATGGGTGCATTGGCCCCAGAAATTTACTACACAATCCAACAGTTATAATATAATTATTGGCAAATGAATTAGAATAATGAATAGCCTTGATTTGTAACTTCATATAGATAAATAGATTTTAGGTAAACACATATCGAGAGCTTTTAGACAGTTATTCATATATCGTTGGTTAGGACTTAGCCACAACATATTATAAGAAATTCGTTCGCACATACGATTTTTAACATCAGAGGCTTAGTTGATTGATATCTGCAACAATGCTGTGCACACACCCGTAGTGTATGCAGGCGAACAGCTTATAAGTTGCAAATATGCAGTTTCTGTGCAGTTCGTTTGCAATGGAGATAATTGGGTTTGCTGCTAGTACGCTACTAGTTAACACATAAATAAGGCATACAGTAGTTGCTCTAACTGCACCGGAATTGTACGTTATCAGTTGAGATGCAGTTAGGGTTCAAACTTTGAATAATGCCTAACATGCACGGTACAGCAGTCGAATGTCCGGCAAAATGTATTGTAGTGTATATGCAGTTGCAATGTCTCTAATGCTAAAGTACCATTTGTTGAGAGGGCGATATCGTGTGTTTGATACATTTACCTTATTTCAGTAACTGTTCGTAAACTAGAAAATAACTAGCTAACATTCCCGAAAGTGCAATATTATACAACGTTGTGTCGTTTCTGTTGAACCTAGAATAATATATACGGAATACCTCTGAATGTAATACGAATTGCTCAATAGTTACTATTAAAATAAAGGACCTGAGCTTCCCTAGTTAATACATAATGATGTTTCGATATGCCTTCGATGAGATCGTAGCCACAGCTTACTAGGCTGTTCTCTTTTTTTACTGGGTTTCGTCAGTGTAGAGCAGTGGCTTCAAAAATATGATCCGTAGATCTGGTTTACGCTTTAGGGGATAAATAGAAGTTAGATGAGAAACGTATGGGAAATAGGTTTCTTTTTCTTTTAGGTGGTTTATAGTCAAAAGTAACGTTGGTTGTAATGTACGTCGTGTGTAATAAATTGGGTGCCTGTATAAGAAATAATTAAGTCAGGGGAAAAGGATCACATCTGGCATATCGAAATTGTAAAGATAATTAAAAATTATTGTATTGTGTCACCGACTTACACATCACAGAACTTTGGAGGTATGCTTTTTTGTTCAGTTGACAAAATACGGGCACAAATGGCGTACACAGATAAATTAAATTTAAATTGTTGGTCAAATGCAAAAATGCAGGTTATGTGCAGTTATTGGTTCAACGGCACATTATAAATCAATTGTAAGAGAATTGTATTTATACAGCATTGGTATTGTATGCAAATGTTTCACAGCGTTTTTGCAGCCGACATGCAGTTAAAATTATGTACATCTGTAAACGTTACAATACGTAGGCAAATAGGTTTACCATAAATATTTCGTATTTTGTCATCTGATAAATTTATATCTTTTGGAGAATATTGAAAATTGTGGGACCGTAATGCGAATTCTTTTCAGATACAGAGTACATGACTTGGTCTGAATTTATTCTTACGTAACGAACTTCTTAACACGTTGCTTGATTAGAACATTAAATATACTCAGTGCAGTGTCTCTTGTTCTTTAATTACAGTTACAAATTGGTAACTTCTAATGGACTAGCAAGTATAACTGACTACGAGTCTAACATGTATTTTCTATACTACCAACTGTACGTTTCTGAAGCGCCCCATTAACTGGCGAAAATGGTAAAAAACATTCGGATATTACATCCTGATGGGACGAGTAGGACCCTGCAACCACCACACGCAAAATAGGCGCCTGGACGTCGAGTTGCGGAAACTAGCCCGTTGCACCAAGTTCCCATTTTTTATTTAATGACGGACTTGTTTGTTACACGAAACGCTCGCACTTGTTTTGCCAACTTGATTAAAATTTTTAACGATTGAAGTTCACCATCATACGGACGATATTTAAATCCTAAGAATCTCAATTTACAAAGTTTCTAACAAAATTTTGTAGCAAAACTACAAGTCGGCAAACTTTCAGACCCGTACAGATTTCAAATTCATTGGAAACATGCTCGCTACATCAAAAACAAACTCACAAACGTGTTGGTCAACATGTTAACCGACATGTTAGCAAATAATGGACATTTGAAAACAACATCCTTAATACTCAATTCAAAATCCAACATGTTAAGGAATTCGTATTAAGGTCCTTTCAAGTAAATAAAATTAATAGCGCAGGGCCAAACCCGTAGTTTAGTGATACGTAAAGACGCAGGCGCAGCTAATGCAGTGCGTTGTCAAGCAATAAGTGACGATTACTTCTGGTTTATAGCTTATTGTTGTGTGTCTTCTTACTAGTTAATAACAAGAATCTCATGACGTGTGTATGTGGCTAATTTTACTTTGAATTTACAATAGCGATCGCTGTTTGTTTCTTACAAAAGACACGATTAGTAAGGGAGGTCATTGTGAGCGCGTTGGCACACTAATTGCGCGTTTTGTTCGAGCATGCCGTTAATCGCAATCAATGAGTGCGTCTGGAACCCTAATCGACAAATCATGCTAGCGCTTTTTCAATTTCCGGTGATTTATCACCTCCAGTTTGAGTGATAAAAAGATGATGAAAATTTAAAAAGTCTTGTATAATTTTTATGTCATTGCACGATATAAGTACGTAGTCACAGAAGATGCACTCTAACTGCGTTGGAAAACAGTTTTGGATGCAATCTAGGTGCACTCCAGCTGCATTAGCAGTAGGCAGTTGTAATGCAATTGGGACTCAAGCGTGCTGACTGCATAACAACTTCAAACGGACAGCATTAGCAATTGTATAAATTCGAAAGTTGTCGACGTCTGTTTTAAATCCATCTCCAATTTGAAACTAACAGACACACAATAATAACCTTAGGAAAGTACCGGAGTCGTATTATGCCTTTAACTGTTATGTATTTCATGTATAGTGCTAGTGTAAGAATCTCCTTGCTAAATTTAATGATTTAGGAAATTTTTTAGGCAATCGGATTTAGAGTGACAGTGGCAGGATGAATTGGGATGTAGGCCTTTTTAGTCATAGACCAGGTGCCCGTAATATGGCAACAAATTATGACCTGCAAAGGATGAACTTTCAATATTAGATTTTTAGCTGAAATTAGTCCATAGTATAGTAAGACAAGCACGGTAATTCCATACCAATGGCGAGGCGTGAACATTGTCGTTAGTAGAGCCGAAACAAAACAAAAAACACCTACCTCAACAAAAGTGGCGCCTTGACACGAAACTTATTAGAACACAATACACTTAGTACACTTTATTTCACTGGTTAAGGTAACCTACATTTAAAATGTAGCACAAATATAATAAAATATGGAAAATTTTAGGGAACCCGGTGAGAATCGAGTTATATGGACGCCTTGCTACTGTTCCATACTAACGTAGCAGCGCGACTTGTGTTCGTGCGCGCCCGCCACGTGTCATGGACGCGCCTTTCATTATTCTGCGAATGTGCACCGATACAATGCGCGCGGTGGGCGCGCACGCATTTAAGCCGCGCTGCTACGTTTGTATGGAGTTACCTTATTAGTCTTTATTGTACTATGTCCTTACCATTACGTCAGTATCCAGATTTCAGCCACGGCAGACCAAACCTATTCTTGTTTTGAGAATTATTACTAGAAAGAAGACCAGAGCGTCCTCTTGGCCGACGCATTATGGGCACCTCTTTATTTACATGTCTTGTAGGTAAAATTTAATTGTTTTTCTGCCAAATTACGGCATATTCGCTTCTTTCCGTAACTAAAATTTTTAAAAAGCAGGTTTATTAAATGCACGAGTTGGTAATGTTATGCATTTGAATTTCCAATTTCGTCGTAGTTTAACACAAATATTTTAATGAATTTTAAATGAAATCATGCATTTATAGTCTTGACTCTTTAAGGTGGTCCGCGCCTTAGGTAGCGGCGAAGCGAGAGCATTTTTTTCACATTTGCGTTCTTCACACGAACGACCTATACAGAAACAGGAAATATTACCTACGTTCTTGCTCCGCGTCGTACCCAAGGCACGAACAATTTTAAACCGTCACACAATATTTTAGATTATTTTAAGGCCAAATGTTTACTGTAGTTTATAATCAATTTCGATCCTTTGAAAATAATTCTTTAATTTATATTTAATTATAATAAAAAAATGAATTTGTTAGCTTAGCACATTTTAAGTGTTAGTGTCAATTTGCAATATGAAAAGTTCAAAATTGAGTGTATTGGAGGAACTAAAAAACACCAATGAAATCTTTTAAAATTAATAAAAAAATTATAAACACTGCCACGAGTATTTTGCCCTTGTTACCGCGGCAAATACTAGATAATTACGTTTTGTTGTGTATAATAATTATAATATTATTACGTAGGTTAGCGTAATCGAACCTCTTTTCATAAAAATCTTTTTCGTCTTGTCTATATATTGTGTGCAGCATAATTTTGGAAAAGGGGTTTGATGGATTTAAAAATTTTAAAGGAGCTGCGTTTGGCCGATTTGACCACAGTATTTTAGATTTAAATTCTACTGTATACCGTTCGCGGTAACAATAAACAAATATATAAAGCCCAAAGTCTCAAGCTTGGTTTGTCCTCGACTGTACAAACCTAAGAACTTATTTCCATACAGATATCGGCGTCAATCGCAAACCTTCAAAATGTACAACACTCGACGCAGATGTTTAGAATATCTTTAAATTATATCTGTCTATTATATTAGTCTACTAGAATCTCATGACAAGTGAATTAGGAAAAATAATTGAATTTCACTTTTTAACCGGCTTCAAAAAAGGTGGAGCTTATGCGTTCAGCTGTACGTATGTTTTCCGATTTCCCCGTCCATTGTGGACCGATTTTGAAAATTCTTTTATGTTTGAAAGGGTGCATTCTCGTGGTGGTCCCATTGTCACCAAGTCAGAATCTGATTAGGGGATTCCATGAAAATCGAGGAAAATCCTTAAATTTTATAGGCATGTCAGAAAGTCGACTTTTCACTTGACACAATACGTGTAATCGACAAATCACCGTCGCCGTGACAACCAGAAAAAAGTATAAATTGTACAAAGGAGTCCGTAACAGTCCCATTGTCACCAAAGTCAAAGAAATCAAAAGAAGAAGTCAGAATCTGATGAGGGGATCCCATGGAAATACAAAAAAGGTCATAAGCAAACTTTTTAAGGTCGGGATTCTTATTTCAATGAAAAAATTGTTTAAATTAGAATAATTAACACGCAATGCACACGTCAGTGCAAAGCATAAGGCTAATTTAGGGCGCGTTCCCATTATGTCGTCACGTTTTATTATCGTTGGACGACTGTCGTGTCTAGCCTGTTCCCATATCACGACTATCTGTCGTGGACGATTTTTTATCGTTGAACGACTGTCGTGACTAGCTGTTCCCACTAGATCGTGACGACAATTTGTCGTTTCACGACAGGCTCCTTGTCGTTTGCACGACAGAATCGTTTGATGCACTGCAGTCGCTTGTATGTTCTTTTGGAAGCCGGTAGTGTGTGTTCGCTCGAAATGGATGATGACGAAATTTTAATAATATATTACTTTTTAAAAATGCGGAAGAGAAAGAAAACAAAGAAAGGAAAGTTTTGGGTACATCCAATGCTACTAAAAAGAATTCCATTAGGGTATGTCAAACGGTATACGAAGTTGCTTTCTTTTCGGTATTGTCAAAATCTGCTACGACCAGAGATGGGTAGTAGGTTTAAACCCAATCAACCCGCCCGTGTTTTCACCAGGGTTTTACCCGAAGCGCCGAGTTTTAACCCATTTCTGCCCAAAATCGTGGGAAGAAACGAAAGTACAGAATTTGGTATAAATTCCAACACTAACAACATAATATACAATAACTTGTAACAAATTTCTATATTTTTATTACACGAAGAAGAGGCATCTCCACATAATACCCACCACCTGTCAATCCTGTGGATTCTCAATGAAGATCGATTCAAGTGCATACGATCTAACGATTTTTTGTATCAATTTAATGATGATCTTTTCAAGCGAATCTATTCAATAGAAAGGTAAATCGAACTGTCCTGATAATAAAGCAACAAATATTTTGTAATAATATGTAAAATTAAATTTGAACGAAACTCAATTCATAACAAATATTTAGCCGTAAATAGTTTTTGCCGTCGATTTCGGGTTTTAACCCGAATTAAACCCGGTGTGAATAAAGCGCCGGGTTAAAACCCTGGCGCTTGCCCATCTCTGGCTACGACCCAACGCTACTGCAAAGCGAGCAAAGGGCGCGGGGTACGAGAGGGGAGGGCAGGGAGCAGAATACGTGCGTACAGCGATAAATAAAACGTGACGACAGTAGGAGCTGCGACAATCTGTCGTCCCATTTTTATCGTGACGCTTTTTTTTTATCGTCTGACGACTGTCGTTATAGCTGTTCCCACTGTGACGACAGTTTGTCGTTGTAATAATAAAAAATCGTTAACGACAGTTAATCGTGTCGTGCTATGTGTGAACAACTTCATTTAAATATACAAGCCACGATACTAAACTGCACGACAATCTGTCGTCACGACATAGTGGGAACGCACCCTTAAGGATAAAATAATAGTTTGGGAAGCTTTTAGGCAACCGCACAATATACATATTAACTTTTGGGCAATATTTCTTTATGTAATAATAATTACCGGGGCAAGTAAAATATACTTTTTAATAAATTTGTGTCCACTGTAACTAATCTAACTATAATTTAATGCCAATTGGTCATGGGATATTAGTAGATCTACTTATTGTCCCATACAACATTTATAGACGTAATTTACAATTTTGAGGGAAACACGTTATTTATTTTTAATAGTGAATAATTATTTTTGTCAACGTAAATTACGTCCATTACTGTTGTTAAGTCAAATAACGGTTACAAAAGTATAAAGAAAATTTTGCAAAATAATTAATGTGTTATCATTATCACAAATTTTGACGACGGGTGTATATGCCTCTTTCCTAACTGCCGTAACTAGCATTAAGCCAATATTTAACAAAACTTGTTCCAATGAATTTACACAGGGCGTCCTACGGCTGTGGGACACGAAGGAAAAGTACTTTAGATATTGTTGATATTTTGCTTCAAGGAGACACTATTGTATAAAAAATAAAAATACATTTATTTATCCACAAAACACATAAGCTACACACAAGCGTACATTCCCGTACATTTCTGCATAAATTTTGTTGATAGTGACCGTCCGTACCGACCCTTACGAAAAAGGCACTATAACTAGTGCAAGCTAGCCTGTACAGGAACCTTATCAGTCCGGTTCTCAAAAGGCCTACCTTGTTTGAGCTGCCCTGGGTGCGCGTACAGTACCCTCTCTACTTTCCAGATAGATACCAAACCTGTTGTCACGCTCAGTTCCCGTTGTACATTGCACAACTAACGGTTGCTACCGCTAAGCCGTTGACTCTAAAATCCACTACCAAATCTCCACTTTGGTGGCGTAGCTGTTTGCACACTCACCTATCGACGCCGAAGCGTCCCTCCAGTTCTCAGCTACCTGCCTACGCGGCTGGAGGGTCCGGAGCATATTATTATTTAGCTCATTGTCTACTTGCTCTCCGGGCTAGTGCCGGAGATGTCGGTCGCAGTGTCCAGTGACATTATATCCTCCCGGACACATAATTCGAGCCACCACGCATTTTCGTTGTAAAGGGCTAGAATACAAAAATTGTGTTACCATCGAAGAAATAGTTTTCCTCTGGTTTTGCAAATCCAAATTCCCAACAAGGACTTATGGAAAAGACGTTTAGTAATACTAGTTTCAAAATTGCATTATAGTTTTTGATCAATCAAACATTGTTTAAGCTTGGGGCACTTAATACTGAAAATGCGTGGTGGCTTGAATTACGCGTCCGGAAGTATATAAGCGAACATTTAAAAAACAGTAATGTGGACAAAAAGGATGAAAACTCAGCATTGCTGATTTTCAATCTTCAACTATAGCTATTCGCTTGCTGCATCACACCGGCCAGCGGAGTGTATACTGAACACCGGCTAATTATACATGGGGTGTTTGTGTTGCACTTTATGTCAAAGGTATAATAAATTAATAATAATTGTAATTAAGAGTGCGTAATACTGCATTGAATGTACGCGAGTTAAAAAATTGCTTACCTCATCTAGGAATCAGAACCAACGGGAGCCGTACCACAAATGTAAAAAAAAAATACTTTTTTCGATCGACATCATAGCAACACAAAATTTTTGTTTTCTGTCATTATGCATCTGTGTATTAGATAGTAAAGGTAAAAAATTCATGCTGTTCCTTTAATTTAAGATCTATGTTACTTAAAAGGAATTAATCCTTATGATTGACCCTTCTGATCGGAATCTTAAAAATATAGGACTTTTTGATTCAGGATAAGGTAAGCAATTTTTTACAAGTCTTTGAATGTAGGATTACTAGCTTTTAAAAATAAAATTGTATCTCCATGTAGATAAATACCCTATCTACAATAATAAAAGTACTTTTTTTCTCCCTGTCCCATATCTGTGTGACGCCTTGTACATGTAAAAGGTACACGTTAGTGATGACTGTTCATGAAAGTTTAATAAGATCGGTACGTCTTACTCAGCTATGACAAAAATACCAGATACGGCAGTTAGTGAGAAGTGCGATATAGCTTCACTAAGAGGTCAAAGGCAGCTCCCAAACAGAATCTTATGAATCACAATTAGGTCCGCACTGATTGGTTTGAGTGTACTCATGTGTCTGTGATAGTTTATTTATTTCCTCTTCGGTGACTGTTGTATTGTAATTCTAGAAATTTTTTCGTGTAATGGCTTAAGATTTACGCTTTGGTTATAACTTGTCTTCCATACTTTATAATATACTTTTTTTAAATTTAGGCTTAGCCGTATTAAAAGACGTCTGTTAGTAGTGGCGAAGGTGTCCATCAGCCTACCTTCTTTAAATATCTTTTAGACTTTGACAAATAGGGCTTCTTCAAGATTTTTTTCTAAACAAGTTGGAACAGATTAATTTCATTTTCAATTATCATCAGATCATCTGTCAACTTGAAAGTCGGGTTAATATTCAGAGTAAAATGCCAAATTTTATTTTGAATAATTACAATTTAGGGCAATGTTAAAAAAACCTTATGTCTACATTTTGTAATTTAAATGTTTTTAACAATCATTGCTTTAGAATGTGAAAATCACGCAATAGTAGAAGACATTAAGTCCTGTCGACGTTTGTTTTTATATTCAACATACTCTTTAAAACGCTCTGTAGTAAAAATGACTATTTGGCACTTAAGGTTCTTTACCTTTCACCTACAGACAAAATCTTTTATATTTCAATTTCTGAACTTAATAAATGTATTTCGAAAATGTACGGAATTGACATTTTCACGTTGTAGGTACGTCAATGCTGATTTACAACTTACACCGTTACGGAGCAGATGAGATTCTGATTATATACTTGCACGGATCTTTTTATTTTCTTTTTTTAAATGTTTTTTGCTTTGCACATTTCTGATGTCGGTACTGATGCTGATATACGGTGGTAAAGAATGCAGCGGGATATTCAGACTGACCAATAACTTTTAATCATATTGTGCGATCAGTTACAATTCATATTATCATATATGTAATATATATCATATTGTTTTTCAATCTAGTTATAGCCTATAATTTCTCAGAATGTCGTGCTGCATTTTTAACATGAATTTACGTATGAGCTGCGTTTTTATGATTTTGGCAAAGAACATAAAAAAAAGTTTAATTGATTTCAAATAAATAAAATTATTATTTTTGCTATTATATGTAAAGAATTTTTTTTTGTGAATTGAAAATTAATACTTAAGCCATTACACACACTAATGTTTGGTTATATTAATTATATTTTTAAATTTAAATCAATACTTATAGTATTAGCAGCGGTTTGATGTTATCCTTAGATCCAAGCTATTTAGCACCCAAAGATTGTTATGAATTTATACAAGAAATATTTATGTTGAATAAGAAATAAAATTATCCAATTGTACATTTTTATTTGTGATTTTTATGGACCATTTATTATTTTATTGTTTTTTATCACTCGATTACTGCGTTGATAAAACGTCGAAATAAATGTATTTGCGTTTTCACAAAGTTAAAAAGACTATTTAGAGATTTGGCGTTCGTGATTCATGTTTCCGGTACACTGACCGTCAAACGCAATACGTGACAAAGTATGTAGAACGCATGAAACGCGTGAACGCCTTCGTTTGCGAACTTCCTAAGGGCGCCTTCAAAATAGACGCTTTTAGAAAGCTGCAATGGCTCGTCTGTGGCGCTGCAGCCGTGCCATTACTCCTTTTCATACAATATTTAGAAGCTGTGTCGCACAGCCGTCTTTTGCAGACTAGATATAGTATGAAAATTAGTGTGGCGTATTATTTATGATTCTATTCACCTACATTTAAATTATTAATATGGGCCAAATTATGTTTACTTCTTGATTTTGCTTATTATTTACATTTTTCCATGTTGTGTTTTAGTTTTATAAGTATTGTAGTCGATTATTGTAAATATGTGATTTTTTTAAATGAAATTTGAAGTAGTCGTTAAAGTCATTTTCTAAAATTGTTAACAGTGCTTTTGTTCACCTAAATTTAAATTATTAATATGAACGCGCCACTGCAGTGCTTCTACAAGCGTCAAATTTGAAAGCTCTTTTAGGGTGAAATACGAAATATATCACTGACAACGACTAGCCTAAAGGGAAATGAGATATTCCAAAAAAACAGAACTAATTTAATTTTTGACCTAACTATTTGGCAACTGTGTCAATATTTTTTGTTTTTGTTTTTTTTTTCATTTATGTGTACAGCAAGTGCAGTTCCAGTGATTTGAAGTCATCAATCAAACGCGGAGCCTGCGTCGACAGAACTGAACATAGCGATTATCACGACGGGCCGGCTTTTTTGCGCACTAGACACTCGTGGAGAACGCTATTTTGATAAAACATACGCATATATATTGACTGTTTTCCCCTTTGATGTTTATTGACCAAAAAGTACCTTTTTTCAATTCAGCTGACTATATTACACCCTATTCCTATGGACAATAAGTTCAATTTCAGAATTTAGCACAATCAATATTCAAGCTAAACGGTGCTTGATCATAATTGAAATCTGCAAGAATAATTACCGTTCTTTTAAGAACTTAATACAGTTTTCATTCTTAAGCGAACAGTGCAATCGAAATGTTATCAATTTTCAACCACTTTCGGGGACACAAAATTATACAATTGTTTAACCCACTATAGCGTTCTCAAACATTGTCTAGTGCATTCTATAAAGGTATTGATTGATGACGGAAAATTGCTGGAAGGCTGCGTTCCTGCCTTCGCCCTCGTGGTGCCTCCTATGCTCTGTTCTGACGACGTAGGCTCAAAATAGGCAGGCCAGAGTTTCATATGACACTCTTACTTCTCTCTCACTTCTTACGAAAGTGACAGAGAGGTTAGGTTTCTATGAGATCCTAGCCAACCTTATTCGATTCACATAAGATATCAAATTGAAATACGTTGTGCTTTGAGTGATATAATTGCGGATGGAGGCATCACGGGCGGTAAGTAAGTTTCTTTATTTACATAGGTCTTAAAACTAGAAATTATAACAACTTGTCTTCAGATACTGGGTGTAAAATTTTGGCTACACTATTGCATTACGTTAGTCCTGTAATGATCGTTGCTAGCTTATGTATGTAAAACAAATAAATATTATTTAGGTTTAAAGTTGAGTCAAGCATTACGATCTATAGATAATTAATTTACATACTGTACAACCATATAGATATGTGTATATGTTCATTTGTATGTTGTTAAAGTTTATTTATTCAAATACTAATTTCCAATTTCTTTTTTTTTAATAGTTTGCATTTTTTTCTTGCAACGCCTATCTCACGTATGTCATCTTTTGCCCAACAGTATGCGGTGCAAAATACAAAACTCGCGCCGGTCTAGTGTATCACTTCACACACACACACAAGGACCCGCCGGCGGGCGCGCCCGCTGCCGGCAGCGACGGAGACTCGCGCGACGCCACGCGCACCCCTCCCGCGCCGCAGCCGCCTGTCGCGCCTGCCACTGAGTACCAAGACAGTTACGTGACTTTTCTGAATAACCCGCAAGGCCCCGGCATGTGTAAGTAACTAGTAGCCGAGAATACACTCGTTACTTGCACTAAAGCGTACCAGTGCCTCGCAGTAACAAAAGTGTGAGTAACCTATTGCTTGGCTGGCCAGCTTTGAAGAATCTTCATTTCCTTATTCTCGATAACGACGCTGGGGTCTCGAGTCAGCAGTAGTTAGTAAAGCTTCGTCCAATTGAAATAGACAGCTAAAAACGAGAATTTGCCGCGGGCGGTGGCAGTGAAGTTCTACCACACAGTTCTCCATTTCATTCATGTTCACTTTCTGTATTGGAACGCATGGTAACAAAATTACATGTTGCCAGTTGTTCCTTGGTCCGTTTGAATATCATACTTAACGGTGTTATTTTCACTCACAGTAGGCGTGCCAACGCCAGTCCAGCGTCGGCCATCCCCACCCCCGCGCCCAGCGTCAGCTGACACGTCCTCGTCGGATTCCGCACTTGTGCCACTGGTACCGCCCGGCACTGCCGCGGCTGCAGCAGCTGCAGCGGCCGCGGCTGCGCCACCACCCGTCCCGGTCATGCCGGAGATTAAAGAGGGAGAGATTAAGGTACAGTACATTATTGCAGAGGCCGGGAAATAATGGATTGCTGGACGAGTATGTGTCGTATTAATACGAGTCAAGCAATCCTCGCTCCCGCCGCGGCTTATATAGTGATTTTCTCAAACAATGTGAGGAAATAATAGAAGACTTTGACAGAGTAGAAGTTGTATAATAGAAAAAGTAAAAAAATATTAATTAAAAGTAATATTAGACATAGTATTTGCAGGCATTTTCGTTATCGCTCTTCTCACTAGAATTTATTTTCGAGACGAACGTACATAAAAGGCCAAAAAAACAAAAAATAATACCAAAGCACTTAAATTTATTTTACCGCCTTTTTAAAAAGAAAATTACGATGCTATTACGAATATTTGGCAGTTGGCTGTAGGAGTTATTCTTTTGCCTGTTTACATAGTTAAATGATACAAATAATTTAATACAACATAATTTATTAATAACTTCTATTATCACAACAGCGTTTACCACTTGTCTAAATATATAAGATTTCTCAGTTCAGGAAGCCTTAAAGTGCTTCACGTTTGTGTGGTTCGTGTCACGTATGCTCTGACCGCAACGATCAAAGTATTACAATCCGCAGATAGAATTGGCCGAACGCTTTAATGCGTGACGGCTTTCTGTCTGCAAGATCCTCGAGGCATTTACTTCCAGAGCCCATATAGGAATCAAATTGAAATGTGTGACCGCGACCCATCGTGATTCACAGTACTAAGTTGTTCCCAGTTACCATTCTTCCGACATATTCTCATAAATTAAAATTAAAAAAACCCCCGGTACAAAACCGTGTACTCTAAAAACTCGATAAAATGCCGTCTATAAGCTAACAACTCGTCCGAGATCAGTTTAATGAGCCCCCGAAACATGACATTTCTATTGTAAGTAGTTGAGGAGTTTGGTAATCAGCAGACTGTTCTGGGTGCAACACCAGATCAAAGTTACCATATTATTATAATGTTATCGGATTTCCATAGTTATAACAAATTTCAGGTTAATGGGACAAGTGAAAGTAATATTCTTTTTATAACTTAGATCCCGACACTGAATGAGAAAAGAGCTGATGATTTTTAAACAACTGAAGAGATGGTTATCAAACATAGCGCGTTCTAAAAATGTGTGCGTTTGGAAGTTAAGATGCTAAAGGCAGACATACAGAAACAAAGGTTTCAGACTTATAACTCCCCATGTTTTGCGTCGGGGCTTAAAAACGGTAACATCTTGATATATTGTGTCCAAAATAAAGCAATAAAACCACTGGTGGGCCATCGCATTCATAGTACGATGTTATTCCCTGTGAATATGTGTATATATATGTATGTATGTATGTATGAATATATATGATGCTGCTTTTTAAAGGACTTCAAAGAAGATGGAGGTTCTCAATTCGACTGTATCTTTTTTGTATGTATTTTACACGATGACACAGCACTTGTGAACCGATTTTGATGATTCTTTTTTATTACAAAGACTGAGGTACCCACCTCAGTATTGGTCCCACTTAAATTTGGAGAAAATATTCCTCCTCTAATGGTGACAAACTAGGGGATGAATCCGGTTTCTTGCACTTTCCGGTAACCGATTTCAATAAAACTTGGCAAATATATGTAATTCCACGAACTTTTGAGGTCGGCTTTTTAGTACTCTGTGCTGAGATTATTTAATGAAAACTTGTTAGGTGTGGCGTGTCCCTTAAGCTGGGTTCTAGCGAGGTGAAACCGTAACCGTTCCATGTTATGTTATCAAAAATTGTATCGGTTCGCAGTGAGCCGACGATAACCAGGTACTCATTATATCCAGTGGAGACTGCGTCAAACAGTCTTACACACTAAAACCTCGTTACTGTATCTGTCACGTTACAGCTCGCTAATGAGTATGCGGCTTTAGACTACCTATAATAATAATAATAATAACGCACTCACTCATAGCTCCGCTCAAGGAAACCCTGTATCGCAGGTGCCGTGTACACACACGTAGATAGACAAGCACAAATTAGATAGATAGATAGATAGGTAAAGCATTTATTCAACACATTACAACACAGCATTACATATGACAAGAAAAGGAAAAGTTACAACAAGTAATATACTGAAAAGGTTTCGGCTAAGCACAATGCTGCCAACTTTATAAGTTTGCAGCGCAGATATTCTGCCGAAACCTAATTGGTTGCGCAAGCAAGCAGCGCGCGGCAACGTACAGTTATATCCAAACTCACGAGATAAATAATAGTAGGCCATACAAATATTTCTCCCAGTCCAGGAATCGAACCTGGGACCTCTTCGTGGCAGTCCAGCATGATAACCGTTCGGTCACGGTGGAATACTTACCATATACATACGTGCATAAGTACATTACCTCTTTTTCCAGGCGTCACCATCACCCTACTGTGACTTCTGTCTCGGCGATGACCGCGAAAACAAAAAAACAGGCGTACCAGAAGAGCTCGTCAGCTGTTCCGACTGTGGAAGATCAGGTAAGCGCCGAGGTCGACGACCTCGCAACGGCATAAAACTATGCTACCACGTCGAGAACCGCGTCTGCGAACGCCATAGACATTTACGAGAGAACATCAAACTAAACGGCGTAGTTGAAATTCTCCACTCAGTGTCGTACCCTGCAGATGATTTTGATACTTTCGCGACGCAAACCAAATTGCTTAATGATGAGTATGGAGAATATTTATCGCCGCCCTCATCTCGGCAGAGCCCGGCTTATGACCAAACTTAAATTAGCTTCGTGATTGGAAAGGGGTGTTTTTTGTTATTAAAGTTTCGTTAATTATACGAGGCAGTTTTCTATGTTGCGTTCCCAAGTGTGTAACAAAAAACTTCTGTCGTACTACTGAACTCATAACTAATCATTTAAAGCTAAGAATAATTTAAATTCGCAAAAAAAAAAAAATGAAAAAATGCCAACCAAATTGCTTTTGCATAATTTTTAAAGTGCAGGCTTCGTTAAGTTTTATTGAAACAGGTTATTAATAAGAAAGTCTTTAATCGGGTAGAACTTCACTTCGTATTCTTCTAACTTTATGTATAAAGTGTTGGGGAAAACTAATAGTTAGTTAAGTACAGTTGCAATGTTCTGATGACAACACGTACATTACACATGTTTAAAAAGAAATCGTCCTATAATTCAAATATCCCGTTCATGGACAGTTACGGCGTTTACCGTAAAATTTAAGAATCTATACTACCTCAAATGGCTTTGGTTGATTCCGCAAAACAGTGAAAATGTTGAACCAATCACTTTGAAAAAAATATATAGTTTCACGAACTTACCTCGAAATTTTACAAGAAAACCGCTGTATTCAATAGGTATTTTACATAATTATACCAATGATTGTTTATATCCACTGAACTAAATAAAACACGTATACTATACGATATACATTTTTCAAATTGCTTATATTCGTTTGTCAAATAATAATTCTGAAATAAAGCCATTGTCCCTGCCGCACGACCTAAGCAAAATGAACCTTATTAGTACGGAAAAAAATTTAATTCGAGTTGAGGTAGTAACGACTTTTAAGGTTAAATTTTGATTGATTTTATTTTCATATAAGCGAGAAAAATCGAAACTATTACTACATACCTACTTTAACAACGTAACCATCAACTTGCCTAAGAGTCTGAATGTTTCGGAAACTAGGACTTTAGGACACAGTAATATGGAATGCTTTAATGAGTAAATTATCATTAGACTAGTTTCCTGATAAAATATTGGAGAAAAAAAAACAACTTTCAAGGCTTTCTACACAACCTCCCCACAGACATAAGATAATAATAATCTACAAATACATCCTTACTTCATCGTTACTTCAATAATAAAAAAACTTAATTCTCCTTTCCATTGTATCTCAAATATATCTGAAAGTCGATGAGTTTCTGATAATTACATTAACCATTTAGTTTCGCTAGTGATTGCAGATTTGTGAAATGATGTTATTTACCTAAAGAGTTTATTCCAAACAGCGGCCAATGTAAATTATCTGTCTATAAAAACATAAAAGATTAAATATTGCATGCAATATTCAAAGTTCTCACTTTTCGGAGTTAGTTTGAAAATAATTTACTTTGAAATATTAGTACAACACGTTAAAAGTTTTTTGTACACTGTTCTTATCACCACGTATAACATATTGTCCGCTCTACAAAAAACTTTCAGAAATATTTTTCCACACGTTCTATTATATATTTGGTCACAAAAAAAGCTAGGCATCATCACAAGAATGTTTTGTTTTGTTTTTTTTTATTTCACCAAAGAGGTAGAAGTTTTATTTTGCTGGTTGAAATGACATGAGTTTAAGGTTCGCTACATTCCATGTTTATATTCTATAGTCGGTTAACGTTACTTTGCTTCTAAATATATTTGTTGATATTTAAATGTTTATGTTAAGAAATACGGAGCAATTACTTTTTAAGTTTATTTTAAATCATTTGTTATTAATTGAAGAACAATATAAACAAGCCACTGTATCAATTCCTATGTGCCAAATTAATCTTTATTTTCAGTGTTATGTCTTTCTCTACTAGTAGGGTTAGATCCCTCACATTAATCTACGTATGACCTACTCAATACAAACGAACATGAATGAAATGTGTACATCATCAATACCATTATATACAGGATGTCCCACGTCTATGCGAAACGGTTGTATAATTGAGCGGTGTTCCTTTTAGAGAGTTCTTATAATTAGTCTGTTCATTGTCCACTTTATTTGCATTTTGGACATCTAATTAATGATATAGTATAAATCATAAGATTCGTACTATATAAACTTACCACAATAAAAGTAATGTGACAGTTTGTAATTCATTCATTCTACATACTATTAAATAAATTCGTTCAGCGATCTTATTTAGTAGTTGAGTGCTCGGATCAATGTTGTTTTATTTTAAGGGTTACTTTTCCCGAGCGTATAAATGGATATCTATTATCTCTAATTGTTCCATATTTCTTACACTCAATAACTATTTCATAGATTTAAATCATACGCTTTTGCTTTTATATTGTAGTTCCAATATGGTATACATTTCACTAAAGCATTGTGATCTATTGTTGCCATGATTTCCCCCAAAACGTGACAAGTTTTGCCAAATAAAATAATATTTTTGACATGTTATCTGTTGTATGTTTAAGATGTTTTTAAAATTAGGCTCTTGTGTGCCTTATAGATCATCCCCTTCAATACTCATCGGCGTAAATTTAAATTTTAACGTAATAAAGTTATTACATAGTTCAGAATTTCATATTGTAAATTTCGTGTAATTTTCGCCGATCCGTGTTTTAGTGGGATTTGTGGGTTACTGAAATTGTGACTTCGAACGCTGATTTAGATAGAAGTTAAGATCGACATGCGCTTATCAGCAACGCACGCGTCCCACGCTTCGTTTGTTTGTGAGCCGTAGTAACTTTATGGATTTGCGATTACAGTTTCCCACATTTGTTTGTATAATAGATCTTATTTACTTATTTACCACTAGATGTAGCCGGCACTGCCGCCACGCCAAACTTCCGATAGCTTCTCTAGTCACACGTCACCAAAATGTCTTTTTTATTTTTATTTTCGCACGCGTTACACACATGTACGCTTCGTTAGGGTTGATTCCCATTAGAGGCAATACTATTTTGCTTTTTGTAGAAAGCATTAAAAACATAACCTTGTGAAACCACTGAAAACAAAATTAAGTTCAATTTGATAAGTAAATGTTTTCTAAAATCTTTAGTGTATATCTTTCACGTAAGTTGTTGTAAAAACACCACTTTTTACTTTTTAACTTAAATATGAAATCCGTTTTTATGCATAATATAGGTTTCATATTTAAAAGTAAGAAAATCACTTAATGTGTGAAATTACTTTCAAACATGGAACCCATAACATACAAAAGAAAATATATATTTAAGTTAAAAAGCAAAAAGTGCTATTTTGACTTACAACAACTTACGTGTGAGGTATCGATCTTTAGTCATTCAATCAATTTTAAGGACCAAGTGTACTAAGACATATATTTTTATTAATTAGTAAATGATGAGGTCCCTTTGCATTTTTCGATGCCAAAACAACGACGTCTCCACCGCGTGAATTTGCAGTGTACGATGCTGTCACTTAGGTCGAACTGTCGAACAACGCGTCGTAAATGCCCTGGTAGAGCGTCCATTGTGTGTGATACTTTGCCACAGAGCCACTGGCGTCATTGTCGCGATGCTTGAAAAACGTTTCAAGCACTTAGGACATTTAATAATATATTTGATGAATTTCATCAAATTAGAATTAATATCGTCAGCATTTTAAAGTGCCTATTTAGTTTTTAACACCGACGAATTGATATATAGTAAATAAATACATTTATTGATATTTGAATAACTTTTATATTAAAAGTGAGAAGTAGTCAGAAGCAATATTAACAAATTAGAGCTTTTATGTAGTGCCTTTATACAAGTTTTGAAAAGCATGTTTGGTAATTTTTTATTGTTATACGAGAACGGTGCGAATTTTGGGGCATTAAAAAAGTACATACTATATTGAAATTACAAGTTTCACAACAATTTTTAAATTCGTTAAAAATTTTTAACACGCGTGCTGACCTATAGGTTTGAACCCTAGCAGACTGTTGTTATTTTTTAAAATATTTAAATTCGGACCGTTCTCAATTTTGAAGTAGTCAAGAAATTCTCAAAGTCCAAAGATATCCAAAATTATGAAAAAAACGTTCCGAAAGATTAACTTGTTATTAATTAAATTAAATACATCATTCCTGTAGAGTAATTCGTTTTGTTTTAAAATTAATTAAAAGTTTTATTATAGTTTTAATTTTAAGTTTTTACCTGTAGACAATTTTCCTATACTTTTTTATTATTATAAATTATTAGAATAAACATAAACTATAATTTTAATTCACATTTTTATATTATAAAAAATATTTACGGAATATCTATTTACTTAAGTGTATACATAAGTCATAGCTAATGCAATATATCTATAGTATATGAGTAAATATGTTCATATTTTATTAAAGAATGGGTTTGCTACTTATTGTAATGGATGATTCTTTTTTTAAATATTGGTGCCTTATGGTGTGCAATTTTTTTTTTGTGAATGATCAATTTTACTTGTCGAAAATGTGTAGTTTTATTTTGAATAAAATGTAAACAAAAAATTTTAAACTGCGTGTGCACATTATGTCATTAATTCATTATCATTACTGGAGCCCGTATTAATAAATCTTTCTCAAGTCAACTTTATTAACAAATACCACTTTAGCATGATTATATAGCATTTAAGCTAAGATTCAAATTCAAGTGCTCGGTCGTGACCATGACTAGTGACCACTAGAGCTAATATCATCCAATAAGCCGACGATTATTGTCGAATGACATGTTTATTATTTATGCAGAAGCTGTTTATTAATAAAGGCGAAGTAAAAATTTTTTTCACAAGGCCTTAATGGATAAAATTTTTCAGTCATTACTTGCTTCACAAATCAAGCATGGTCCTAATAGCAATCAATATCAATATTCTCATGGTTTTTCGTGTGCTACAGTTTTTTTTAATGCGTTTAACCATAAAATGTGAAATAAAAACTTGTTAGATGTGAAAGTAAAGAAAAAGAAATAAAATTAATTGTGAGTGAATTTATTTTTTTCAATTGGAAAATCATTTACTTTTTTGACCAAATTCTAAAAAAATTATAACTTTTCAGTAGTCAATACATTGACATTCCAGATTTATCTGTTGTAAACATTATCTTTTTTACTCGGCTTGATTATTATTTATATTTATTGTTTAAAAAGATTTTTTTTTGTTTACATTTTATATCGGCAAAAAATAATGATACAAAACATTTTATTAACATTGAAACACTCGCTATTATACAGTTGGATTTTAAACAATTTTAGTCATGAAGTGTATGAACGTTTCAAGATAAAATCACTTCAAAGTGTAATCGTGCCAAAATTAAACATTGTTATTTTGTTAAGGTTACCATTGGTATACATTTTATGGTGTTTTTTTTACCGTTACGTCGATTCCCAATACATTGGGCTGATTTTACTGTCTTTTTTGTGCCGCTTTAATTCCCGTAACGTTAAATCAGGGGTAATGGCGTCCGCTTCATGTATCGACGATTTGTTTCGATATAGTCTGGCTGGATCAACAAATGAAGGCAGCGACCAAATTGAAAGCCGCTTGCACGCTTGTATTGGATCTGAACCAGTGTATCATGAGACAACCAGCGCGCTAGTTCCACTTACAATCACCCTAATGAGCCTTTTTTTTAAATAGTAATAATTATTTATTTGTTTGTCATACTCTAAGTAGCTAGAATTTAATAGAACTGTTGTATCTTCGAAAACTAGTCTTAACGTAATAAAAAAAACTGATGACTCTAAAGGCAAGTTCTATGAATGAGTCATCGAGTATATAACCAGAAATAAAGACGAAATAAGGTCCACCCATCCCTGACAAATCATCAGGCAAATGGGCCTTACATCACTTTTAAATATTCAACTCTCGTTTGCACTGAAATCACAAATTAGAAAGTTGAAATAGTACAGCGCCAACAACTGATCTGTACGTCTCTGAATATTCCAAAAATATTCTGTATTTATTGTAATAAAGATAATATCTCTAACTATTAGGGGCTGTTCCATTCGGTAGTGTGGGAAAAACGGCAAAACATCTAATTACAAAATAAACGGAATCACATTTCATCGGTAATTAAATATATAGTTTTTAAAGTTTCATCCATTATAGCAAAGCTCAAGCTAAACTGGACATTTCATCTCTAAACTGGTTTTATACTGGATGGAATGAGTTAAGAAAAACTTTCATAGATTTCTCACAGATGGCGCTACGGCATAAAGTCGTTAAAACCAAAAACAAAGATCTGCTTGTAGCACGTGGAGAAATTCGTAAGGTCTGCTGGTTCGTTCCGTAGCCCAGTTGGGAGAGCGTTAGCCACGGTTTGGCGAGGTCGCGGGTTCAAGTCCAGCCGGATCTTAGGAATTCTTCTTTGTATTAACAATTAAGTTCTATGAAGTTAAAGGGAAGCATCAAAATATGTTCATAATGAGATAAAAACGCTACTCGAATTCGTGCCACAAATAATCATTTCGAAGTAACGGGAACTAAAGCGATACAAGCCACACGGTGCGGCGTATTGAGACTCTACGTTAACGGAATAAGTTTGTTTTGTTATGGCAGTCTTATAAACATAGGCGTATACAAAGATTAAAATAGCTTTTTTTTATATAGTCGTGTGCAGTATGAAGCTTCCTTTAAATTAGGGACCGTATACGCCCCTGTTGAATATATTCAATTTCAAAGTAGGGAAGTGCATAGCGTGCCCAAAGAATAAACTTTCTCTTAGTATAAGGTCGCTGCGATGTTTCAAAAATGTTCATTTTCAATTATTTTTTTGTATAAAAAGGTGGATTTTTGTTTTAATTCATTAAATTGTAATTTCCACAGTCAATCGGCTTTTTATTATTTTTTTATCGCAATTCTGTGCTGAAGAATAGTGAATGCACTTCCTTACTGTTTGAATTTGTTCGTAATAAACAATTGTTGTTCATGTCTCGTTGTTGTATTGTTTTATTTTTTTTTTCACTATTGTTCGGCACATACATTTTCCCCTGTTTTATGATATTACTAAACTGGTTAACGTTGTTTTGTATGTTTGAAGACTGACCGACAATTGTGCAAGGTAAGAAAATGTTATGTGCCTTACAATATACATAATATATTTTTATTCTGTTTAACACGTTGTCTGCCAATGCACTTTACTGATGGAACATGAATACATAAATATCACCAACCTCTAACATGAAAAGCTAGTCTCAAGTCCAGAGTGCCAATATTAAAAAAATAAATTTCACACTTTTCGTAACAACTTTTAACTTCAAACATTGTAACGCAAAGAATAGGTTTTGCAAATGCGTTTGACATTGCACCCTGAATTTTAGCCTGGCTTGGAATCAGTATAAGCGTACTGTGGTGAGCTAGCAACGCTTTCAAGAGAGCGTACAATCAACACACTCTCAACTCTCTATATAAATCGCACTGTCTTTTACACTTCAGATCTTCATTATAACTGGCATAGAATCGAGCTTACAACTCAAGTGTAAAACTGAGGGTTTTGTCGATTGTACTACTCATGAATACAAACATATAGAAAACAGTTTTCTCCATTGTTTACAATCGAATTTCACTTTCAATTCATTGTTATAAATTTGAAATTGTTAATAATTTTCAGGTAAGTTTTTTGTATTGAATTTTGGTGACAATTTTTATTTAATTACTCGAATATATCATCGTGAAATGTTAAAGAATATTTCAGGTTACCACACTCGAATATTAAATAATACCTCATGATAACATTCTGTAAATATTTAAATAAAAAGAAATTATCACCAAAATTGAGTACAAAAATCTTACCTGAAAATTACCCACGTACCCTTTTGAGTACATAACACGATATAATTCGATGGTATTACGTTTATGTGCCATTTACCACTAAGCGACTCGCCTCGAGCGACCGCAGTCGAAGCGGCTACCATTACTTCAGGGGGTCTACTCCCGTTTAACGTCAGACATCCGTCCGGTAACAATTAGTGTCAAATAAGTAATACTCTACCAATTAAAAGACGCATGATCCGAATGAAGCTTCATACTTGACATTGTCTTTTGGTTTAGTCGAGTATTACTTATTTACCAGTAATTTTTTTTCGGCCGGACAGCCCCATATCTTTCTACATTAGTTTTGATTATAGTAACCCTTCCTACCGACCCTGAGGATATATGAGAAGGGCACCTGTGCGCGCACAGGAACCTTATAAGTTCAGGTCTGACCCCAGATCAGCGAGTGTACAGGGTTGTCACAGACCTCTGTCACTTGACTTATCCGGTTCTTCGAGAGACTAGTGCCTTGGGTGAGCCGCCCCGGGTGCACGTACAGTATCCTCCCTATTTCTTCAAAAAGGTACCGGTGTTGAGACGCGCTCACTTCCCGTTGCGCATTGCACAACTAGCGGTTACCACCGCTAAGCCATCGACTCTGAGTCCATTACCAAAACTCCTCATTGGTGGCGGAACTGTAAGGCACGCTCACTTCCCGACGCCGAAAAACGACGTCTCTCCAGTTCCCAATAACCTAAGCTGCTGGAGGGACCGGAGGATATCTAGCTTATCCTCTACTATCTCTCCGGGCTAGTGCCGGAGATGCCAGTCGTAGTGTCCTTTTTTTTTTGACGGGGGGAAATCTTTATGGATACCCCTGAGCTCAGGGAGACTCAGGGGTTATGTGGGGACTCTCCCTCCAGACTGGAGGGCCTACCCCACTAAAACCCCCCCGTGTTTCCCTCTCGCCGGTGAGTCGGTGCCGTGGGATCGGTGAACATTCACCACGACGCCGCCCGGCCGCCCTAGCTTGTGCCAGGGCTCCCGCGCCAACGGAGGGGCGAGTCGGTTGTCCTCCGACCCGCCCCCCAGACGAGTGAGGCCGTGCAATGCAGGCTCCGCAGTCCCTGTCCAGAGTCCGCTGGCCTCACTAGGGGATCAGGCGAACAGCGAACTGCGTTCGCCTTCTCCCCGTACGTCTGCGCCGGAGCGGGTGCGCGTCTGCCGCGTCCTCGCGCACCCGATCCGCGGCCTCCTTTTGCGACATAACCTCTGCGCAAAAGGAGACCACCGCCTCCCAGGACTCCTCGCTATCGAGCATGGCGGCAACCACGCTCGGCAGTGAGAGGTCCTGCCCTATGGTCCCCGTCAGAGTGCGGCGCTGCTCATCCGACCGGCTGCACACCTTTAAGGTGTGCAGCGCGGTGTCATTTGTGGTGTCATTCGCAGCGCCGCACTCGTGACACGACGGGGACGGTTCCCTCCTCGCCACCTTATGCAGGTAGTGACCGAAGCAGCCGTGCCCGGTCAGCACCTGCACAAGGTGGTACGACAGTGGCCCGTGGGACCGGTTTACCCACTCTACGAGGACAGGGCGGATCGCCCCTATGGTACGAGCGCCATAAGGGGATCCGCCTCTTTCCACCGGTCAGTCGCAGTGTCCCGCGCGTCTCCTCGCTTCAGCCCTCGACTAGACCGCTACTAAGACGCGCTAGCTGCTCACGAGACAGACGCCCTGGCCACACACAACCGGGGCCGACAATCATGTCAATGTTTTTCGGACTGACAACGGTAATAGACCCCCAGAGTCGCGGCTACGTTAATGGGTATAGTGTAATGACTTATTTGAATAAATAAAGTGTCGCGCGCGGCCAGCCGCTTATGGGAAAATGCGTGTTAGTCGATTATCCACATAAATTTGAATTCTTTGTATTCCTGAGTGCAATAAGGACGCCTTCAAATTAGTCGTATATAGAAGCGCAGTCGCAGCGCCACTGTCGTAACACGCGCGCGACACTTCTGCAGTCACAATTAGTGAAGAAAGAAGTAACGCGCCACTGCAGCACTTCTTAAGCATCTAATTTGAAGGCGCCCTAAGCTCTTGAACTTTCCTTTTATATATATATATATATTTTTTTTTTTTATTGCTTTCGAATATCATTTTTCCACAACTTGCCATCCGAACTTATTATTGATTTTATATTGCGTTAACAGGACACCCAACGTGCCTCCAGTTCACGGCAAATATGATCGTGTCCGTACGCAAGTATCGTTGGCAATGCATCGAGTGCAAGTGCTGCTCAGTCTGCGGCACTAGTGACAATGACGTATGTATTAGGGTAAAAACACATTCATCGATGGTTTATTCATTGAAAAGTCTCTACACTCGCACGCGCTCGCACGCTTCATACTAATCGCGCTTTTTATATGAAAAAATCGTCGATCGCTGTAGATGAGTAAGGAAGGGCCAGTGCAAACCGGCAGACGCGAAGACATAGGATATTGAATTTGTGAATGTATATTTTATGTTATTACTGCGATAGGCTGAGATCGGTCCCTTGCCGTTCGCTGGTTTGTGCTAGCCCTAAGACTCGATTTACGGTGCCGTATAATGGAATGGAAGGGAATTATTGTAATGAAATTATACATAGCATAATGAGCTAGATACGGGGCATTCCCGAGACTGCGCGGGAATTGTCTAGCAAGGCGCGACCTGCTTTTTAGCTCGTATCTAGTTTTATTTTATTACACAACTTCGCTTCCATTTCGTTCCGCGACAATATAAATTAAGCCTAACAGTAAACAAGCCTTGAGTCTTAAAAGGTCCTCTTTTTTGGATACAAGAGCCCTGCGATTACAATTAAAGACATGTCAAAACACTACTAATGATTTCGTATTTTTTTGTGATAAACCTCTTTGTAGTTAAGAATATTTCTAAATAAAAAAGGACTATCGCCGTTCTTCGGTTATATTCTTCATATTAGTATAATATTTTTTGGCCAATTGGCATAAAAAATAAAATTACGCACTGGGCACCAGGCATAATACGCTTTTGTCAGGGGCCAGATATGCCTAATTTCTGTTTGATATGCGAAGTTATATATCGCACATGAAACCAAATACTGTCGTAACTCAAAAATGATGAAATTGAGAAGACACGATTTCAGAGTTCTAAAAATTACTGAATCGAAGCAAAAAAAATATATTCTGGTTTATAAGAGAATAACTAAATATTATGCATAAATAAAAATAATCTTATTGTTCGCAATAAGATCCTTACTGTAATTTTTTCGAACTTTAAAATTTTGTTTTGTCAAGTCCAGTCAGTCTCATGTGCGATATTAGTTTCTTTTAGTATTTTTTCTTTCTTGTTAGTTCCCAAAAATGTTCTGAATTTTATCTTTTTTTTTTGTAGAGTGTGCGATATTGTAGTAATAAACTGTTCAACAAGAATATAAAACGATAGTAGTAATACATCTTGATAACCGTAACGGTGCAGGATCAGCTGTTATTCTGCGATGACTGCGACCGCGGATACCACATGTACTGCCTAGCGCCGCCACTCGACACGCCGCCGGAGGGCTCTTGGTCCTGCGCGCTGTGCATCAAGGAGTTCCACAACAAGTGAACTGGTGAGAGTTTATTGCAATAATCGAAACAGGTAACCATTTAAGTTCAAGTGACTCCCAAAATAGACGCTTTGACATATTTCGACCACACGGAAAATCGGTTTTCCAACCTTAAGAAATACGAATTCAACTTGTTTTTTTTAATTGATAATTAAAACAGAAGGAGAGGTATCATTCTCCCAGCGCTCTTTAAAAATAAATTGTTAGCAAAATACATAAGGCATTCTATTCACATCATCGAGTATATAACCAGAAATAGAAAGCTGAAATAGTACAGCGCCAACAACTGACCTGTGTGTACGTCTCCGTATATTCCAAGAATATTCTGTATTTATTGTAATGAAGATAATATCTCTACAGCAAAACATCTAGTTACAAAACAAACGAAGTCACATTTCATCGATAATTAAATATGTAATTTTCGTCCATTATAGCAGAGCTCAAGTTAAACTGGTCGATTTCAAGTGAAACAATTGACGACACCTGTCAATTGTTTCGAACTTGGGCTAGCCAATCGGAGCATTATCACTGTAATCATTTGGCAGAATAATTTTCAAACAAATTAAATGACGTTTCGTCTCTATTTCTAGTTGTACATATACTCGATGGTTGACATTGAACCAAACTATGAAATTATTCCCACATTTAAATTTGATGTAACCTCACAACATTACTGTAAACCTTATTTATTTGCAGATTGTATAATAAAATGGAGGCGAGAGAAGATACGAGCTAGAGTAGACGTAAGTAAGCACTCTGCCAGAGACAGGATGTAACAGTGTTGCCATAGAATTATGCTATTCGGGCCGAGCGCGATTTGCTATATATTATGAATACTAAAACTCTTCCTATCGTATCGCTGGCGTACACTATATCATAGAGAACCAGAACTTGCCACGCCTACCACGTTAGGTAGACATCCAGATACAAGCCATTTAAAAAAGCTCACTTGAACAAATTGTCCTTGCTCCGACCAACCTGAATCCGAAGCCTACTTGAAAAGAAAAACTCTAGGACAGCGGAACAAAGTTAGATGGCACACTTTCGCGCCTGAGATTAGTGCACAAAAAAACCTTTAGAAAAGTAAGTAATACCTGTCTATAGCCGTTACGCCAAGCAGGCCGTTCAACTTGCAATATACAAGGATATGTTGCGAAATGACTGCAAGATTTTATTGCTAAGGACATGGAAATAAAAAAAAATTGTGCTTAAAAATGGAACTAAGTTAAAGGTGGCTAGGGACAATTTAGAGTAAAATACGCTACAAGAAAACGTGTGCGTAATTTTGTCCCGAAATGAGAAGTAATAATGCGAGAATTGCAACAGATATTGCACCTGCAATGTATTTCTGTCTTGTCATGATTAAAATCTCAAAGAAATTGGTGGTTAATTCGCGCTCAGCCTGATTTAAATTTGTCTAAGTAAAAATTGTAATTAACTATTCAACTCGCAACCACAAATCGTAGTTATTTTCTACCTCGAAAGGTGCTTGCTTGTGTACGTATTATACTATCTATCAGATACAAAATGTTTTGTACGCCTATTGGCTCTGTGCAATGGTAAAATCGAAAACAGATTTCGCATACCAGATACGCTTGTATCACGTGTAAAATTACGCAAAAAGCTACGATGTAGACATATAGGGACACACAGCTAAAATTATTTCACATTCTACCTTACATCATGTAATAAATTTTAATATTTTGCCGTTTAAAAAATTTACAATTTGTATAGCTTAATATGTGGCTAAGGCTCAATTTACAATGCAGCGGAATGGAATGGAATGGAATGGAATGGAAGCGTCATATTCGCCTCGCTGCGCGCGTCCTCGCCCCAAGCATCGCCGATGGCAACTGCGGTTTTCTCGCGAATGCTCGCGCATTCTCGGGCATGCGCGCGCATTCTCGGGCATGCGCGAGAATTCCGCGGAAGACGCGCTATGTGATTTTTGACACGTATCTAGTTTGTATATTATACAATTGACCATAAAGTTCATTATGCTATGTACAATATCGTTACAAAACTTCGTTTCCAATCCGTTCCATGCCTTGTATTGCTAGACATGAGCTTCTTCGCTTACCTCTGTGGAATGCAGCTCGTGTGATTACGCCCTAAGTCTGTCTTCATCCGTACATCGCGTCCAATGAATATGACAACAGGTGACATAACTTTGCAAAATGATGGTTGCTGCTTATGAGTGAATTTGTTATGTCAGTGCATTCTGTAAGCGGAACGGCCTGCAGCCACTGTATGGCGCAAGTGAGATGCACGGAGTCAACAAATATTTCATAATTTCTTAAATAGATCGACAGACTTATCTATGATATGATAAATAAAGGTTATTCCGCGTTTGTAATAAACATGTTTTGTATCGAGTATAGCCAACTTCACTATCAAGCGTCGGATTTTCATTTAGAGTTAGCTAAACTGACTTTAGTGTGAGGGTTCTTGGTTTTAATGAAAAATTAATGTTTTCTTTAAAGCATACGTGTTAATTTTTGACTGCTTCTACTCCAGCGAGTTCGTTAGAAAGCAAACCAAACATATACAGGATTATCGAGTTCTTCCGGATCCGGAAAAATAGTTTCATTACCTATATACAGGATAATTTGTAAAAAACTTACAACTTTGCAAAACTATGTTACTAACATCATAACTAACAACTTGTTCCATGACAAAACAATAAATTTACCAAAATTAAACTTTAAAATTTTTGCAGTCTCGTATAAAATAAAATTAAATAAATAAAATTTTTGTAGGCAGTAAGTACAAGCGTTTTCGCTGTCGACACTCACCCCCGCTCCTGCATTTTGCATCGGACTGGTATTTAGCGCTATTTTTTAGTTAGTGGGGAACGATCTATTGAAGTATTTATGCTTTTGTAAGAAAGTATAATCCCATGAATTATTAAAAGTCATGGAACAAAAGTTTATAATGTTAGTAATGTAATCCTGAGTGGTTGTTAGTATTTTTTAATTTTTCAAAAGGAAAGGCAGTGTGCTATCTCTAATTGAATTCGACTATAAAAAAAACTGGCTATGCCACAGTAAAAAAGGTTATTGCCCGATGATTTGGTCTCTAGCAAACACTCCCTATGCGCTATATTTTGTATCATAGAAAAGGCAGTGGATTTGTTCTATGTATATCGTAATTATAAAAATATGTTTTTTGCAAGAAAACCACGTAAATAGTTGCCTATGCTGACTGTGCAAAATCATTGATGGATTATCGAAATTAATATTCAATTAAATTTAAATATTATTATTAAAAATATTAACGAAACGTAAAAATCATTACAATAACTTTAAGTACATTAGTTGTATCTAAATAATAAGCTGCCTACAATGTTGAACATTGTTATTTACCGGTTTGATTTATTTTTACTTATTCTGTCGTAGTGAGATGTTGTTCTTATACGTTTTGCAAAGGGCGTTAAAATCAAATGCTACTAGGACGGTGCCAGTAGAGTAAACTTTGAAGCCACTTTCGTCATTCTAACCAAAGAAAAATCTTCAATACAGAAAAAGTAGTATCAGCTGTTTGCATTTTGTATGAAGTGTGCAACTTTTTAGTGCCGTTTCAATAAATAATGTAAAATAATAATTGTAATACTTGATTGTTGAACAAAATGTATAAATGTTAACATATTCTGTCTTGCCAACGTTTTTGACGATCTCGATTCGATACACAGTAGAATCGATGTATGAAACGATCTTTTTAATTTGGTTCTGGGGCCCTACTCTCGAGTCACGAAATCCGTAGTTACGGTTTCTCTATGGATGACCTACGGAACTACTCTCAATGTCCGTCAACGAAAACACGAGTCAGTGTAGTTCATCCATAGTGGGGAAAATGGCCGTAAATAGTGCCTCGGTATTAACTTCATTACTCTGGTACTTATATTGCAGGGAATTGGCGTGATTGTCTAGCACATTCTGTTGTAAATTACCACTATACTTTTTTGACTATACAGAAAAAATCGATATACGACGGTGTTCTCCAAATGTTCATTAACCCTAAAGAGGTCAACGCCTTTATTTGCCAAAGTGTAGCAGAGAACAGCTGATACAACAATCTGTAGTGAACAACACTAGATAATTAGGTTTATTTTACAATACGGGACGGGACGAATAAGTCGTGCGCCTGGTGGTAAGCGATATGCCTGTCCGTAACAACTGCAATGCGCCCGTCTCGTTGACAAGTCTCATGTGCCTGTAAATTCACCAGCACCATTACCCTACAAAACTGGAACGCAGTAATGCACGTTACTGAGTGGCGGTATAAATAGGCAAGGTGGCAGTATTATCTTGGACGAGCTCTTTCGTAAGGAGCATTACTGCTTCTAAAAATATATTGTATGTTCATATAAAATATCAATTGATTATATGGTCATACGTCATAAGCCACCCGAAAATTGGGGTGAACCTGTTTTGTGATTGGGTTGTAAAAACTTTATCTTACGATTTTAATGCCCTATCGAAACTAGTACTAACTTTTAGAAATATTAATTAAATAAAATGTTAAATTAAACAGGCATATGCGTAGGTATGTGTTAAAAAGTCTCTGTGTTGAATCATGCACATACATTCCATAAATTATTTCTCTATTTAGTTGTTTGTGTTCGGGGCAGTAAGGTTTAAATTTAATTATAACTTGACATGTGCGCAAGTTTATATACTTTTTTTTTTCGTAAAGAAATTTGTGTTAGTGCATTGATTTTTCTCATACATTTTACATTTGAAGCAACGTTAGTTTGTATGGAAAAGCGAAGAAACGCTTTATATTTTTATGTGTGTTTTTCCGAAATAGTGTTGGAGTCTTTCATGTCCCAAAGTGGTATTCCACTGCTTAGGTATATATATAATGGATCATTAATGTCTCGAGCACATACTGCTAAATAAAGAAACATCGTCGAATTTCATATAGAATTAATTTCTGTTTTGTACTAAATGTGAAGAAGAGAGCGAATGTATGGCGTCTTACCAGATTTATACGTATTTTTTTATTATACAGTTTTTGTGACTCCGGATACTTGGTTCTCGTTTGTTGTTTATCATCTTAGATGTAATAGTCAGTTTTAGTCATTTAAGGTAAAGTTTTTTTCAAATGAATTTGTGTGAATGGATGAATTGTGTGATTACGAACGTCATATGAAAATTTGGAATAATAACAAATACAGAATGTGTTATTTTTGTAAATTTTGTACCTTATTTTTTAAAGTAAGTAATTAAGTAAATTTTTGTCCATACATTTTCTCATTAACTTTGCAATTTTATACTTTTTTTAAGTAGAACATTATATTTTACATTGACTAGCAATGGTGTTGTGCTTTTTTTTACAAACCATTTTGTATTTTTTTTTTTCTTTTAAAAATCTGGTAAAGAACATTTTAGATATAAAAAGTAAATGGTAAGTAAAGCTGTGATCAGACTAGGAGGTTGTGATGGATTTGTGGGTTTACTACGATTTTATGCTTTTTTTATTTTGTATAGTCTGATGTATCAAATGTGTTTTTTGTGTGGCATGCGAGCGTGCATGCTTATACCTTGACGAAGGTCAAAATAATCTCGTTTACTGTAGTAATCGATACAACAAGCATTATAAAATGAACTCTCCATTAAGATATTACTAGTTGTCCAAAAGAGCGCCACCATTCTCGTATAATTTATTTTTCAAATCAGAGCTTTTTTACAAATGTTTGTTGCCGAGATAGCCAAATACAACCAGATTATCGTGATCTCATACGTTATGTATACTCGGTTGATACATCAGACGGACTTTTAGTGTAGTGTGGAATCCGAATTTTGCTTTAATTTCTATCGAACAATTACTGCCTTGTGAAGATTAGAAGGCACAATGTAATGCACAAAACTCGCACATGGAAAATTGAATACAACGTCGTTAACAGTGTCATTTGTACAGTACAACTTTTCTTAATGTCTCTCGGCAATCTTCGAATTTCCGAAAGCACCCGAATACTAATTTCATTATCCAGAGATATTCGGAATTATGTACGTACTTTATTGTTGTTTATAAAGAAAGAAAAATAGTTCTAATTCGATTAGAACCATTCCCCTTTCTATAAAAACATTAGTACTCCTTAACAATATACCAAGCAAGTTAACTAAAATATAACTAAATAAAATGATCTTCCTTTATGTAACTAAAAATGATTTTTTTTAAATTTTCAATATATATTTCAAATACATTATATTTGTAGAGTAGCTAACTCTATACTTCCAAATCGATTGAATGCGTCCGTTCTGCATCCACCAACTGATAAAAATCCGACGAAAACCGAAACACTTAAGAAAAATTGTTGTACAGTATTATGTTGGAAAATGTTATTGTAAGGGCCTATTAAGTGCTGGAAAATGTTATTGTAAGGGCCTATTAAGTGCTTTTGCATACTGCATCCGATTTGTATTCGTCCCGCATCCGAGACTACACAAATCTAGAAAACTCGGACCCACTTCGGATGTCGCTTGTGCACTAAGTCCGATTTGAAACCTTGCGCAAATGATCTAAGGCTCAATTTACATCGCAGCGGAATGGAATGAAACGAATGTTTTTAAATGCTTAATATGTTATGTATGTTTGGTGAAGAAAGTTCTAAATCTCTCACTAGCGGCACAGAATGCCGAAAAATTCAGTACAAAGACCTTGAACAAAAAACGCAGGAGAATTTCGACAACTATAACTTGACCTGTAGCTTAGATGGTTAGAGCAGCGCTACGGTACAGTGTGGTCATGGGTTCAAGTCCCATCGGGTCGAAGAAATTTTTCTGTGTTCGATCCTTGTATTAATAATCGTTACAAAACTAATCGAGTTATTTCACTATAAATCTCAATAATACTTTATGTTAATTGTGTAAAGTACAAACTAAATACGATAGCCGCGACAATTCCCGAGAAAGACTCGTAACCTGTTTTTTTAGCTCTTATCTAGTTTGTACTTTCACAGAATGTTGTTCGTTACAAATTATTGCTTCCATTCCGTTCCGCAGTAATGAAAATTGAACCTTAATTAGATTGAAAGTCCCAAGTCGACAAACGGTCAAAAATGAATTGATGATTGTGCGATGATTTGTGTAAATTCTTAGCTTAAGATTCAACTTATGAATACCAAACTATCAGACACTTAGTCATCATCTCGATGTTTTTACACGGCTGTCTGTTACCACGTACTCGAGGCCTTAACGGGTTGTATATCTTTTAATGGTCATGTTTGGACCGATTTAAAATTTAAAACGAGTAAAATACAAATTTATCAGCAATTGTATCGAGTGCGATTATAATAAAAAAAAATACAAGCTTTTCGCCGTACGTCGCAACAGATAGCTGTTCTCATATAGATATCCCTGTTATTTCTGTTTTTGTATCGTAATGAATTTGTTAGTAGGTATACCTTAACTTTAGGAGTCACCTGTGTCATACTAAGTGTGGTGACGTAAATAAAGAGCAAACTATGTATCTTCACGTTTTATTTGTAGCAGCAATGTCCATCCCAGTTCACCTTTCTCCATTATTATACGTTGAATCTAATTGCAAATTACGAAAGTGATTTTTGAGAGTCGTGGGCCTGGTGGAAAACAGCGCATTCATAACATTTGCAGTGCCACTCGAAGCTTTAAAGCGCAGGCCACACCGCAAACAAATCTATGCAACTTAGCTCACGTGGTTGCAATGAAAGCTAACCTTAGAAAATAAGTAGTGACGTGCTACACTATGAATGCGTGCAGGGGCGAAGGGCGACATAATATTTTACAAGGTTGAGCGGTATCATTGGGTTAATTAGCTTAGTTCGCGGTGTGAACCGAAGTATGAATAGATACCCCGGCTACATGAGCTAAGCTGAGGTTGCATAGCTTCGTTCGCAGTGTGGCCTGCGCTTAAATCGCGTAAATCTGAGTGGCACTGAACATTGCGCCCGTCAACCTGAGACATAGTTGACAAGGCCCATGTGCCTGTTAATTGTTTCACATCACCTGTACACTTGAAAATCGGAACGCAGTTGATGCTCACTAACTGCTTAGCGACAGAAATAAGTTGTATGTGGAAGTACTTTACTGTAGGGTTAGCACGATAGAGCGCGACTTGCGCGAGAGCGACAAGCGCGAGATCTCTGCGAGAGTAGCAGTATCTTGCGCTTTAAGTCCTTCTCGCACAAGTCGCGCCCTATCGTGCTAGCCCTTACTGCTTATTATTTGATTATAATGTATAATTGTTTACAAGGAGCAGGGAAATTCAGTCATTATAACCCGGCACATAATGAAATTGTGATTGCCGGTTCAAATCTTTTTCTAATTTTGTGGAAAAATATTGTAAAATTATGTGTAACGACACACAATCCGGTTGAACTCTAACCACTCAGCTATGGCATGTTTACACAGGGTCGACAGCCTCTTCGCCTTGCTTTAGGAAGCGCAGTTGATTCGCTGTTTACACCTCGACTGCCGAAATGGCGTCACTCACGGACAAATTTACACACAGAAATAAGAAAAGAGAATTCCTATGGTGTTCCCCGCCCCTTTCACACGCATCGTGAACGCGGCAGCCGACAAGTTGAAAGTTATTTAGTAGATTCGTCTGCAAAGGTGACCGAGTCGCCCGATAATGAGTACAACTAGTTGATTCGGTCGACTTTGGCGGCGAACAATGGTTGGCAAACGACTCAGTTTATCTCCGGGCAAGCGAAGGCGACTTTTTCATTAAAATAATAAATGTAATTAAAGTGTGGAATAGTGAATCTAAAGTAACCTATTCAATATGTAAGTGCATGTACGGATTTGAAAATAATGATTGTAAATAAGTTATTTACTATTAATATTATCTAGGGTATAACTACATTATGATATTGATAGTAAATCACAGACGACAGACGCTCATCTTCTTGCAAAAACATCGCAGTATGGTGCAGGTACGAGAAGCGCATTAAAACAGTACAGAGCGCGACAAGTAGTGATTTACTGAGTGACACAGTGCGCATCGCCGGCGCTGCCAGAAGATGACCAGGCGCACCAGTTGCGCCACTAATTCTGGACAATCGGAATCTCCTCGCAAGATTCTACCAGCACTAGTACATTCTAACATAGTCTAACGGCCACCGTGGCCGAACGGCTACCATGCTGTACTGCCACGCAGCAGTCCCGGGTTCGATTCCCGGGCCGGGAGAAATGTTTGTTTGGCCTGCATTTATTTCTCTCGTGAGTTTGGCTGTAATTTGTGGTTGTCTATGTATGTGTCCACGGCACCCGCGATACAGGATTTTCCTTGTGCGGGGCTATGAGTGTAAGCGTTATTATTATTATAATAGTCATCAGACCAAAATTACGTCTTACTTCCAAAGAATTAAATTCCAAGATGCCAATGAGGAATTTCGCAGGGTATAGAATAGAAATTGACTTATATATAAGAATTTTAAAAACGTCTTTTCAATTTCTTCAGAAGCCCAATGGGTTCCAAATTATTGCAGCCGCCACCAGTTACTTCTGGCTAGCAGTGTAAAGAAGTGTGTGACCTTAGGATCATAAAAATCACGAGAGTTCCGGATAAAGAACCCTAACCTCCGATAACAACCGGCGGCTAACTATTTTATCATTTATGTAAAGGTGTACAAGAATGTCAGGAGAAACTACGCTTTTAAACTAAGAAAAAAAAGGCGTTATTTACTATAATTATCATTTATTTATCGGAACAATTCACTACTTTGTATCGATTAACCGAACTTAGTTTGGCATAAGTCTACTTTCTAACATTGCACTAAGCGACTAAGGCTATGGACAATTCTAGAACTAATGATTTTAACTAGGGAATAACGTTTTTTTATTGCTGAATAGACAGATCATAAACGGTAGATATTCTTAGAAACTTCACGTAGAAAAATATTTTTTTGACAATTTTTTGTGTATTTACTAAAAGTCGTAAAACACAATTGGTTTGTGTTAATGATATGTAAAATGTCGAAATTCATATTACCTTACGTTAACAATATCAAATAATGACAATTTCAATTAATTAATAAAAATAAACAAATTTATAGTTCAACACATTGTTACATGATCACTCCATTCAGTTTTAATTTGTAGGTCGATCAAGTTTTCATGAAAAACAATTTCATCGAATTTGTTTCTTTTAATCGAAAAGAAGAACGGGATACCCTCTGTAATACTCTAGAAGCTACTTATTCATGATTTTATGGTCTACCTAGATTTAGTAATAAAAAGCCTTCATAAGTCAGTAAGGATCAACTGAAATCTCATAACAAAGTTACTACCCCTTCGCTACTTCTTAAGTGATAGAAAAAAAGATACGACGAAACGTTATTCATGAAATTTTGATGGACTAAAGGTAACAATCAAGATCACGAAGTAAAATATATCACTGGGCTCAACAAGTACAGAAATTCATATAAAAGTAACAAAAAATATCTTAACGACTTTTTTATATATTTTTAATGCAATTTCAATAACAAAAAATAAAATTAAATTGTATCAACTTCGTTTTAATTATAATAAAATTTTGAGACGAATGTTATGATTATGAAATTTGCTTTACAACATATTTATATACGGTACATGTATTTTAAATACATACTTATTTCTAAGATAATAATGATTGTGTTTCGAAACCAAATTCAATTTCAATAAAGTCTACATTGTGTTATGATTAGCATTTAAATTTACACATATTTTGCTAGCATTTGAAAAAATGCTTTAATTAGTGAATAAAAATTAAAACAAAGTAGGCCAACAAATCCTCATAGTTAAAAATATTCTTGATGTATAATTTAGAGAGAATGTATCTGATCCTATTGCGTATGTCTAATTTAATATTGACAGCTCTAAAATTATTATCAATACCTCTTCCGCAACTGTGGCAACTTCCGCAACTAAAAACATATACCATTTTCCTATAACTATGTTATACCCTGAAAGCTTGAACTGTATGTTAAGGTATGTTAGAGCTATTGATACCGCGTCGGTGTTAAATTATATATTTTTTGTTTTTGTTATTAAATATGGGGCAGGCCACAAAATAAAAAATATACGCAACAAGAATCCACCGTTCGCTGTGGTAGATATATAGTTTACACTGACAAAGAATTGTCTAACAGACCGTCAATTTTATTCGTTTCAGTTTTATTAGCTATATGGAACAGGGTGTTTAAAAAAATGCGTTTGATATTTCAAGGAGTAACTCTACCCATACTGAATAATTTTCCTTTAGGAACATAATGTTTGCGATTTTTTCACTTTCCATAAAAACACAATTTTTTTAAGAGTTATTTTTATTATTTATTGAGCATCAATTTTATAGCTTAAAAGGTAACAAGGAATTTAGAAACTCCAAATCTGCTCCAAATGATGTAACTTAAATTAAAGCTCAGAGATAAATGTTTTTTTTTTTCTGATACTATCTTATGATCAGATATTTATAATAATAATAATAATAACGCACACACTCAAGATAGCCCCGCACTAGGGAAACCCTGGGTCGCGGGTGCCATGGACACACATAAACAACCACAAATTACACCCAAACTCACGAGAGAAATAAATGTAGGCCATACAAATATTTCTTTCGGCCCGGGAATCGACTCTGGGATCCCTGTATGACAGTCCGGCATGGTAACCGTTCGGCCACGGAGGCAGTTAAATAAAATAGAATATAAAATAAAATAGTAATTGCATCAAAAGTAGATTTTTTTTCGTAAATCCGATATGAGTTTTTTCCCATTTTTCTTAGGTTACTCCATGAAATTTCAATCGCATGTTTTAACACCCTGTTTGTATAATGAGTGAACAGTTTCTTATTATACCCGACTTTTTCTTGAAATAAACCTGTTTTCATGATAACACAGTCAACTACGAAATCCTCTATTAGTTTTCATAATACGGTTTTTTAGATCTTGAAACTGCAGGGAGGCAAGTAATTAAGTTTTTTAGTGCACGCAGAATGTTCTATGGTACTCCTAGTAAAGATAATTTCCTGCCAACAATTGTTTGGCACATTTCATAATATTATATGCGCTGCATTATGAAAACCAAAACATAATATCATGCGAATAATTTTAAACAATGGTCATGATAGCTTTGGACGTCATGGTTCGTTAATTTTAAAAATAATAGTAAAATATATACATATACTATATTACATAATATCAAAGTTAGTAAGTACATTGTACATACTAAACTTTCACTAATACATTTTTTCATTATTTTTATGGAAGTTTTAAAAAATTGTATCAATTGCTTAATATTCAGTGTGCAATGAACGACACATTCCTATTTGATGTCGCTTGAAAAATAACTACAGAGCCAGATTCATTTTTTGTAACAATAGAATAGCCTGCTAATTGCGTAAGGCGAAAGAGAGTCCGGTGACATTGATATTCTACCTTGCCGACGCAATTGTCGTTTAAACCACTTTATCTGCACACATATCATGAACTCTCTATAATGTAAACTGTTTTGTAAGAACAAATTTCTTATCTGTGAAAATGTTACATTGCTTCATTCTCTCTCGTGTAAACCGTCACTCATATTTTAGTGCCTTTCATTATATAAGAGTCACATAAACTGCTATTTTTTGCCAAACTTTTGATAGATCTAAAAACATTACTGTAGTAGTAATATTTTTCGTTCTTAATTTCACGAATTTAAAAAAATAAAATTTTCTGACTTGTTTTCCTAATATAGATATAAGGCTTTCGATGTTATTCACTAAATCATTATCACTACTTATGGATTTCTTACCGCGTTATAATATAGTATGTGGTAGTAAGAAACCCGTATAGAGTTGCAAGGAATATTCGGTTACTATTCGGTATTCGGCCTATTTTTTGCTATTCGGCCGAATACCGAACATTAAATCACTATTCGGCCGAATCCTAAAACAGAAGAAAGAAATAAGAAAATATAGTAAATTATCACAATTAGTAACTTCTATGAGATCAAAAAAAGATAACAAATCAAATGAACACTAACTACTTATTATGTCATTTTGTCATGAAATCATGAGTAAATAAACTTGAAAATAAAATTTCCTTTTTTGTTTCTTTTTACAAAATCATGCAACTGTACTGGTTTAATACTTTAAGTTAACTTATATATATGTATGTATGTATCTTTGCTATAATGCGGTTTGCGCGCCAATTTTCGTAAGATCATTAATCGGGCCGAATAGTTTGGCCGAATATTCGGCTATTCGGCCTCGCTCTGGGCCGAATATTCGATATTCGGCCTGGAGGCGAAATACTATTCCTTGCGACACTAGTGATAATATTTTTTTTTCTAGAAACTGCTTAAAAACACTGCGTCAAAAGTTTCACAGATCATTGGTACACATTGTGGTTTTAACGGCAATAATTAGCCAGAGTAAGGCTCAAAAGGACGAAGCCCCCCTGATTCGTTAAAATTATTAATATTAAAAAAGACAATATAAATGACACCATTTGTCTTTGACTTACGCGATTAACCGGCAGTTCGTAATGCCAATAATTAATAATAATATTTTAACTAATATATTGCTTAAAATTCTATAATTTTAACTATAACTAAACTTATCACAATGTTTTGTGACACAATGCGTTTAAATTTATTATATTTATTTTAAAACGATTGGAAGACGTCGATTTTGTTGTTTCGTCAAATCTTAACTATTATGCCAATAAAATATACATTTAATTAAAAAATAAAGTATGTAAGTAATAATTAACTGAATATTAAAACTATTAGGAAATAATAATCCTGTAATTTAAGCTATAGGGCTCATTTTACATCAAAATGAACAAACTTCACTCTGAAATAACGCAACAATCTTAAAACAAACTTTTTAAAAATAAGTTACAAAATAATGCCAATATGTTTTTTTATGTTAAGTATTAAGATTTATTAAATAAAACTTCGAGAACTAGTATAGAATAAGTTAAATTAACTAAGTCAAGCCAAATTTAACTACATTACTGGCCTTTTGTGGGCAAGATTTCTTACTTAACAGTTTTAGTCAAGTTCGGCTTGAATTTTACTAAGATTTTATTTAATTGAGCACTTGTAACGACACTTGAGCCATGTTTTTTTATAGATTATATATGTAATATTCATGTTGGTGTACATTTCCATTTCAATCGGAAGTAATAAAATAGGAAATGTGCTGTAAAAATATAGATTAAACTATACATAATATTTATATTTTTATCTCACAAATTGGAAATGTAACTATTTTTCCGAATTTAAAATCGCGTACTTCATTCGATTTTCAAACAAGGCAACGTTTCGGTTCGGGCTCTTTACAAATCCCACAGTAGACTGAGTTGGTACCTATTGTTTTTGATCCGAAAAAAATGTTACGTTTACAATCGAAATCAAATCGTGAAAACCTGTGAACTCGATTTCATAATTATATGACTTACCATAATATTATTTTTTCTACAACACCCACAAGTTTGGCAGCTAATTCCTCACAAAGAAAAGGCGTCGCCATCGAAAGAGAAGAAAAAATGCCACGCTCCTTATGCGCAGTACCGTAAGGTGTGACCATCGACGAAATTTTCTTCCTTTAACTAATAATTTTAAAGGAAGAATTTTTCTATTTACATTTCTTTTCTTCTTATTATTTGTAAAATCCTAACAACCTCATAGGACTTTATTACTAGCGTCATAAACAACAACTTTAGTTCCATGATTTGACATGACAGATTTATTTTTTGTGAACGGTGATAACTCTGTGCAGTAACAAAAAACATACCAGTACGAATGGGGATCGTCGAGAGGACGCTTGCTCGTTTTAACTTACCACCTTACTACCAAATAAACAAATAAAAAGTGTCGATACAGCAATAACTTAAAAGTACATTTTTGGTAAATTTATATTTTGAAAAAAGACGTGGAAGAAAAGTTGTAATTATAGTTCTATGAGGTTCATAGCATTTTACAAATAACGTTGTATATTATTTCCCTTATATAATGCCAAGTTATATTAATTTATATAAATAAAATATAGTACATATTTAGCTCAAATGTCAGCCATATAAACTAAGTAAGATATATCACGACGAATTTATATTATGGCATAAATATCAGCTCGAAATAATATATCAATACAATTCTATAAACAACTAATTGAGCATCGTCTAATATCTATCTACATAAATGTTAAACGCAAGTTCTCAGATACATAAAATATATTTATAATATATTTTTGGTTTATTTTCTACAAAAATAATTAACAACAGCACCTTAGTATCACTGTATATATACAATCGTTGTCATTGTGATTTTTTATTGTTTAAAAAATATACAACAATGGGTAAAAACGATGAAGTCTTACGTGTAAAATACTACAGACAACGCATATCAGTTTCTACAGACACTACGTATTAAAATTCTCAAATCATAGACAAGACGAACATTACTTACACTCAGGGTCGTATTCCAGAACTCTACTCAATGCTCAAGTCAGGATTTGAGCAGACTTGAGTAGGATTTCAAGCACTGGAAATACGACTCTAATGGCAAGGACTTGAGTATGATTTCTAGTTCTTTGAATCATATTCAAGTCCTGACTCGAGCATTGAGTAGAGTTCTAGAATACGACTATATTAGAATAGATTTCTGCCTGAAAAAAATGTTTTTTTTTTATTATTAATAAGAGTTTTAGCTGGGATACAAGTCCTTGAGCCATGTTTTCGTTTAATTATCGGGAGCCTTAATAAATATTTCCCATTGTACATAGTTCTAGTATACATTATGTTTTCACTTTCTCTTAAATAACTTAGGTCTCTTGTTTGGATTTTCTAAATAGTCTCATAAACGGCGGGAGTCAACATTTATGTTTTCACTTTCACCTATATTACATTATTGTCACGTTGAAAAAAAACTTTCAATTCGTAATTAATGGAATTTTCAGTACAAAATCTTTTGTAGTTTGGTTTAAAATAAGGACTATACAAATAAATGGACGACGGGTCTAATACAAAAACCACGAAAAAAATGTCCCAAGTCAACCTATTTAAACGTAGCGACATGTAAAGGAATATGAAAAAGCTAAAACGTTGAATTTAAATTGTAATGTCATCGCAGTACTGCTAATTTTGCTTGCTTCGCTGTCAGTCGAACAAACGAAGACAAGAAAGCGTGAATGACGCTCTGTATACGATTTTAACGCCCTATAAGTTCGGACAGTTTTTAGGGCGGACCCAACGTCCATATAATTGTAAGTCAATGACTATAGGTCTAACTTTCTTCATCACTATTTCTTTCTTCGTATTTTCTTCATATTATACTTGAAATAAAAATAGTCTTTGTAAAAACTGTACTTGTAACTTCAAAAGACCGCCATTTTTTACCCGAGAAATATCGATTATGTTAGTTATTATAGGGTCTATCATAACTAACATAATTAATATTTTTAGCGAAATTCAGTTATTAACATATCTGGGACCAGGGAAACGTGTTATATAACCCCCTCTAATCAGTTTTTGAATCTGTTATTTAGTTTGTATTTTATTGATAAGCTATTTCACCGCAATTGACATTTTTTAGGTACCTAACAATAAAACTTCAGTAGCAAATATCTCGAAAGTTACCGAAATGCAAAAGAGTTAATTATAACAAGTACAATTTGCTGTTATGGCCACCATCATACACATTAGAAGACGTAGTGACTGATATGCGGTCTATAAAACACCTAAAATCGAACGATAACGTATATTTAAATAAATTTTGGTCGAAATGATGTGAATTCTTTACAGTAATATTATTTTACATTAATATTTGTTTTTTATTTAGGCATATTTTTGAGAAATTAATACTACTAAGATCAACAAATATATGAAATAGAGTTTAATATCACTTTACATGTTTAACAGATTTGTGAACATTGGCCAGTTTTTTTTTAATTTTCTTTTTAATGTTTTGTGATGTGATGTTGCATATTATATATTTTAGCACCAACAATTGTTACGATTTGCAGTCGCAAAAATATCCAAATGGTATATAAACGCAGTTGTACAATAAAGACAATATAAAATTAATAACTTTCAAATTCATTTAACAACAAACAATAAACTATATGAAGAAATAATTTAATAATTTGGTTAAAAAGATTGAGCTTTTTTGAGCGAAACGAATTTTACGATCTTAAAAATATTAGTTTTTTTTAAAATTTAAACTACAGCTGTGGAGACCATGTTGCATGTCCGTTTAGTTTTTTGACCAACTTTGGCATAATGGCCATTAATGGCGTTGTCGTGATTGGTCACGTTTTAATGGGTCAATTGACCATGTAGATGGGCCATTCAGGACAGGCGGCCGGCGCTGGTATGGGAATGGGCGACCCTCCACTTACAGACACCACTTCTGGAATCTGAAATAGTGTGAAATCACAAAATTTAATTATATAAATAGTGAATTTCAACGAAGGGTTTTAGACCTAACAAATTATTTTTATAACAGTAAGTGACGGGACGAACATGTCGTGCGCCTGGTAGTAAATTACCACAGCCCGTCACCCTAAGACGTAAGTTGACCAGTCTCATGTGCCTGTAATTAATTTCACCAATAGGGTTAACTGAATAGGGCGCGACTACGCGTCTACGAAAGAATAGCAGTATCTCGCGCTTTCGCTCAACCCCCACAGCACCCTTTACCCTTCCAAACCGGAACGCAGTAATGCTCACGTCGCTGCTTAGCGGCAGACATAAGTAAGGTGGCAGTACTTCCCTAGACGAACTCTTTCACAAGGAGCTCTCCCGCTACTCAAAGTAACACCAAAGCATTTTGTTTCGATAAGAGTGCTAAATATACCGAAACGTTCAATGAACGTTACGCCAACTTAATTTTTGGACCTGTTCTGTTTTTACTTTGTTTTTAGAAAATTCATTTTTCTGTTTTTTTTTCGAATTTTGCTGTTTGTTTCTTTTTTTCCCAAAATGCGGGGAGCACAATGTTAGTAAATGAATACGAGTGTTTACAAAATAACAGAAAATTAGCAAAAAATAAAGTTGGCGTGGTGTTTTTATTGGGGGTATTGATACATGATAATAGATGTTTACGACCTCGGTGGCCCAAGGATTTAGATTATAACAAAAAAAGCTAGTGGAGAATTTTCACAAAAAATAGATGAATATCATAGTCAAAACATTACTATATTAATTAAAAATATAAATTGGGCTTACGAATATACTAAAAAGATATATACGACGTTTGTTTTCGTATGCTCTTATATATGTAATGTTAATAAATATATGATAAGTACTTACCATGGTTTGGGGATGATGAGGGGGATGATAATAATGCGCAGGAGACACTGGCGGGGTAGGGTAGCCCCAATAGACGAGTGGAGGCGGCAGCGTCGGGCCCATAGGTGGGGGATAGTAGTATGTTAGCGGACCTAATAAATATGACAAATTTGTGCTATAAGTACATTGCTTTATCTGTATGCATAAAATAGGTGCTAAAAGTGTACATCATACGCAAATATGACTCGTTGAAACAACATTTTCAGAGTAAATTTAAACATTTATTTGTGTTATTTTGACTTCAGAGTCATAATTGTGTGCTTTATAAAACTATTCTTTGTACATTTGCAAACGGAGTAAATAAATACTCGAGTTTTGATAAGTGCAAATAAATACATAAAAATCTCATAATGTAGAGTCAAGTCCAATAATGTGCTAAAAGACCAGTCTTGACTGTCAAGTGTCATTTTCAGTAATATACCAAATTACAATATTTTTTACCCAATTATTAAAATGATTCATGGATGGTTTTCTCTTTTGTCATGCATTTCGAGTTAGTCACACAATGTTCTACAGTATTTCATGATAAAATTATAACTATTCTCATATACATTATGCGTCAATATAATACCAATATTGCTCATCCCGTTTTTTTTCCCATAAACTCCATAATGTGCCTAGATATAAATGCGATAGTACCCCATAGACATAGTATTATATTAGTTTAGTTGTGTTGAAAAGTAGGATCATGTTCAGCTGATGATTATATATATAATTTGAGATAATATATCGCACGTTAACGAAATATTGCTATTTATAATGAAAACTTAATTTTCAGTAATATTTAAAGTACATATTGTTCCAAAAGTTAACTTTTTTGTTTAGTGACAGTATTGCTTTCAAATTGCGTTATAATTGAGGCTATCACCACAAAAGTGGTGTAACCCACATTTAATTTTTTTCTATAATATTACTTTATTATTAGGTTTTTTTTAATAATATCAAGAGACGGGACGAACAAGTCATGTATCTGGGAGTAAGCTACACGCCTGTCCATAACAGTTGCAGTGCCAGTCAGAGCTTTAAATCGCAAAGATCTGAGGGGTACTGCCACTGTGCCTGCCACCCTGAGACATAAGTTGATAAGTCCCATGTGCCTGTAATTTCACCAGCACCTTTACCCTACAAAACCGGACACTACTTTATACTGTAATGCTTACATTACTGCTTGGCGGCAAAAATAGTGACAGTACTTCCCTGTACGAACTTTTTCACAAGGAGCTCTGCTGCTACCAAAAAGTTTAAATTATTCCAAAGTATTATTTTATATTTTGATGATATTTGCATGTTAAAAGAAAATAAAAATATCGAAAAAATTTAATATTTTAATATTTTTATACATGAAAATAGCATCCGAATATAAAATAATTATACACTTTATTATTCAAAGTAATATTGTACAAAAAAAATTTAATATGTGTTACATCACTTTAGTGCTGATAGCTTCAATTATAAGTCTATATAATTTCGTAGCAAAAAAAAATGGATTTAAGCGCCTTCTAAGTATTTTAAATGTACGTTTTTTTTATTTTACTATACTGAAATACTGACTGATTTAAAAAATCAGTCAGTATTTGTTGCGTCTTTCTTAAATATAATTATCAGGTAATCATGATCCAGGAGCGGTTTGTGGCGTCTTCGACGATACAAGTACGGACGTATACATTAATGTATGTAGGTATGTGTAGACGATGACTGCAAGTACATTAGACACAACAATTATGTATTACTATATTTTCATAAGATTATTACATAAATGAGATTATGACCAACAAAATTATTTAAAAAAATACGCTACCTGGATACATAGGCGGAATAATCGATCACTTAAGTCATAAATTGATTTGATCTTTTCATTTAGTTCGGTATATAAAGTAAATAATTGTCAATTTAAAAAAAAAGTATTTTAAAACTTTTAAACCTATGTACTCACATCCACCGCGATAAAATTAAAATTAAAACAATATGGTACACTCACCGATCGAACGTTAACAGTCCACCAAAGCAGTGCTTTACCCTTCACACAGGACGCCGCCGCTCCGTCACCAAGCTAGTCAAAGTCAGCTTAGCAGCTAGCTAGCGAGCTAGCTAGGCTAGCCAGCACTCGCCTAGCCCTAGTGTTTTAGCATTTTGCAACCTCATCTGGTTTTCATTTGAGCTAATCATCTTACATGTTTTTTTCATAAGTAGGCACTCGGCACTATATTTTATAGACAGAATAAATCTTTTTCTAATTTTATTCAGTGCTTATATTGTCTATGGAATAACGCAGCTGCATGTGTTATGAATATATGGCCAGTGTTTGTTATTAATTTTAATATAAAACGTGCCTTTCACAAGCATTCTGTCTAAAAAAATATTAATCTCAGCCCGAGATGAGGTCGCAAAATAAAAATAAGAAGGAGCTATACTTCACGTGTTCCCACAACATATGAATACATACTTACGTTATTCTTGGTCTACCCAACCTTGCCACACCGGTCGTCTATAAGCACAAAAACTACATCACACTAAGCAAAGGACCCCCCAAGAGCTCCATGGATAGTTTCTATCACCGTAAGTGTCCAAAAGTTTCCATGCAGACGTCCGAAGCGAAATATAATTGTAAAACATGGCAGACTTAGTGGTCTAATAATTTAAAAACTATAACATTAAAATACGTAATATTAATATGTTGCGTAATATCTTTAAATAAAATATGACATACAAAAACCAAAATAGAACAATATAATTTTAATACCTAACAAATAATTTTAAAAAGTTATGTGCGCAGCTAAAATAATACCATAAAGAACATAATTACTTATTCCTAGTATTAGTACGATCTGAATAAGTTAGTATATGATTGAGTCGATAGTAAATATATTTGTACATAAATAATCTTTAAATTATTAACCGCCAGCCCGTCCACATTTTAACGTACGAAAGTCACAATTCTTAATCAAAATAACGGTTCAAACTATGAGAAAGAACAGATATGGAACCCAAAGTCGCCATTTTGAAACTTGCAATCTCATTGTAACCCAACAAAATGGCGCCCATTTTTAAAATAATACAATATTCTACAAATTAAAAAGTTCCTATTGTAATTTTGTGTTGTAGTTTCGTAATGGTACGATACAAAAAAATTAAATAGAACTTTAGAAGTGTATACTTACTAAGGTGGAGAAGTTACTTTTGGACTCTTGAACGGTGAAGGCAGTGTGGAGTTTAACAACAACTGTTGTTGTTATGAGTTGAAGCAATTAGTTCTTTAAATTTCACTAAATAGCGAGTCCAAATCTAACTTTTAAACCTTTATACGTCAAAGCATCGAACAATGTCTTATAAGAAATTTGAACATCAAAAAAGGAAGATTCAATTTTCAACAAAAAGTTGCAAAATGTGTGTGTAATTATTCCTTATGTTTCGATAATGCAAACACACTTTTATTCTAAAGTTTTACTTTAGTAATTGCTACAGTATTTTTTGTAATTGCTGTCCACAATTTTATGAGCATGATCAAAATATTTGTCAAAACTTCTGTAAATATTTGTAATGTCGTTCGTAGGCAAATTATATGTTTACTATATTATATATTCAATTAGATACTAAACATAAGTTAATAAGCTGTTAGGATGCAGGACATAAGGATGTGATTGTGCTATTCATTAATTCAAATTTGATAAATTGTACATGTCATCTTTGAAAGTTTATGAAATTTAAAAAAAAACGTTGCTGATTTGAAAAAGTGATGTATCCTTGTGAAGGAAAGTTTTTAAAGATGTAATTTTTGTGAATTTTGAAAAAAATTCTACTGCTTGTATCATTTAGTCATACTTACCTTTTGTTAAATGATAATAATTCATGACAAGTATAATATAGTATATATACATTTTTTTTAAATACCGCCTGTAAAATACCGTGCGTTTTGCTAGCAGACTTATATAATTAATTATTATCATACTACTACGCAGTACTATTACAATAGTGTTGTAACTCAAAATATGTGAAATTCAAGATACACTATTGCTCAACGTAAATTAAACTCTACACGTCAACACAACCGTCGCCGTCGTAAGGCTTAACTCAAAATGAGACAAACTTCTTATGAGTCAGTTCTGGACAACCAGTCGTTACTAAAAAATATGAAACTATTTTTCCCCTTTTATTTTTAAATATATTTGGCAAGCAGAAAATTTTTTAATGTCCGTAATAAACTTTAACCTATACATAAATGTCAATAATCTTTCACGGGAAGTGGGTAATCCGTTATTCAGCGATTCTTAAAGAAATACACTATTTGAGTTAATACACTATTGCATCGACAATGCGATATATTTTGTTATGTAATATATGAATATTTCTCAGTTTGCATAATTGTTAATCCTGTGTATAAGGGTGAATAGTGAAAATTTAATACTAGCAGAGCTCTTGTTACCAACAAAATTAAATAACAATGAGTGTTTTGAGTGTACACAATGTTCATCTGATTATTGGCGCACCACCTCAACAAAATACGTTCCCCTGTACACCATATGATGTAAGTGATAGTTGAAGTAAGATAGTGTTAGTACGTACAACATATAGGGACGTGGATTACCGACAAGGCAAGGCTTTGGTCGCTTACTTTTCCTCGCACTAACCTTTGACAGGAAATAAACAATCATACACATCACTAGAGGAGACTAAGGGACTCACCACATTTATTAAATCGGCTTGAGCCGGTCACAAAAAGCTTTATATGCAGTCAACAGTACATCAAGCTACACACTTCTGTTCGAATATCGCCTCCAGTGCAACAGAACAAGAACCGTCAATGTCTAGCTTGGTGTGCTGGCCTCTGAAATGCAATAAGAGCGAATAAGATGTTGTACGTTGCGCGTTTCGATTAGAGCTACGCTCTTTTTAAACGGCTAACGACCTAAAGCTTTTTCTGACCGGCTTAACACTTCGTTAAGTGTGGTGACACCCTTAATGGCATACTTCGACGGGTATACCTTACAGTGATTCCTTCAGGATCAATTTACATTGCCGCAGTACGTATTGGAAGTAAATTTATGTAATGCATAATTAACTTTTCATCACATTTGCTCGTAAACAGTGCCACATGCAGGCTAAGTCGGCTATAATTACGCCCACGGGCTCTTTCATTACATTATAAAAAATGAAAAAATAAGAGTTTCGTGTTCGGGCTTCTAATAGACTCTCGTTAGAAATGTCTTATTTACCGCCCACCGTACACAATGTACTATTAAGTCAATTATGTAACGACCTGATTTTGGCTCGTGTCTCGTTTTGTATCTTACGCAATTGGCATAATGTTCATTATGCTATCACTACAAACATTCGTTAAGCGGCAGTGTAAATTGAGCCATAAAGAAACAACACATTATTACAATAGTGCCATGTATTTGGTCCTGCAAGCAGTTAGCGTGTTCAAAACGAGAAAATTTGCAAGCGTCCAGTGTTAGTTGAACCCTCCTTCACAAGTACTGCGTCTACGGGCTCGCTTACCGAACGTAATAGCACAACCAACCATAAACCAGAGAAACTCGCAATTTATCATCTAACACAATTATCGATTTATTTCAATTACGTAAACTATGATTAGCCAACTAATATAATTATAATAAAAAAAACTCATTATGATACTAACAAGAAGACATTTATAAGCTTTTATAGACGTGTCTCAGAAGATATATACTGGACCTCAACCTGTTACACCTCCCGATGAATAAGACAATAAACGGCTGCAGGCCTCACACCACGTCCCCCAGTCACAACACTAAAAGTGTTTCAACGGTATTTGGTGCTAGTGCGTGACTTGGAATTCTCAGAAATATTGCCTTAGTGTTGAAGAAGTTATGAATATTTGTCTACATTTCGAAGGTAATTTTCTTGTCAAATTTATAGGCAGCACTGTCATAGTTGTTAATTTCTTATAATTATAATGGTCTACTGGAATGCGCTTTTGTGTCAAAAAATTCCGTTACATCGGGATTAACGAAATTATTCGGTTCGGAAATGAAGAAAAAAATTTTGTAAAAAGAAATGGTTTCGATAAAAAAAAAACACAAAATTTACAAATTACAAATATATGTATATATATAATATCCCCTTTAGCACTTTAGAAATTTACAATTTTGATACTAAAGTTCGATGTCGTATTTTTTTTTCTATATTGTGACACGAATAATTCATTTTTGTAGTACTAGTAACATTTTTCGTCCATTGGGACAGATAGGCTAAAGCATCTAATTAGCCGTATTGCCAGATCTTAGATTTTGATTTTTTTTTTAATGATGCCCCTCATTATCTTTACGGTTACCATTCTGAAACTCATTATCATAACTCATAATCATAATAATTCATTTTCGTAAAAATTGTAATTTACGTCAGTTAGTGCTGTTACAAAACTCCTTCGAAGATTTTATTCTTATAATTTTGATTTGATTTAAAAAAAATACTTCTTCAAGACTGAAATATGTTAGAACCCGTTTAGAAACAAAAAGAACGCACACATAACCATATCATGCACTAAAAATCGCTGGAACATCAGAAAAATGACTGAACTTCGATATTAGACAAGCAAGGAGGCTTTAGAAGAGAAGAGAAGCTGTGAAGTGTGATGACTGGAGGATGACCTAACCAGGACAGTTTGGACTAGACTTAGTTGTTAAGGCTATTCTATAGGACAGACTAAGTGCTTAAAGATATTTTCGGGGGCAAAGTTCTAAGAGATCACTTTAAATCTATGAGTACCTGATAAGTACAATAACCTTTTAAAATTTGAAAAGGAAATAGGTAATGCATCTATGATTCCAAGCATTCCCTTAGCACTTACAACTTCGTACACGAAGTACTTCGAAAAGATGTTATAAAACCATAGTACCAAGCTATACCGTGTACATTTGCATACATTTTAAAGAGGATTGTATCCGCCGCAGTGTGCTTTGGAAAACGTAGCTTCTCCGAAGCAGAATAACTAGATAAAATATCGGAAATGTTTGGTCCTTCAAGGCTGATTTTGTACTCATATTTTATATTTAATCTTTCAATGCCTTTGATATCAATTTTAAGATATCATTAATATAATATAAAATACGACATAGACTTCCCCCCAAAAAACTTGATTTTTTTTAGTTTACTTACAATATTATTTACAATATTATAATATTATATATCGTTCACACATGACAACTAGGTAACATAGTAGGTATTATCTCAAAGATTGCGTTATAAAATATAAAACGAAATTTTTGAGATAATACTATGTTAGTTGTCATGTAAATATTATGTGTGTCTGTGCAAATTTTCTTTCATGCAAGAATAGAAACATTTTAATGTTTTTTTTTAAATAGATATAAATTACGCACGCATATCTAAAAATTATCAAAAATTTATTTACGATGTAAAAACACAGGTTAATTTATTTGCGTGGTTTTCGTCACACATTTTTCGAAATAAAACCATCAAGTGCCTAGTTATTAAAGTTTTTACTCTTTTTGTTTCTCCTGTATAGTTAGTGTTTTCATAATAACCGTTTATTTGGTGAAGCTGTCGAACTATGTCCAATTTAAAAAAATCACATGAGTATCGTCGATAAATAGCCCGTATCCGTATGAAAAATTTTTTAATTTATTAGATTATTGACAAATTATGGGATGAAATAACCTCGAAATGTAATAAAAACTTTGTAAAGTTAACCTCGCCACCAATACCAATAATAAACAAAGTACGATAAACAAAATCTAAAATATGAGTACAATTAATAGTAAAATTTTTCGTCCTTCGGGACAGGCTAATGCTTCTAAGCCATACTGCCAGTATGAGCACATAATTAAAAAAGTTATAAACGGGTAATATAGGAATTAAAAAATAGTCTGGAGACATGCAACCCTGTTCCTTTTTTAAAACATAAGCGGACCATGCCACACCCAAATTTCGAATGACACGTAAAATTTAAACGAGTGAAAGAACTTACCGTTACATGCACATTTTCCATAACACATACCGTCGGATACACCAGATTACAAATATTTTACCACTAAACACTGTTTGCGTAAATCTAGACTAATATCAATAGTTTGGATTTCGGAAAATGTTTTTTATTACCAACATTTCATGGCTTGGAATTGAATGTGAACATCGTCTTTTTGACAAAAAAAATTTTTGTTTACCAAAAAGAATCTAAATACTTTGTGTAAATATAAATTTGTGTTATTAGATACCACGCTTGTATAATTTTGGCATATACGTCTGACGTATATACACCAATGATTGCAAGTTTGGTTGAATACACGCGATCATATGATCAGTGTCTTTACGTCGTTATACGCCAAAATGATACAAGTAGATGTTAAAGTTCGCATTTACACCCATAGCCAATGAGTAATTTAGAAATGACAGAACATAGATTAGCCATTACACCGTGTACTTGTGACTAAGCTCCATACCTATGTGAATCAGACGATGGCAACACCATACACATGACTTTACTATAGTCTAGATGTCCAATGTACAGATTACCCAATTTTGAGGCAGGTTCCTGATTTTTTAAGGCTGACAACATTTTGACCCCGCACATTGAATTTGAATTTCGATGAACCAATTTTGTGTACTGTCAATATAAATATCAATTTATTTCATGACTTTGGATGCAAGTCCTCAGCCGAAATATTAGATATAATAAACACAGGAAGTAATATAAACCAGTAATGATAACAGCGTAGCAGCGGAACAACTTTTTTTTATGTGGTATTTAAGTCAATTAGCGATACCATTTTAGAGTTCAAAAGTTACTTGTCAGCCGTTAAAAATTAAACATTCAAAGGGTCAGCCAGTTTGAAACACATCATTGGGACAAAAGTCTTGAAAATAAATAATGTGTGTCATGCTAGTTGACCCACAACACTTTTTTCTCAGAAATATGCCCAAAAAAACCTGTAAACAAAACAGAGCGATATGACTAAATATTATGTGGTGTGAGGTCACTGAACGATGACGGTAAGCTAAGTGGAGTTTAATGCTTTAGACAAATGTTATGTGAACATTATACAACGAGAAACCTGATGGAATACGTCAGGAAATAATGGACGGGACTGGACAAAAAGGACACTTTTATAAGTTAAATATAAGTAAACTACCACGATCGAAAAAATATGCACGCAATTCCTAATAATCACTTCGTTTGCATGTGCAAAAAAAACAATATTACTATACATTAAAAAAAACACTTACTTTACATATATAAAAAACGTGTAAACTACAAAAAAGTGCATTGTACTCACAAAAATATTAAGTACCTAAAAACTGCCGTAAGTACCACAAAATTTCAGCCTTTGGAAAAATAGGCAAATTGTCTTTTTTATGGAATGTCTATAATTTTTTAAAAAGCTTATATTAACGTATGATCACACACTAACCTAAATATTTTAACTAAAGTAATATTTCCTGCGGGTAATTTATTTTTAGATTCTTTAATATTTTTTGAACAACTTCAAATAGAGGAGGACGTTCTCAATTCGCCTGTTTTTTTTGTTGTTAGTATGTCACGCGATTACTCCGATATTTGAGAACCGATTTCATTATTCTTTTTTTTTTTTTTTGTTGAAAAGGGGTGTCCCAGTAGTGATTCCATTCAAATTCGAAGAAAATATTCCACCTTTAAGGGTGAGAAACTAGGGGATGAAACCGGTTTATTGGATTTTACCCACTTTCCATTAACCGATTTTACTGAAACTTGGCAAATAGTCGTAATTCCACAAACTTTCGAAGTCGTTTTTATTTCATATTTATTTTTATTAAAAAGATTTTAAATAATTTTGGCTATTGAGTCTCAAAGAACGCTGTTCCATACGTTTGTTACTAGTTAGAGATTGCAAAAGGGTTACCAACACTACAGTAAATATTATCCATATTGATCGATACTAAATTAACGGTAGTGTTGCAAGTAATAAAAATTTGAAAGACGCAGAAATATGCTCAAATGGGCTACTAAACTAACTAATTCATTATTTGTCATTGATAAACAAAGTAAAATTCGCTTAACTTAAATAATCAGTAACAACATTAAGTAAGTATATATTCAACAAAAAAATATTTTAAGTAACCTATAACTGTTAAATTTAAAAAACTCAAGCCCAAAGCAAACTACAGCTTTAGACTTAACATATAATGTCTTATGCCATGGGCCAATAACGCAAGAGGACAGCTAATCGCAAAGCAAGACAGCGTAGTCGGGTATTTGGAACCTATTGGTAAACCAAATGTCGCGACGAGTACCAAACAGCTATTTTTTCATATTCAATTCAATAGACAAGCAAGCCAAAAGGCTTATAAGGTAACTCGGAATTAGTAGAGGCGCCTATTAGTAGAGGCAGAACCTTGAACACCACCGTAAAGATGCCTGCTTATCGGTATTTTTCAGGATATATCACTTTTTTTTAATTACACGATATTAATTCCACCCTCCCCTTTTATATCATCGGGGGACTAGGCGTAGGCTTGGATTCCACCCCTATGTTGTGGATATTCCAAACATTCGCACGAAGCGTTATGCTTCCACATTCATATAGCGAACGGCTATGGAGTGGAATTCCCTACCAGCAGACTTGTTCCCTGAACGTTATAACTTGGACCTTTTCAAGGCGAGAGTGGATAGGCATTATTTAGATGTGCATGCTCCATCGTCGACCTCATCGTCACTTTCCATCAGGTGAGATGGAGGTCAAATGCGCACACGCATTTGTATAAAAAAAAATTACAACTAATCTCGCCTGCATATTGGATACTATTAAATCCCATCCCTCAGTCGACTTTTACAACTTGCGCGGGATGATAAGCAGAATGGAATTCCATCCAGACATAAGATGGAATTTTGACCTTTTTCAGAGTTACGATCTGTAGTATGCAGATTAGCGATTCTCTCGAGTTGGTTCACGCTTATGTCCAACTATGAAAAATGTTATAAATTCATAGATGTTCGCATATCAAATAATGTCTTCATCCATATCTATGGAATTTATTCGTATGTCTATTGAATGGACGCGCGAACAATGTCGCTTCACGTGATATTTTTTTTTGTTTACCTACGTCCTAACTTAACTATAAGCTGCTATAAACTGCCTGATCTATGATAAGATTCGTCTTACGATTAATAAATTCACGTAAAGCTAATGTAGAGTACCGCGAATGAAGTTTTAGAAACTTTTTTGAGCTTCATTGTCATTTGCTACCCTGTTTTTAACTATCCGCAGTCGATTCTCTCAATTCAGTTTTACTTTATGATTAATTGTTAAATATAAACATGGACCTACTGATTTCAATTAACAATATTGGAATGTTAATTCATTTCTTAATTCATTATCAACAGGACCTCGGCTTAACTGTAGGACATTAAATTTCCAGTACAGTAGCCGACCGTATAAAGCCGTTATCTTTGCAATAATTCTAAGATATAACTTTCTTTATTCATACGTCATGGACTACACGCCGGGATAATATGGATAAGTAGGGAACATCGACATAGAAAGCGCTGTGGCTGGAAAAGGAGAGGTCATAGTACCCGGTAGAGCGGCAGATAGGGCTGTACCATACCCGGCGGGCAACGCGGTAGGTATGGTATGTAGACCACTGGCGTACGTCGATAACATAGGGCTTGTATTCGCGTAGGAAAACATAGGAGCCGATGTAGAGTATGAAAACATTGGTAGAGACATACTCGGTTGCGCAACCTGCGGGGCGATGTATTGGCGCTTCGCGGGTGTAGACTCCGTTTGAGTAAACGCGCGATCGTAAGTACGTTTTGTCGGCAAAACTGTTTGTTGCGGCAAAATTTGAGGAATCGGGTACGGATTTGCGGGGGAAGGAGAGCGGAGGGAATACGCGGGGAGGACCGGCAAAAGGGGAGGGCAGGAAGGGCGCAAAGATGCGAGTAACAGGTTCTCGTGTTGTCGCGCGAGCAGGCTCTGGTGCGCGATGTGGTGCGCGAGCAGGCGGGGCGCGTGCGCGTGCACGGGGGGCGGGGGGGACACCAACGTACCGGGCGACAGCACTTTGGGAGAAGTGGCTGGGGTCACGCCGCCTGTTAGCACCATGTTCATGTCGTCGCCGCTGCACTGGAAGACCTGCACGTGTTTTGTTGGTAAATGCGATGCAAATGACCTTGTCCAATGCATAACATCCGACTCAGGATGGGCCGGACACAATAATGTTGAAATATGGATATTATGGACGATGTGAATAATTTGTTAAATTACTAGATAAAGTGCACCAAACTGTAGCGCTTATAATTTGCGATTTTGAACTATTTATACCAATATCTCTTTAGTATAAACTTGTAATGTCAGTTCGTAATCAATATGATAGTTGAACCAGTTCAAACCAAATCCAATTTCTTGACATTGGATAAAAACAAATCCATCAAAAGACGTAAACAATATTATACTCAATTTAAACATTATCACCATCATCATCAACCCATTTAGTCCCACTACTGGACACAGGTCTCCTCTCAAGCGACGGTTTAGGCCACGCCACGCTTGTCCAATGCTAGTTGGGAACTTCAAATGTTTTCCAAGGGTTATGAACCTTCATCGACGTGCAGGTATTCACCATATATTTTGAGAAACTCAGAGGTGCGAGCCCGAATTCGAACCTACGGCCTCTGCTTCAGAGGCGGTACGTCTAATAAATTAGGCTACCACTGCCCAATTTCAACACAAAATAACTAAACTTGATAACAACAAAAGTCTGACCTCGATATACCGCTGCTTCTTGCCGAAGGTCATGTACCGATGGTGTTTCTGCTGTGCGCAGAGATACGCGCTCGTCTCGCTGTCCATCTGGATAAACGCCTCGCCGCTGGGGTGGCCCTGAAATATCATACACCATTGTGCTATGCTCCAACGACTTATATTGATAACTAAATTAAGCTAATAACGTCGGCCCTCGTCGTGTAGTATGCCGCCTCGATAAAGCTATTATCCACATTAAACTCTCAAATTCGAGTGATAAACTGGCCTTTTAAAATTTTATCACAATAGCTAACATGGCGAGTACCGTGACGTCATATTTTTAAGTCATCGTGAGGGTCGCGACCAATGACTGCAAAAGATTAACACAGTGCCAAGCATGTTTTAAAATCAGCAGTGACCTTGCAGCCATCTGCAAGGTCACTGTTGATTTTAAAACATTTTGACAGTTCTGCACAGTAATTTTAACAACGTATTAATTGAGCACCACAAACGAGATGAAAAGAGAAGAAATGAAAAAAGAAGAAAAGAAACAGTAAAAACAAACAAATTGATTTATATAAATTATTCGAAAAAGGTGAGCAGAACATTTTTAACATAGTTCAATACATGAGAGTAATTATTTAGAAAAACGTAAATAATAACTAATATAATGTAAATTATGTAAAAACAGAAACTACAAAAACCCGATATTTTTTGTTTCATTGTTTTCGCGGCGATGATTAAACGACAAAGGTATATACGCCAATATCGTAACGTTGTCCTTCTTCTTCAAAATGTATAACAGTCGTTCATTACCAAATAAGCAAACTTAGCTTTATCAATTGAAATAAATATTGTCATGGGGAGGTTTATTACACATATACTGCCATGCTACGGCCACTGGTTGGGCTTATGCTGAAGAGCAGGTATATCCATCTGTAGAACTTTGAAACATGACAGCTAAACTATCATTTAATTTTTTGTTGGTACCATTGCGCACAATACAGGCAGCATCGTTCGCGATTTCAAGTTATGTGACGTTAATTTTATCGTACATCGAACAGAGTCTCATTCTTTTGTTATTTCATTTATTTAGGACAACCAGCAAGTCATACATTTCATACATAAAAACTTTGCCATGTCCGAATCCAGTCGGACCGAAGCTATTTTTGTTTGTGGTTGTACGATATTTGTATCAATAATAATAACAAACTAGTGGATTATTTTCACAATGAATAGGTGAACATCATGGTAGTAAACACATCATGATATTAAAAAAAAATGCAATTAATATAGCGACATCTCTGTAAATTTTCTGGTAGCTCTAAAGGTACCTGGCTGAGTGAAGAAACTTTCATAAGTTCTCACAGGTGGCGCTATGTCAAAACAGCCGTTTAAACCCAATACAACGATTCGCAACAAACACAGAATAATTCGAAAGATTTGCTGGGTCGATCCGTAGTTTTGTAGCCACGCCGTTCGGATCCAGTCGGGTCGAAAGGTTGTTTCTTTCTGTTTGTACGACTTATGTGTGTATTAAAAAAGAACTTAGATTATACAATACAAATGGACTAGCGTAAAATGTTGACTCCATTAAAAGTTGTCACAAAATGCAACAGTCAAACACAACTAGTTTTTCATTCATACATTTTCTCTTATTTTCTTATTTGTAAACAAAATATTCAATATAAATCAAATTTTACCTGAGCATTGTACACCATGTGCACGCCCTGGACTACAATATTCTTCGCGAATTCATCTAGGAACGTTAAGATGTGCTCCACCTATAAAAAATAAACATATTGTACGTTTAGTAGCTCGTGAACAAGTACGTATTATACCTATGTACAACATCATGCAATATTACCGTGTAAGTTATACATATAACAGGTGACTACGGCTGAGATTAATAACACGAGCTTCAACCAACTAAGCAAGTTTTTCGTATTTACAAAACGAACTTGGCCAAATTTAAGCAAGAATTAATGACATAAGTAAACTCAGTTTAATTTAATTTCTTGGTTTGTTATTATTATACTAAGTGACGGGACGAACAAATCGTGCGTCTGGTGATAAGCCATACGTTTGTCCATAACAGTTGCAGTGTCCCTCAGAGCTTTAAATCACAAAGATCTGAAGGGCACTGCCACTGCGCCCGACACTCAGAGACGAAAGTAGAGTAGTGTAATTTCACATGCACCCTTACTCTCCGAAACCGAAATAGGTAAAGTGGCAGTACTTCCCTGGACAAACTGTGTCACAAGGAGCTTCTACTACTATTAAAACTTTATTTTCTATAAGCAAAGTTTGTATTGTAAATAAGAAAAACTTGCTTAGTTCGCCATCTTTGCTAAGTCGAGTCAAAGTTCGTTTTATAAATCTCAGCTTATATATAGCCATTATATTGGTCCCACTGCGCACAGGCCTCCTCTCACAATAAGATGGTTTGTTAGGACTGTAGTTCCCACGCGGGCGTAATGCGGATTGGGAACTTCACATATTATCATTTTTTGCTTTGCATGTTTGCAGGTTTCCTCAAAATGTTTTCCTTCACCGAAAAGCTCATGGTAAATTTTCAATTTCGCATAGTTATTTTAAAAAACGCATAGATGCAAACCCGAATTCGAACCCACAACCCTCTGCTTGAGAGGCGGTAGGTCAAAGCATTAGGCTACCACAGCTTCCAACATCTCGATTTAATACTTTCTTACTCAATGTCTACAGAAAATGTAACTAAAATTTCTATTGTCACAAAAAGTTTCATTCGATTTGACAGCTGTCTTCAACTGGGTGCGTTTAGAGTTTAGACTATAGAAACCAAATACAAACATAAAAAACAGTTTCAACATTCAAGCCATACATTAGCATGTCGATACTGACTTACAATTACAATTTTGGTTTAGGTAGGTACGTTTATTCCGTAGATAGGGCAGCTCCTTTCCTTTATTTTTTTCCATTCTTTAAGGTTTAGAGTACCAACCTGTGCTTCGTAAGGCAGTCCCCGCAGCCTGACGCAGTCTTTGGCGGTGCCGGATGTAATGACATGCTGTGGCACTAATGCCACTGGCAGTAGGCCTTCAGATGGGGCAGTGGCCGTCGATGGAGTACTGGCTGCACTTGTGCGAGTCTCTAATGACCGGTTTAGTACCTGGAGAGATTATGGATTATTTCAGTATTTTATAAATTCGAAGGTTTTAAAAACACAAAACATAATACTAATGGTTCCCTATCAGAAGTCCGAAATGTCATTTTCCAGAAATAACGTTTGGTCGAAATTTCATAACCTCGAAAGTAATTTTGAGAGGAATATGTTTTTTCTTTCAAACCTAACTTAACCTAACCTAACCGAACTTAATCGTGTCTTTGCGATAAACATCCAGTATATCCTGAAAGAACAACGGTTTCGTTATAATTCGGTTTTCAGTGTAATGAAAATTCGAATAAATGTTATTTCGGAAAAAAAAATCGAGTTTATGATAGGTTACTAATAATAATAAATGAAACTATTTTTCCGGATATAAATCGCGTATATTTGTTTTTTCAAACAAATCGACGTTTCAGGACCTGTAAAGGGCCCAAAATAATAATAATTGCCGGGGAATACCGCCTTTCCCATTTAAAAATTCAAAATAATCTTTTAAGCCTTGGGAGAGGCGTGAGTCTAAATAATAATAATAATAGTGTCGCTTCCAGCTCAAATGCAGAAGGCGGTCCTGCTCGATACGCACGTATTGTTCGCCGGTTCGAGGACCTGAGTCCCTGACCCCAGCCGACTGTGCCATTGCCGAGGATACCACCTCTTTTTTAAATAGACTTACCATCTTTCCTCAAACGCTGGCTAAGAGCATAAATTAACGATAAATTGAGTGAAAATTCAATTCAAAACGTACGTATGTTTTAATTACTTTGTTCATTTAAAATTATTCTAATAGCCACATGCATTGTAGACGTATATAGTAGGTATAGCGTATATACAATTGCAACTATATTTATTTTAGTTTTTAGAAACAAATTGGATGACCACAACCTAAAGTAGCTATGGGTAATTTTCAGATTAGTTTTCTCTGCCTAATTTCGGTGGTAATTTTTATCATTTAAGTATTCGAGTGTACCGTGAAATTTTAAAAATTATTTCAGGAACTAGTATCCTGAAATAATTTTTAAAATTTCACTAATACACTCGAATATTAAGTAATACTCCATGATAATATACTAGAATATTTAAATAACAAAAATTGCCACCGAAATCGGGTACAAAATAATAACCTGGAAATGAACCCTGACTGACACCTTTTTAAAAATGTAAAACACTGAGAAATCAACCTTATAATCTAATGATAAAGTCACTGTTTCCGATAGCAATATGATCAAATTCACGTGCCAAAGATAGCAACTGAAATATCTATACCAAAAACGCGATTAAATATACTTCATACTTGGTAATAAAAAAAAATAGTGCCAGCAATAAAAACAGTTTATGTATATGAAATTGTGATTTTTTTTAGATATCTCTGCATACATTTAGAATATAATTTTCAATTGTTACTGATAATTCGTGTTTGAATAATTTATAAAACCAAATCATGAAGGCGGATGTGCCAATGTAACGCACACAAAAGAAAGGTCGTTTCAGTTTTTAGGTTACATACATTCGATGGCTTAAGATACATGCAGGTCGATTCAGGACCTTACGATAACTCGGTTGTCGACCGATTCGATTTGATATCGTACTATTTCTTTTCATTTTTATTCCGAATAACCGAATCGAACGTCAAACTGTCGTATTCGAAACCGAACCGAAATGACGTCACACCCGTACGTTATTCAGAACACATCGAATGAGAGTTACCGAACGTCCGATTGTTTTCTTTGGTAACTTATCGAGTAGTCCTGAGCATCCGATACGTACATCCTTGAAATATATATTATAGAATGCCTCACTATAACCATGGAACGTGTGATAAATATTGTTAGTAGACGCAGATATCAGATGATGTAAAGTGAAAGCTTCTTATTCTTTTAAAAAGTCTGGATTTTGATCAATTTAAAAATTTATTTTAATGTAAAACTAATGTATTCCTATATTTTAGGCCTTTAAAGTCTTAAAAATTTATATAAAAGAACAATCATTTTTCTGTTGTTTAATAACACTAAGTGATGGTAAAATAAGTCGTGTGTCTGGTGGTAAGCGACAAGCCTATCCCTAACAGTTGCAGTGCCACTCAGAGCTTTAAATCACTAAGATCTGAGGGACACTGCCACTGCCCCCGACATCCTGAGACATAAGTGATCAAGTCCCATGTGCCTGTAACTTCACCAGCATACATTTGTCACAGATGGCGCTACGGCAAAAAGTCGTTAAAAACCAAAGACAAAGATCTTCAACATAGAAAAGAGCACGTAAAAAAATTCCTAATGTCTGCTGGTTCGTTCCGTGGCTCAGTTGGGAGAGCGTCAGCCACGAGATGCTGAAGGCGCTTGTTCGAATCCAGCCGAATCTAAAGAATTCTTCATAGTGTTCGATGTTTGTATTAATAATTATAACAAACTAATGGAGTAATTTCGCAAAAAAAATATTTAAGTAGTAAAACATCGGGATATTCAAATTTATTATTACAAAACAAGTGTCAAAATAGGAAGCCAAAGTTCTTTCAATTCGTTGAAGCGACTCTCAGCGCCCAGTTACAAATACGTGAAAGTTTTCGCCTCGCGGCCACCGCCCAGTTACCACGCTTTCGCGTACATTAATGGCGATTCTGATTTCTATTTACTAGGTAACAACATTTAAATTCCTCTGAATAATACAATCCCGCAGCCGCCGCGCGGTCTCCGCGTAGATCAAAGACAAGCCAGCTTGGACCGCGCGCCGAAGACGCTCATTTATGTTAAAACATAAAAGCTAAATAAATAGAGCGTACTTTGCCATGACAACATGAGTGCGATGGAATTCGTGTCGAATAAATGCGCCCTTAGACTATTTTTTCCATCCTAAGAAGCGACCAGACGGCTGGCAGCTACTTTCGTCAAAGAATAAGATTGTCTATCCTGAGAGGAAACATTGCTGACCTCCTGCGTACAATGTCAAGATGCAATCGTTGATGAAATTGTTTGTCTTTAGTAAAAATAATCGTTCCACGCTTGCTAATGAAGTCATTGCTTTACACTTAATTGATCGTTAGTAATTTCGTTGGCTTAGTAACACAATACACCACAATAGAAACGTACTCGCTGCGAGCTATTGTGTGCGTGTGTGTAAATTCGCTATGGCCATGCCAGAATAAAACACAATCACTTTTTAAAGTGTTTTTTGTGTGCGCTTTTATTTTTATGTTATTACATTTGGTAGCTAGCTAACTTAATATATGTTCAGGCAAATGTACAATAAAAACTTTAAATCACTTATTCTTAGCACGGAACAAAGAAACACAGTTTTGTTGTAATGTTTTCTAATATACGAAATTCTTATTGTTTAAATTTATGTCAAAGCAGTTAAAAATATTGTATGAAATGTCGTTAAGTTTTTCGCAAATTTATGATTGGATTATGTGCATTGGTAAATGCGCAATATTGATATTTATTCGACGATAATGTTTACACTCTAACTACTAACGCATTTGCATTTCGGTAATTTCAAGTCATTGGCACCTAAAGTTTTTTTTAAAATTAAATATGTCATTGTATGTCAGGATGTTTATCACCATGATATTCGTAATTTTTTGTGAAATTACTCCACTAATGTTGTTAAGTTAATTATCAATACAAAGATCGAACATTCAGAAAAAAATCCTTCGATCCGGCCGTTTTCGAGCCGACGTCTTCTAGCAAACTGCCAGACGCTATGCCAACTAAGCCACGGAACGAACCAGCGGATCTCACGAATTTTTCTACGTGCTTTTTTTTTGTCGAATCCTCGTATTTGGTTTTTCAACGGCTTTTTAGCCGTAGCGCCATCTATGAGAAATCTATGAAAGTATTTCGTCTCGTATTTTTTTTTAATTAAAAAACCGATTAGAAGGACTCGTAGATCTCGTTTCACTGATCTCAGATGTTAATAACTCAATTTCGCTAAAAATATCGATTACGCTTGTTATGATAAGTGCCTCTACCACGATTTTACTGTGACAGTCTTGACTTACAATTATAGTGACAGTTGTCGCTAACGACCGCGTAAATTACTTAAAAATGTTATATGGCAAATTATACAGCGCCCCTAGTGGTCACAAGAAGAAACAACATTTAGTATACAAATATTTTACGCGGTCGCTAGCGAGACATATACTGGCAAGAAACAAATTTCGTTTGCTATTCAGGGTGGTAATGCTGCCAGTGTTAAGGGGACGTTTGAGCCAGCTAAGATTCAGAGCGGTCCTGTTCTTATAGTTAAATAGAAATGACTAAGTCTAGCGAATTGAATTAATAATTTCTTTGTGATGAAGCCTGTTGCTGATGTATATTTGTGTCTTTTTTGATGATTATTTTTTTGTTGGAAATGGTTACCCCATTGGTCCCATTTAAATTTGAAGAAAATATTCCACCTTTAAGGGTGGCAAACTAAGGGATGAATCCGGTTTCGCGCACTTTCCGGTAGCCGATTTCAATAAAACTTGGCAAATAGATGTATCCCACGAACTTTTGAGGTCGGTTTTTTTTATAAAAACCTATTTTGTACAATATTGTGGTATTTGTTAATGTGGTGTTTGTTTCACGGATTAGAAGGCTGTGAACGTGTTACGTCGTTATCTATGGAGTAAAAAAATATATGATGTAATTCGAATTTATGCCGTTATTCCATGAGAATTGTAACGCAATAAAAACAACCGTACACATTAAATACTTAAAGTTTGCTACTCAAATGGAAAATTATGTCACTATATAGTTTCCGGCGCGATCGATAGTTTGCGATAACGCTTATTTGAATTATAAGTATAGTTTACATTACAGTACATTTAACATTATTAGTTTAGTGTTTTTATTGATTCTGTGTTCAGTTTTATTTTTTGTTTTATAATTTGATTAATTTGTATAATAGATTATGCGTAGTATAGTTGTGGTACCTATTGAGTGCACCTAGCGAGTGCATCGTATTAGGCCAAAGCGCGTTGAAACCGGAAACTTAACTGACTTACTTCTCGTTTCTATCTCGAGTTACAATTTTATTTTATCTGGCTGTTCGGTCGGAACTAATTAGAAGGCAACTGCTTAAACGCACTAATGCATACGATACGAGGATCAGGAAATACATGATGTTTCACATTAAACCCTCACACTATTCACTATTTTTCAAAATCACCTCCTTTCCAGTATCATGTGCCAAAAAGTTTTTTAAAGCTTTTTCCTCTCATGCAAATAAAAAAAAAATGGACACAGGTTTTAATAATCAGGCGACGATATAGCTATATTTACGAATACTAATAAATGCAAACAAGTCCGAAAAAAGTAATATCTACTTGGGTTAAAACAGTAGCAAAGTGACGGAATTTGCGACGCATTCTTCTTCTTTTTGCGACTCATTCTTATTAGTACGTTTAGTTTAAGAGTCGATACTACCTTAGCTCGAATGCAAATTCTTCCCGTACTAATACGGTTCATTTTGCTAGGGTCGAGCGGCAGGAACACTGGCTTTATTTCATAATTTATTTTTTAACAAACGAAATTAAAACCTTTTGCAAAATGTAGTTTTACATATCGTATACTATACGTGTTCTATTTAGTTCAATTAATATAAAAATAAATTATTGGTACCTATTAAATACAGCGGCTTTCTTGTAAAATTTCTTTTCTATCGTGAATATTTTTGGGAATCGTGTTTTTACACCGTATGGTAATCAGTGTTTATCCTCAATTTTTGTTAAGTTTCTCACAGGTGACCCTATGGCAAATAAGCGTAAAAGGTCAAAACCTAAAAGTTTCTGACACAGAAGCGTGCTGGTCAGGATCAAGCGTACTGATGAAACCTTAAGCGCGTTATCATGTGGGGTCGAACCCTCATTGCTGGTAGAGTTCTCTGTCAGTGCGTAAGCCGCCTGAATAGGTTCCACCTCTATTTACTTCCATCACTAATCCATATTGCTGCTTTTCAACCGATAAAACAGATTGAGAGCTCACCTGCTGAACCTCGGCTGTAGTCGACCTAAATAGTTCGATGTATCGCGCGCCAATAAGATTCCGATGTCTGGAGAGCGCTTTGGGGGCATCGTCTTCTTTGGCGAACAACACGAATGCGTCTCCGGTGGCGCGGCCGTCGGCACGGCGCACGAACAGCACGCCTTCCGCTCCATCTAGCACTTGCACAGGGTCCTCCCCCGTTGAGAAGAATTCCAGCTGCAACAACAAACATGAATGAATGTACAGTGTTAAATGGAGCCTGTCCGCAGCTTTGCATGTCCTTCTTTCGCTAGACCTCACGGAGTGCAGTAAAGGCGAGTTCCGCAGTAAAAATACACACACATAAACCTGCTATGTATACACACATAAACCGTATTGTAAAATACATTATACACTTGTAAAAAGACAATGAAATTTCTTCCCACGACAAAAAATGTAGTGTAATAGGTAATTGTACAAATTAAACTTTGTTTAAAATTCCTACAATTCTAATGTATGTGATAAAAATAAAGTATCAAAATCATCGCTTTAATTATCATAGAAAATAACTAAAGAGAAAAGAAACGCATAGGAAAACTTATAACAAAGTGTCTTAGATAAAATTCTATAATCTAAATTAAATAAAATCTTTAACAGAAGTTAAACGTTCCTAAATGGAATAACGTCCTGAAATTTGTAGTTCTACAGGGGGTGCAATGTATTTTTTCTTTTTTGAAGTACATAGCATAGTAAGTATAAATATAACAAGAGTTAGAAACATGTTCGGATGATTCTATTGCCTTATGGTTCACTATAGACACGTAGTAATTGAAATTTAATCGGGTTATAAATAGGATGTACGATATATGTATGCTGGATGATATTTGATTTCGACGACCATATCGGTCAAGTAACTTCTAGAAAGCCTTCCGAATAATTTTATTACACCTTCTAGCGTTAAACCGTCGTGGAATTGAGTAACGTACCACTTGCTGCGCAGTGGCGTCATAAGGTAGTCCGCGCATACGCACGATGACCTGCGCGCCGCGCGAGAGAAACGCCGCGGCCTCGCATGTCGCACCCCCTGCTACTGAAAGGAAGTCTTCCCCGCTGGCCCGATATACCTGTTTCAATAAAGAAAAAAACAATATAATACAAATTATTAGGTACTGCTTTCATTTTCAAGCCTAGCTTTAATTCAACCACCAGTGTTAAGAGTCTATACGATCTCAAAAGAAATCGAAAGAAAACAAGCAAAATGAACCTAGTTAGTACGAGAAAAATTGGAATTCGAGCTGAGGTAGTATAGACTCTAAAGTGTGTACATCGATGTGCTCCAATGTCAAATCTTTGTGATGTTCTTGAAGCAAGAAGTGAACTAGCGCCTTTCACAACAAGAGACGTACGCCTTGCTTAAGGGTCTCTCTTATGTTATTAATAAAATAATTTATTACAAAACGCCACAACATAAAAATACACAGTAAGAATTTAAAAAAAAGATAAAGTTAAATTAAAACAATAATAAAATAGAATGACAAAAAAAAATTATAAATAAATCTAAAAAAAATAAGAAATAAAATCTTAGTAATCAGTAAATGACCACAAAGATAGTCAACACTGTGTACTAAGTAGATATCACGTGTGCGGCTGTGGGGTGTGTAAAAGGATCCACTCAGCTAATGTCACCGCCGAGATTTATTATTTCCACGGAAGGGAATTTTAGCAAATTTTTGTACTCATAATGTAATGACTCAGGATTGTTACTGATGCAGGTATTTTACACATGCGGATGCGATTAGGATGCTGATTTTATGTAATAAAAAAATTATGAAGAATGTACACAAAATTCTTATTAAAGGTGCATGAAAAAGCTTTCTAAATGATTTTGTGACATATATTAACAACAAATCAACCAGTATAAAATCAATCAGTCTGCCAAGATTAATCATACTGGAATATTCTCGAAGGTAAGAACGACAGCAGAGCTGCTTTTTTGGCTTGCAATTCGTTTCTGATAGGTCTGTAAATTAATGCCCCGACGCGAATATCTACGGAATTCCCGCAGCTACAGTATCGTATTTAATTTGCACATTACACAATTGACATAAAGTTTATTATGCTGCGCTACCATTCCATTCTGCCTGTTTGAACCGTAGCCCTTCCTTCTCTTAGTTTAGAGTCACTATTAAGTAGTCATGGTCACATCTCGATATATCGTAGTCTAAAGTGGTGTTATGCCGTCTAAGCGCCAAGGCTCTCGTGTTTTTGGGATATGAAACGAATTCTCCAACTTGAGCCAAGCTTGAGTCACAATAGTAGGACCCTGCCCCCACCAGACGCAAAATACGCCCTGAACGTCGTATTGCGGACCAGCCCGTTACACTACATAACTAGTCATAACTAACTGCCTCCGTGGCCAAACGGTTACCATGCCGGACTGCCACGCGGAGGTTCCAGGTTTGATTCCCGGGCCGGGAGAAATATTTGTATGGCCTACATTTATTTCTCTCGTGAGTTTGGGTGTAATTTGTGGTTGTCTATGTGCGTGTCCATGGCACCGGCGACACAGGGTTCCCTAGTGCGGGGCTATGTTGAGTGTGTGTGTGCGTTTAGTCATGGTCATACCTCGATGTATCGTGGTCCGATGTGGTGTTTATGCCGTTTCAACGCCATGTCTCTGTGTTCTTGGGTCACGAAACGGACCAACGCCTCCCCGTTGCGTCGACCTTGTGGTGATAGACAAAGAGCTACGCCGCCCCTGGAAGAAAAATTTAGTATTATATACTATAATGAATGAATTATATATATTATAATGAAGTAAAAAAATTCCAAACTCTAGCTATTTTAACGACGAATAACGATGTGACTTTATTTGAATACCCTTTATCATGAATAGATGTAGTTCAATTCAAATTTTCATACTCAACTTAAATTATCATATACATTAAGTTTTTATTGAATTCCAGAATGTTAAACCACCATGATATTCAATTATTCTTCGTGAAACTGGTTTGTTACAATTATTAATACAAAGAACACTCAGAAAAATTCCTTCGATCCGACCGGATTCGAACCAACGTCTTCTAGCATACCGTGGCAGACGCTATACCAACTAAGCCCCGGAACGAACCAGCGGACCTCAAGAATTTCTCTATGTGCTTGTCGGATCTTTGTACTTGGTTTTTAGCCGTAGCGCCATCTATGAAAGCATTTCGTCACCAAGTTAGGTTAAGTCACTTTATGTGGTCTGTGGGTTAAGTCATATACATTACAAACGTAAATAATCAATTTTCACCAAAGATGTACGTTGAATCAACGATCAACTTTTTGGTTCCCTCATACAAACTTGGTCCCATACATTTCGTAAGGGGAAGCAATTTTGTTTTGGCTTTGATTCCATGTTATCCAAAATTATTTAGATTTTTTTTATTATTTCACTGTCATGAAAATTATACCATAAAGAGAACTTCAATAATGAACCCTGATTACCAAATTTCTTTCTTCGACCAATAAAATTACTTTATTTGACCAATTTTAAATTCTTTGTTCTAATTTGTAATTTGTTTGTAGTATAATAAAGTGTTAATACGTACATACAATATTGGCAAAAAAAAACACGAAATTTTCTATAATGCTTCATATTGCAAAGAAGGGACTTGGCAGCAAGACAGTATTTCATTCAGTATTTTATTCCACAAATCATTTCAGACCTTTCTCTATATTTTCAAGAAGTTTATTTATTAACAGTGACGGACCTTGTTCCGCTGCACTGGAGGCGATATTCGAATAGAAGTGTATAGCCTGATGTGCAGTTGTTTGTACACTTATACAGTATTGTAAAACGTTTGTAATACAGGATGAAATAAAATTCAAGTGACAAATTTAAAAACACGATAGTGTATTAATTGAGGTTTTTTGTGAAATAACTCCACCAGTTTTGTTATGATTATGAATATATGGCTGCGATGAGAAGATTATTAAAAAATCTCTCATTACATGTCACTAGCGGTGACGAATACCGAAAAGTCGGCACAAAGATTTATAACAAAAACACATGCGAAAATTTCGACGACTCGGTAACTGGAGCCGTGGCTCAGATGGTTAGAGCAATGCTACGGTGCAGCATGGACGTGGGTTCAAATCCCACCTGGTCGACGAAAAAAAATTTGTATATGTTCGATCTTTCTATTCATAATCAAGACGATAGTACGTTTAATATAAATTACTAAGAAAAACCTTCACAACACAGAAACAGTTGTAATCGAATTTTATTTAAATTGTATCCTATATATATAGCATAGATAATAAGTATACTCACTTAGCGACATTGAGTCCTCGGAAAAACTTGGCAATATCCTGGTCGGAGGACTGCCAGGGCAGGCCGCGCGCACGCACTATGCAGTTGCCGTCGATCTCATCGTCCTTTGAGCTGCAACAATGCGAAATGTGCATTAAAAAAATTGTACGTCTGTGTATCATTCGTCATCAGTTTTAGAATAAAACGCTGGCATCAAGTATATAACCAGAAGTAGAGACGAAATGTCATTTAATTTGTTTGAAAACTATCCTGCCATATCATTACGGTGACAACTGCGCTCCTATTGGCCAGCCCGAATTCGAAACAACTGACGGGTGTCGTCAATTGTTTCACTTCAAATCGACCTGTTTAACTTGAGCTTTACTATAATGGACGAAAATTGAAAAATTACATATTTAATATTTAATTAGCGATTAAATGTGATTCCGTTGGTTTTGTAATTAGATGTTTTGCTGTTTTTCCCATACCACCGATTGGAACAGCCGCCCATAGTTAGAGATATTATCTTTATTACAATAAATACAGAATATTTTTGGAATATACGGAGAAGTACATAAAGGTCAATTGTTGGCGCTGTACTATTTCAGCTTTCTAATTTGTGATTTCAGTGCAAACGAGAGTTGATATTTAAAAGTGATATAAGGCCCATTTGCCTGACGAGTTGCCAGGGATGGATGGCCTTATTTCGTCTCTATTTCTGGTTATATACTCGAAGCATTCAATAAACTTAAATAATTATGGTGTTTATAAATTAATTTAAAATACTTGGCTTAATACTTTAAAATACCGTTTACGATTTAAGTAAAATTCCTGTATACAGTTTTAGTACCCAAATAAATGGGTAAAAAGTTATGAGAAAAACATTACATAATATTTTTTTAACACTGTTGGTATTCACTGCATTTTTGACCTTTAAAAGTCATTAAGAAAGGTACTGGTTTCCTTTTAGTTTAGGGCTGTCAAATTAATCGACCATTATTACTCCATAATTTTGCAATTTTGTGTAACGAGTTAGTCTATAAAAGAGGTTCTCAAATTTGTTTGGTAGATCACATGCTAATTCTATTTTGTTTTGCCTAAACCCCCTGCCATTCTAATATTGTTTTTTAAAATTTTTATGTGTGTGTTACCATTAAATGTGTGTTTGGCATCTTTTTTGTTGTGAAATGTTTAAGAACTTCATTGGTAACTTATGTGCCTTTTATAAGAAAGTAATACGTATTTACACAGGTACTAATCTGGGTAATGTAGATTATTCCATTAAATAAGCATTTTATTTACTCTTGCCCTGAAGTTATAGTCCAAGTTATAGCATATAGTTATAGCGTTCAGGGAATAAGTCTGCATTGTACTTTAAGTCAAGTTTGCGTCTGTGTGAAACAATAATGACGTTAGATGTAGAGGTCCCAGGTTCGCTTCCCTGTGAGACCGATTTATGAAATGAACTTTTCTAAGTTGGGTGTGGTCTGGATGTTCTGAATGTAAAATTCATTGCTCTGGTACTCATAATACAGGGAATTCTCTAGTTGGAAACCAGGCAAATTGGCTTGGTTGATTGGCACATTGTTACATTTTGATTTTATATTGAGTATTACTGCGTTCCGGTTTAGAAGGGCAAGGGTGCTGGTGATATTACAGACACATGGGACTTGTCAACTTATCAGGGTGACGGGCGCAGTGGCGAGATTTCTATGCGAAAATAGCAGTAATTCACGCTTTATGTCGCCCTTGCGTTAGTCGCGCCTTGTGCTAGCTCTACTGATCTTTGCGATTTAAAGCTCTGAGTGGCACTGCAACTGATGTGGACAGGTGTGTCGCTTCACACCAGGTGCACGATTTGTTAGTCCCGTCACTTGGTATTATAAACATAAAAAAAACACAACACTGTTGAATGTCACAGCATGTCAAAGAAATGTAACTAAAAAATTGGTGCTCTAACTGGGTAAAACCCTGTGTTTTGAGAGCTATGCCCCAGAAGAAACCAGTACTTCGCAATAGGATGTGAAGTGCGGTTGACATTGTACAACAATGCACCAATTACAGTAATTTCGTCCAGTAATTCCAAGCAAAGGTCGAGATAAACAAATTTTCTATACATTATTGTAGTTTTGTGAAATCAGTAAAATAGCGTACGACGAAGGATTGTGATATCGGTCGAACAAAACAATGGCCCGTAATCGGTCGGTCGTCACGCGCGCGCGCAGCGATTCAATACATCGTAAAAACTGAATTCTCCCCTCTCTAAAATCCTACTCCCCGGTTAGCCACATTATAAGTGCTAAAGATCTTAGATTTAGACGCGTGTTGCGAAACTTCAATAATGTTTTTCATAAAGATGTACAGCTAGCGCAAACTGGAGGCTTGCAAGGCAAAAGACATTAATTTATTATTACATAAAATTAACCGCGATGAACCGTGGTCGGTCTCAGAGCAATGTATTTTATACCTTATACCAATTGAAATAGTACAAAATATACATCGATAAATTTAATATACTCTGCCTTGCCGTCTGTGGGTTTGGGCTGGCCCTTATTATTTGAGGAATTTTGAAGATTATAATGTTTACTAAATATAACGATATTTTACTACCATGATATTCAATTATTTTTTATAATAGTTTGGTATAATTAATTATTAATACAAAGATCGAATACTAAGAAATAGTCGGTTGATCCGGCTGTAATCGAACCAGCGCCTTCAGCATACCGTGCCTGACGCTCTCTGCCCTAACGAATTTTGAAGATTTTTAAATTCCACTGTGAATTACCATTCCAAGTCCAGAAAGAGTGTTCTTAGATAATCTGTGAAAGATTTAGCCTCCTGTTCACATCCTATTATGAGCAACTTGTTCTATGGAGATCATCGACCACAAATTCTCAATACTTCGAGAAAACACTACAAACATAATAAAAAACCTGCCTCACTGAGCCCAAGACATGTCCAAGCTTAATCTCTCGCGAAAGCGAAGCCGGTGGACGGCCAGGGAAAGGATATTAAATTTATCAATGTATAATTTCAAATAATGTATTAATTCCAATGCCCTGAGACGCAGAGAAAAATGCACCGCGATGTTCCTAGGTAGGTCTAAGAGCATAG
>NW_020653333.1:573713-581084 GCF_003589595.1 Hyposmocoma kahamanoa
CAGAGAAAAATGCACCGCGATGTTCCTAGGTAGGTCTAAGAGCATAGCAATTTACACCTTAATTCAAATAGCATAAAATATACATTGATAGATTAAATGCCCTCCCTCTGCCTTCTCGTTCGCCGGTTTGCGCTGGCCTTTAAAACTAACTTTAAAACTAATTTCCCGAACGTTTACTATTTCCTTTAGTTACTCAGAATAGTACCTAAATAGCCTTTTTTACTTCTGTATTCACTGTTATGATGTTTTTGACTTAGACTTGCTATGAAAATTTTACTAGCAGTAGACCTCCTTGTGAAAGAGTTCGTCCAGGGAAGTGCTGCCACCTCACCTATTTCTGCCATTATTTCTTATTATTATTTAACTATTTCTGCTATTTCTTACACTTCCGGTTTGGAAGTGTAAGGGTGCTGTTGAACTTACAGGCACATGGGACTTATCAACTTAGGTCTCAGGGTGACGGGCGCAGTGGCAGTGCCCTAAACATCTTTGCGATTTAAAGGTCTAAATGACACCACAACTGTTATAGGTAGGCGTGTCGCATACCACCAGGTGCACAACTTGTTCGTCCCGTCACTTATTATAAAAACCCCGGTATCGAAAGCCAATATCGGGTCGCAGACCCAATGGAGTAAGTAAGTCAGTAAGAAGACAAACAAGCAGCCGAGTCCATGGAAATTTGCATCGGAGCTGCCCTATTAACTCGCGTTTCGAAGAACCCCGTATCAAAGCACTTTGAAGGTCACTGTGATTTATAATAGTGCTTTTAATAATAAATCGTATCAAGTCGTTAATAACCGGCGGTGTCGTTTCTGATACTCAGTCAGAAGCTTATCACTGCTTTTATACAACACGTGTATGCAACATTGTATATGTATATGTATATGTACCTATGTACCCGTATATATAGCGTGAGACGTATGTTAGCCGCAATAATGCCACAGCAATTGTAAATAAAGACTACTAAATTATGTCCCGCAAATTCTTCATAATGTTTTGTGGGAGGTTAAGTTCGTAGATGAACGGGTACATTCTGATATTTTCTAGAATAAATAGATCACGAAACTTTGTTTGGATATATACGCAGGACGTCTCTACTTCATATAATATTATTAATAACAATTTGGACTCCAGTGAACTGTTGGGCCATGGTTCATTTAGGATCGGCAGCATGCGTGTTCCAGGACTGTTTTCGTTACCTTGCTGTACCAATAATGTCACGTATAAAAGCCCTGTGTTTTCTATGTGTAAAACTCATGTAAAACTGTAGAACTTACAACGATATTTGAAGAGATGTAGATATATTCTCTCAAAGTCATAAAAAATTTATGAGTAACTGTTCCCTAATGAGTTGTGTTTGTGTGTAGTTATTTTTTTATTATTTTTTTCTGTTTTTATTGCTTTTGAGAATTGTAGTTAGTTTTTTCCTTTTCCTTAATTCTCATTTTAATTATTTTTCCTAGGTGGATAAGGTATGAAGTTACCGCAAGAGAAAAGTACATTTTTTATTAATTTCCTTTGTTTAAATATTATTTTCTCGGTTTTGAGTTTTTGTCACAAGCAATTTAGAAAGTTCATTTCTCAATTTGGTCCTACCGGAAATTGAACCCGAGAACTCCTCATACCGCGCCCACAGTGCAAACCGTTAAGCCACCGAAGAACTGGGCCAATTAAGAGGATTTTTTGGAAAGTATTGTCGCATATACTTAGGAAATGAAACTATTTTTCGGATCCAAATTACATATAAACTTGCGTATTAATGTATAACGTCATTCACTTTGCAAATCCAATGGTCACAAATGACTCACCATTGTGAATTGGACTTAGGAATTATTTTTAAAATCAAACGGTTTTATTTATTTCACCTGAATATACAGTAAATTTTTATGGCTGTTTCGCAAAGGTGTGATTACATTTCCTTTATATATAAGTAGCCCTTTCATATACAATAACTGCGTGAAAAACATCAGCCTGTAATTTTTTAAGTTTTTATATTAAAATTTAGTTCCCAAGCGTTTTGTACCGAAACGATGTAATAATATATCAATTTGTTATTAAGTATTTTTTTATGATATCATGTGACAGAATGGACAATTCGTGCGCTGGTGGACACTCCTATCTTTTTTTTTACGCCTATCCCGCCTTTCGCTAACTAAATAAGTCGAACACGTTAACTAATTTTAACTGTTTTTAAAAGAGAATGTTGTGCTCTATTTTTCGCTATTTAAAACGGGTATTTGACCACTTGTCACTTAACCACGTTTTAGTTAGTGGACGGCAGTATCCATGACATGACCTGCGGACCGTTTACGATTTAAGTAAAAACCCTGTATAAATTGATCAGTATAATGTTACGTATCTAAAGTTAAAGGTAAAACTTGGGAACACCTTATGGGTGATGTTAGATGTAGTGTTCAATTTGTAAATACTTTTAGTACATTATAATAACTAATTAAGGTAGAAGTTTCATTTTTTCAAAGGTATAACTAATAGTGTAGATTACGAACGAGTACACAAATGTAAAGTACCAACGTAAGAAGTATTACTATTTAGAAATGTATTATTTAATCAAGATCTTACTAATGTTTCGTTAAATGTACCAGTAGGTGTATAACACAGTTACTCCTGACGTTATGTAGGTATATCTACATCATCGATTATGTAACCAGAAATAGAGACATAAGGGACATCCATCCCTGGCAACATATCAGGCAAATGGGCCTTATATTACTTTAAAATATCAACTCTCGTTTGCACTGAAATCACCAATTAGAAAGCTCAAACAGTAAAGCGCCAACAAGTTACCTGTGTGTACGTCTCCGTATATTCCAAAAATATTCTGTATTTATTAATTTAGTAATAAAGATAATGTCTCTAACTATGTATGTTGAACAGCAAAACATCTAGTTACAAAACAAACGGAATCACATTTCATCGGAAATTAAATGTTAAATATGTAATTTTTCAATTTTCATTCATTATAGCAAAGCTCTAGTTACTAGTCGATTTGAAGTGAAAGAACAACAACACCCGTCAAGTGTTCCGAATTCGGGCTGGCCAATCGGAGCGCAATTGTTAACGTAATGATTTGGCAGAATAGTTTCAAACAAATTAAGTGACGTTTCGTCTCTATTTCTGGTTATATACTCGGTGATCTACGTAGACACATTGTACAACTATAGAATTTTACGTTGTCAGAATGTTGTAAAATGGTAAAAACAGTTGTCTCTTTTGGTCCCACCCGCCTTGAGGTGCAAGCGGTATATTATGAATTGATAGAAGCACAAATTATAAACGACGTTTGTAGCTAGAACTGGTAACACTACACACCTATGTAAGCTACCACGCTGTGTCAAAGCTGCGTTCCCAAGGTAAAAACGTGACCGTCCGTGTCATGAGTAACCGAGTACATTTCCACGAATCAACTCGGCTGCGCAGTCGCAGGTCACAAAGTGGTATACTTTATGATAAGAGTTGGTATAGATTGAACTAACCATGTGTTTAGTTACTTAACAGTGTCGGTTCTTATATTTGCACTTATCTAAAAATTCAAACGAATACTATAATAATAAATAATAATAACGCACACTCTCATATAGCCCCGCACTAGGGAAACCCTGTACACACACCGACAACCACAAACTACACCCAAACTCACGAGAGAAATAAATGTATGCCATACAAATATTTATCTCGGCCCTGGAATCGAACTCGGGACCTCTGCGTGGTAGACCGGTTTGCTAACCGTTTGGCATGGAGGCAGTACCTTACCTACTTCTGTCGCCAAGCAGTAATGTGCCTATTACTGTGTTCCGGTTTTGAAGGGTAAAGGTTCTGGTGAAATGACAGGCACATGGGACTAGTCAACTTATGTCTCAGGGTCACGGGCGCAGTGGCAGTGCCCCAAGATCTTTACGATATAAATCTCGGAGTGGCACTCCATCCGGTGTACTTGTTCGTCCCGTCACTTGTATATAATAAAATATCGAGTTCTTAGGTTTTCGCGATTGTTACACATAGGAAATGAAACTATATTATTACTTCGAACTTCATTATTGCACTTTCTAAATTGTACTTGAGGTCTGGATGTGCTTTGGAGTTAATGTCGTATATAACTCTGGTTATATATAATCGAAGCGGTTGTTAAGCGCATTTTTACTATTAAATACCAAGATACTAAGTAGCAAGATGGTCGAGAAAAAAATGGCCTTTTTCAGCTAATTAACGAATAAAAGTTACATTTATTCTAGGCAATCGTAAAAAGAGCTTATATTACATTTTGAGTATGTGTGTTATTTATATATTATTTTACTTTTATGTAATGTAACCAAGTCGAACATACCATTATAAGGTTATTGTATATCACTTTATTCGGCTTCAAAAATTTTCAGCACGTTTAGTTCTATAAAAGCTTAAAAACAGTAATCTAAATTGCTAGTAAATATCAATAAAAGTGTTTGTCTGTGTGTTTAGAATTTTAGCATGAATGCTACTTATGTGGCCGTCATAGAACTGTTATACCAGTAAAAGTTAAAAAAAATCGCGCGGAGTAATTACTTATTACTCCCTTATTTGACTGTTGAAAATTACTTTTACAGAACCTTAATTTTAGTTACAACACAAACGTACTATACAATTTTTATAGGACAACGTGCATAGCGTGATGTATAACTTAAAACCTTTTCTTAGAGGAGTTCTGTGCCTGACAGTGGGACATAATACAATACATTCGTTACAAACTTTGATAACAATTCAACGTGTTCAAGTGGTTTAAATAGTAATTAATTTCGATAGCGTATCTTTATTTGCAAATCAATATAGGTAATCATTATCCTTAACATAAAAGAAGAATGTAGATAAGCGAATAAAGATAAAAAGGATAAGAATCTGTCAGCCACGCCAGGCTTTACTAGAAAATACGCGATTGAATTGCAATGCAAGCGCCATGTGGTTCGCTCTAGAACAAATGCAAGCAAGATGTAACTTAAAATTTTGACGAAGAAATGTTGTTTACCTAGTTCGACTCAGAAGTTGAGTTCTTGTATTGTAAACAACTAAATAATCTTTATCCTTAACAAAAAAGATGTTACGGATAAAGAATATTTAGATAGTGACGAAAAGACAACGATCTATCAGCGACGCCTATACAAATCGTCCGCTCTAGCACGAATGTAAGTAAGGTGTAACTTACAATTTTGTCGTAAAAAAATATTTCGTGTCCAATATTGTGGTGTATATACAAAAATCGAACACAACTTCTTTGACCTGATTAAACCTGTGACTCACAAGATGTCGCTTGCGGCGTTTAAGCCGAAAAAAACCCAATACATAAATCTATAACACATACACAAGAATTTCGTCGACCTATAGATCAGTTGAAAGAGCGACGACGCCACGGTACAGCGTGGACGCAGGTTAATATCGATATCTCCAGTTAATACGCCAACTTAATTTTTTGGTCATTTTCTGTTACTTTTTGTAAGCTGTGTACTCACTAATATTATGCTGCCCGAATTTTGTGAAAAAGAAATGAAGGCATAACAAACTAAATTCGAAAAAAAAACGTATTTTGTGAAAAAAAAGGAAACAAAAAACGAAATAAAACCGGAACAGATAAAAAAGCTACTATTAATTTTTTGCATTTCACATGTATAGTACAGGTTAATAGTAGGTATATACATACGTACACATGATACGTTGTAGGGCGTAGCATATTAAATTTATTATTTACGAACATTTTAAACTTAAACGTAATCAATTGACATAAATAATGCATAATTATTTCTATACTTATAATCATAATATATAATATATTTTGGGTAGATTTACGTCTTGTTATAATTTTATTACACAGTAATTTGTAATTAGTAATAGAGACAAACAAATTTTTGATTAAGTTCTTTTTCTATGACCATGTACCAAACACTTTCTTTAATAGCAGTAGTTGTAGCTCCTTGTGAAAGAGTTCGTCCAAGGAAGTACTGCCATCTTACCTATTTCTGGCGCCAAGCAATAATATCAGCTATTACTGTGTTCCAGTTTTGAAGGGTAAGGATGCTCGTGAAATTACAGGCACATGGACCTTGTCAATTTATGCCTCAGGGTGACGGGCGCAGAGGCAGTGCTAATCAGATCTTTGCTATTTAACGCTCTGAGTGGTACTGCAACTATTATGGACAGGCTGTGCCATCTGTGTAGTGGCAGGCTGTACCATCACGCACACAACTCGTTCATCCCGTCACTTGATATTATAAAAAAAAAAACTTTTATCATCGAAAAGTTCAGACATATATTTTTTTAAATGAGAAAAGTTTTTAATTGTTTTTTAAATCTTGTCTGGTCGAAGGAATTTTTCTTTTGTGTTCGATTTTTGTATTAACAATTATAACAAGATAATCTTCATCCATATCATATTTTTAGTTAATTATTAAGATTATTCACATAAGGACAAAGGGATAACGATCTGTCTGCGACGCCAGGCTTTATAGAACAATACGCGATTTAATTGTAATACGCCATATTGTCCGCTCTAGCATGAATAGACGTTAATTACAATTTTGACATAGAAATATTCGATCTTAAATTTCATGATAATGTGATATAAATAATTTTTTTTTTTTTATAACATCAAGTGACGGGACGAACACGTCGTGCACTTGATGCTAAGCGACACGCCTGTCCATAACAGTTACAGTACCACTCAGAGCTTTAAATCACAAAGATCTGAGGGGCACTGCCACTGCGCCCGACATCCTGAGACACGTTGACAAGTCCCACATGCCTGTAATTTCATCACCATGCGTACCCTTCAAAATCGGAACACACACACATGCGCTACTGCTTGGCTGCAGAAATATGTAAGGTGGCAGTACTTCACGGAACGAACTCTTTCACAAGGAACTGTACTGCTGTGAAGTGGTGAGACGAGAGTCTGCGATAGACCAAACGACGCAGCGGCGTACATTACCAGTACCAGTATAAATAGGAAAATATTTATGTAACACAGTGCAAGTGGTTAAAAAATTTGTTCGTCTCTCTGAGCCGTGGGGTAGTCCGTGAGCTCGCCGGATTTAAGCCCCTGCGATTTTTTCCTGTTGGTTTACTTGAAATATTAAAAAAAACCGACCTCAAAATTACTTGGAATTACATATAATTACCAATTTTTATTGAAATCAGTTATCGGAAAGTGCGCAAACCCGGATTCATCCATTAGTTCGCCACTGTACGGGATTTGACACAGGAGATAATAAAAATCGATTCTCGCTACTAAAAGTATATTGAGAGAGAAAAACGCCTTGAATTGGAGAATAGCAAAATCAACCATTAAAATAATTGCTCCTTATAATAAAATTTAGGCGCTATTTATAAAAA
>NW_020653333.1:581184-604608 GCF_003589595.1 Hyposmocoma kahamanoa
ACATACACACAAAAAAAACATACAGTCGAATTGAGAACCTCCTCTTTCTTTGAAGTCGGTTTAAAATGTTTAAATACCCATACTGTAGAACGCCTAAGGCACGAATTACTGAGAAAGAGAACCCTCTACATCAGTGTATTATTTAGCCTTTGGGTCGACATTGCAGCAAATGCATAGAATAACCTGTGGGTTGTTTTTAATATATGATAGACACGCGCTTGGCCACAATCTCACCTGATGTTAAGCGACGATGTGCCCGACGATGGAACGCGTTTGCCTAAAAAATGCCTATTCACTCTAGCCTTGAATAGCCCCAAATTGTACGTTTCGGGGAACATACATGCAGAGTATTCCATTCCTTTGCCGCACGCATCAGAAAGAAGGAAACAAAGCGCTTATTGATGGTACATCAATGACATAAGGATGGAGTGTTCCGGACCTTCTAGTCGACCGAAGGAAGAACGGTGAGGGTGGAACTAAATTAAAAAGTTCCTGCACACACTCTCCGAAATGTATCCGATAGAAAACTGACAAGCAGGCTACTTTTCTGCTATGGTCGAGATTTTGTAGCTTCGACTCCACAAGAGAATTGTTGTTAATAAGCCTCTTTGCTTTTCGCTCCACCGAGTCTAAGGCAGCTAACCGGTAATGGGCAGAGCCGTCCCAAAGGCGGCAGCAGTATTCCATAAAACGGGTCCAGTAAAACAACGCATTCAGAATTCTGTTGGGGCTGCCGTGGTGTCGCAATGTTTTGTGGATGTTTGAGGAGATATAATGAGAAGACCATGCTAGCCCGCATCCGCGTCAGTAATTTTCATTTTACTGTCAAATCTACTAACACCAGTCCTAAAACTTCTTTTACTAACGACTATGACGACCTCGGTGGCCTAAGTTTACATTGTGGGCGCTGTATGCGGAGGCCCAATCAATTTGGGAAAGGAACTTTTCTAAATTGGTTCTGGTCTGTGTGTTCTGGGAAATGCCCCAGAGTGAATTCCGTTGATCTGGTACTCGTAGTACAGGGTATTCCCAAGTTTGAGACCAGGCAATTGGTGTGGTTGTCTGGCACATAATACATTATTATTACTATGGGTAATAATAATATATATATTACGAAAGGAGCCTCCCCGCACGACGTACCATTCCTATTCTGTACGCCTGCACCCTATGCAACAATCGGCGAGTATCTTATGCCGATTGGAAAATAATTTGCTACGTTGGCAAACGTTGTAGTGTATGCCATCGAAACGATAAGAAGAAGACTACTATGGACTATGGAAAACATTCTGAAATTTATTATTATTATTACTGCTGAAGTTCGCACTCTTGTGGAGTTTTTATTCCAAATTTGAAAAAACTCTAAAACGTACCGAATTGAATTTAAAAAAATCAACACCGTAAGTTCTGTAGCTTTTTTAAATTGGTTCCCCAAACTCGGGCGTACCTTTTGCCCTACCCTGTACATGGAGTCTCGCACTTGTTGTTTACGCGACCTCGAGTGAGACTTCACAAACAAATATAAAACCAGTAAATGTAGGTAATTGCAAATTTAATCCTACGTCGTTCCTGCAGTATCGACAAATGACATCTTGGACATTTTCTGAGTGTTTGTGCGCGGCTTAGCAAGTAAACTTAATTTATTTTCTTCATTAATAATACTCTAATTAACCCAAAAACCCTTTAAGAAACAAAAGCCGTAACGAAATAATAATAGAGTATTGTTTAAATATCGACAAATCTTAATTAAAGATTACGTGTTTTAAATAAAGAATTAATGATATTACACTTATGCTCACTGATTGCAATTATTAGAACATACGGCATTAGCATTTTTGTAAAACAACCTGTTTTATATATAACTTTAAAATAAACGCATTCAGAACAAGTACTGAAGATGTCGAAGGTATTAATTTCTTATAATAATAGAATTAAACATGGGCATTGTTCTAAGAATTTTCGTGTCGGTGTCGGCCCGAGTTAAAACAACATGAAGACGTGTGATCCTCGCACTTTACGGACAATACCCATTATGTGGTACTCAAAACACTTGACAATCACATGTTACACAATGCAAGACCTTTTTCGTTTGAGATCCATTAACGTAAATCGTGAACTTTTTAAATAATGAAGTTTATGTAATGGTCTGATAGTGTTTTACTTGGGCAAGAGCGCGATCGGGATAAATATAGAGTAAACAAATTATTTGCAGTTTTTACACGTATATTAAAAAACATTAGTGTTGAGGAGTAATGGAAAAATAAGGCTCAAAGAAAAGCAAGATAAAATTATAATTTACAGAAAAAACTAGATATACCAAAAAAAAAAAAAAAAAAAAAACGAACGCACCATAGGCAAAAATATACATAAACAATAAGTAATAGAAAATAACTAGAAAGATTTATGTCTGCCCCGTTCAGTAACCCGTTCTAAACCGAAACTGGTTGACGTATTTGAAATATTTTTGGGCTGTTCTTCATTACAAACTGATTTGCCTTAGGCCTGTCTACTTAAGACTTGCAAAAAAATTCATCCAGACTTTTAACGTTTGCATTTTCTTTAAAAAAAAGGATTTAAAAAAACAACAACTAAAACTGAAAAAAGTGAAAAGGATGGCAACATTTTTTATTCTGTCAAATATCTTAAAGGGGTCACCCCTCAGGGGATGAAAATTTATATGGAGAACCAAAAAAACTATGAAAATTAGTATAATACAGTAGGTCAGAGTGTACACACTTTTGGTCAAGCGAACTCTAAATCCAAGACATTATGACCATTGAAAGCTACGTTCATGCTTAAAAGTATTTTTGTAATGGCGCCAAAACTTCATAATAACCGAAAGTTACCGGTCAGAAAATACGTTACGCTATTTAAAAAGCAAGTAAACAACTTACTGGCTAATAAAATGTATACAGTAGTAGTAATAAAATTGTTTAGAAATAGAAATAGAAATCATTTATTACTTAGCCATATTGGCCAGATCTCACGTTGCAATTTTTGTTAAATAGTTTTATATTCTGCAATTTTTTCGCGGTAAACCGTTATATCTTTATGATGGTGGCCATTTTGAAACTCTGTTGATACCTACTAGCACAAGAAAACTGTGAAAAGTGTTCGAATTTTTATATCAGAATTTCTTAACTTCATTGTCTAATTAATTTTTGACATAAGTATATTTATTTTGACGTTGTTCAAATTACTATTATTTTGACATCTAGTTACATTTTACAATTACTGTGATTAAAATTGACCCCTGTATCTGTCACCGCGTCGCCTCTTATCTAATATTTATTTATTTATATTTATTATTTATTCGTATCACATTCTCGAAGTTAAGTCAAATATATTGTTTTTTCCTATTTTTTAATTTATTAGTAGAATTATAGACCTCGTAACTTATTTGTGCCAGAGTAGGACTGCAGTGATGATTTGAGCATTTCTATCAGAAATGTGATATCAGTGACTCCTTGACTCGTATTTTATCTTCTGTCACCCTTGAATCAACCTTTTACGTTAGCGCATACGTAAACAGAATGGGACAAACATGTTATTTTTATAGCATTAATTAATAATACCACATTTTAGTAGTACAACTAAGTACACTTGAATCAATAAAAAAAAGTGGAATAGAACAAAAAAGGGTACCCACTTTTTGGTTCTATTCAATATTACTAACATCATAAACAACAACTTTTGTTCCATGACTTTTTACAAAACATATCTACCAGAAATAAACTTAAGTTTTTGTTGTACTATCTGACTCTATTTGGATCTGTGTAGGTAAAACGTTAGCGCGATAGCAAATGTTACAAAATTCGCTGTGGACCTTTTGGAGGGAAAAGTGTCGTTTTTATTTTGACTTTCAATTATTTTGTGAAATCTAGTTTAAAGTGGAATAGGATAGTGCTATTGTGCCTTAATCGAAGATTAAAACGCGAAATTATACGAATCCCGAACTAAAATACCCGTATCGGCCCGTTCTAAGGAATCCCGAGTCAATCCAATCACGCCGCTCAAATTGCCTATCCTCTCTGTGGCGGCCATATTTACAGAAACATAATTCAACTTCATGTACCAAAAAAGAATAATGTACCAAGACTTGGCTGTATGGTGTAAAACCTTTGCCTTTTCCTTTATGGAAAGAAGAAAAAAAAACTACCATTTTCCTCGCTATGAGGTGAAAAGTTGTCTGTTTCGCTCGGCAGCAAAGTTGTTTTGCGTCTCGTGCCTTAAAGCCCTCGCTACGCTCAAGAACCTATTTTCATCTTAATCTTTGCTTCCTTCGCTTGCTCGGGTTTCAATACAAGCACTCGCGTCAAACAACAACTTTGCAGTCTTGCATAACAAATAACTATTTATGATATCAAAGTGATGGGACGACCAAATCGTGAACCTAGTGCTAAGCGACACGCCTACCTAAAATAAATAGTTGTAGTGCCACTCAGAGCTTTCTTTTCTACTCGCAAAGATCTGAAAGACACTGCCACTGTGCCCGACAAAAGTGACAAGCTTTTTCACTAGCACCCTTCCACCTTAAAAACCAGAAAGCTGTGAAAGCAGAAATAGGTAAGATGGCTGTACTTTTGCGCAGGTCACACCGCGAACGAAGCTAAGCCAAGTTAGCTTAGCTCACGTAACCGGGGCGTCTTTTCTAACCGAGCTAACTAAACTAACCCAACGATCCCGCTAGCTATGTAAAATATGCCGCCCTTCACCTCCGCACTTATCCATAATGTAACATGTCACTACTTACGACGTATTTTCTTAGCTTAGCTTTTATTGCAACTACGTGTGCTAAGTTAGCATAGCTTCGTTCACGTTGTGGCCTGCGCTTTTTCTGGACGAACTCTTTCACAAGGAGTTCTACTACTACCTTTTTTTACTTATTATTATCACAATGGTGTCGATTTCGTGAATCTTAATTCTAAAGTAATTTAACAGATGTTGTCCCTTTCGCTCTCTATTTCCTCTCTAGTATAAAGAGAGACAACACTATTTTCCTATTGGAACTCGCTAATTTCCTGTTTTTTTATTAATTTATTGTTCATTTATCGAAATTAACGCTAATACATATAGCTGTAGCTCTAAAAGCCACTGCGGTTTTATTCGTCCACAGCGATTCGTTCTAACAAGTATTTTTTAAATTTGTTTTTACATTCTCATTCCACATACGAATCTTGAATGCACGCAGGCAATTCGTTCAGTAATTTAAGAATTACATAGTCTAATTTCCGAGTACAGTACAGATTATTCATTTTAGGGTGTACAAATTTCTTAGTATTGAAGATTTTTAAATTGCTTGGTCTCTGGTATGCAAATAAATTTTGTACATAATTAAATTCAGTTAAAGTAGACAACTTGACTTTATCATAAACACAAATTATTTTACAATAACTGATATCATTATCTCTATATCTAGTTTTAATATATTTTGGAATAAATAACTTTTACAATTTTTTTTATAATATCAAGGGACGGGGCGAACAAGTCGTGCGCCTAATGCTAAGCTACAAAAAAAGTAACACTTTAAAGTCGCTACATAAATAACAAACATACAAAGTTGAAGGTGAAATGTAGGCTAGTTATTGTTATTGATGTCATGATAACTGAAACACAATGTCCCTCGAACAATGGTTCGCAAATCATAATCATAACACTGAATATCAAAATGTAATAACCTACACATAGGTACGAACTACGTATGTGGCGTGCTGTTAAATCAAATAAAAGACGATGAAATCAGAAAACGTCCTATCTGTTAGCGAATCGTGACATTATTTTATTTTGTTAGAAAACTTACTTTACGACATTAATAAATAGTTTTATCGAAATAATAAATAAATCTATATCAAGTCTATATTATCATCATCGATTACAACCTTAGAAAATGAAACAACGGAACGCTGACAGGCGGCCGTCATTGCGAAAAACGTCGTTGACGAGAAAAACGTGGTTTTGTTTTGTTAGGGTGTATAGTGAAAGATATTACAAAATATAGTTTTTATTAGTCACTGGAGTCTCATTTCTATGTTAAATAGCATTTAATCGCTTTATGTTTCCAATATATAATTATGTGTATTACGATGTAATGGTGAAATTACAGAAACATGGGTCTTGTCAATTTTATGTCTCAGGGTGACTAATTAAGTGGTCGTGCCCTTCAGATCTTTGCGATTTAAAGTTCTGAGTGGCACTTCTACTGTTATGGACAGGCGTGTCACTTCCAGGTGCACGACGATTCGTTCCATCACTTGTTAATAAAGAAAATAAAGAAATTAATTTGTGTTATTTATTTCATAATAGATAATTATAACTTGGCTTAAATATAAAGAAACATTGCTAAGTGTTTTTGAAATGTAGTCTTGTTTAAATATTGAAATCAATATATATATATATATATATATATATATTGATTTCAATATTTAACAACAACAACAGTTATTATATATATATATATATATATATATATATATATATATATAATAACTGTAAGTATTTATTGCCATGTAATGATTGCACTCTGTTATTTTAACTTTAAAGTGTTCTAATTTTTTTAGAAAAAATGTAAAATATATATTAATAGTATCAAGTGACGGGACGAACAATATTTATGTGGGGTTGGTAGATCTGAACGCACGCATTATTATAATTTAGACGACGAGTGAACGTATCTAAACATGAGAGTGAGAGGGAAGTAGTGTGCAACAGAGAGAGATAATTTTAAATAAAAGCGAGAAGATGGGTTTTGTTTTACGATGAAATATCAGGAAGAAGAAGGTAGGTCGAAAATAGCTTTATTAAGGCAATTTTCGACCTAGCCCTTTCCTTTAATTATCCCATATTTATACTATTTATTAGAAGAATCATACATAGAAACAACTTGAAAGACTTAAACGGGTCACTATCATGGATTTTTGTTATCCAAATAAGTAAAAGCCTTTAGTATAAAGTTTAGTTTCAGTATAGTTTTGAACCCCGTAAATTTATATCAAGTTCTTAGGTTTTTGCGATTGTTACACAATATGGGAAATGAAACATTCTTCGGATGTAAGGGTGGTTACAAACGATGACTTTTAGCAGCGATGCTAACGCGCGTTCGTGTCACGCGCGATTGCATCGCTACACTTGCGATTTATAGGCGATGCAAACGCGCGACTGCTTTGATGAAATCGCTTACAAATCACTAGTGTAGCGATGGAGTCACGCGTTTGCATCGCCGTCTAAAGTCGCCATGTGTAACCGCTCTTAATCGCGTACATAATAGTTTTTTTAAACAAACCAATCTTTCGGGTCTTTTACTGGTGCCGCGGTCATGATTGTTTGAGATGGTATTATTCCAATTATTTATTAATCCCTACGCATATGTTCTGTTTCTACTGACTGCAAATTACAGAAAAAATTTATATTAAAACATAACTTTTTTTAAATTTTTAAATTGTGCTAACAACAAGATTACTTTTTAAAGATTTAAAAATTAAAAACCTTTTTTGATATCAAATTTTGTTTAAAAAAACTTACGCTTACGCTTAAATATATGCGATTGAGATCCGGAAAAAAAAGATAAATTACTATTCATCATTACAAAAATTACGTTTTGATAAATATACCGTGACGCTACTTAGTTTCTTTAAACTTAACTCTCATAGTAACTTGGGGATTTTAACTCTCAGATTTTAAATTGCCCTAAAACAGTACGTTTTTGCAGGACAAAAATAATAAACTGTGAAAATAGCTAACTTTATATTACCTTAAATGCAAATTTAATAATTGCAAGGTGTGATAAGAGATTAGAAGAAAAACGGTAAAAAAATTCTTCATTCGTAATTTTTTAAACCCACAACAATATTTTTTAATTCAATTCCTGTACAATTGTGTTTGTTGATATACATAGTGGTTATTATTACTTCAACGTCGACATTCTTCTTGTGGTCATAAAAATAATGTTTAAATTGGCTATCTTATGTATGGACAGTAAACCTAGTTAAACACTGAAGAGATCAAAATTCCTCAACATCAATTCTTTTTAATATCGGTACTCAAACTAAAAATCTATTACCACGTGAGAAACGCAGCATTTATATTTGTTATTTCAGTACCTACTCTTATAACAACCCGCCAATTCGCAAAAACTATCAGATGTTCCATAGAAAATGTATGGGATAGCTTTTTGTTTCGTGATTTCAAGAGGTTCCTCATAAATATCGTAACATTAAAAAACTGTTACCCTGAATATGCGTTCTAAATTTGAAGAATAATTTTGCGTCTGGATACTGGTAACACAGTCTATGGTTTAATTTTTTTTTGACACGTGTAACATTATTGATTATGCACCAATAGAACGACTATCTATGTAATTAGAACCCAAATTATCCTCTAAATTCTAGACTATAGACAGCGATGTGTTTGTTCTCTGCCTAAGACGCTCTTCTTAAAGGAGTTTCGTGATTCGTAATCGGGATTTGAATAGACTGTGAGTCACGCTTCTGGATCTCACTTATCTCTAATATTACTTATCACTCTACAATAGGGTCCACTGTTAAACACGTATATTTCCAACGAGGAAAAGTTTGGCATAATTGTCTTGGTTATTGATGGCAGTAACGCTGAAGGTTATTGTGATACTGTAATCTAAGTCGTTTATTATATCTTGAAAATGGAACATTTTTTTCCGGTTCTAAATCGCTTATATTTGTTTTTTCAAATAAATCTACTTTTCGGGTTCTTTACAGGTCCCAAAGTCACGGATGACTGAGACGATATTAGTCTATATATCAACTTATAATAGCGCAAACCACCCTATTCACTGTAGTTAACTAGATCACCATACCATTCCAAAATAGTCTTAATTTATATGTGCATTAACGTCATTTTAATAATTGCAATCACATGACATGTTCTTAAAAAAAACTTTTAAATTTCTTTTTCAAAGTTTTATCTCCCCACCGTTACTAAACTTTTTTTACACTACGTCGGCTAAATTCGTAAATCTCGAACCTCCATACAGTGCAAGTCATTGAATTTGAATCAATCGCTTTGGAAAAAATATATAGTAAAATTGACGATATAAACTGATTAGTATAGGGTGTGAAAACACAGTTTCTAAAAATTTTCACGATACAAAAAAACGCAAACTTATTTCGAAATTTTACAAGTAAGCCGCTGCATTCAATAGGCACTTTTCATATACCAATGATTTTTTTTTTATTATCAACTGAACTAAAGAAACTAAAATGTATACATTAATAGTATAGTATACATTATATCTACATTTTTCAAATGGCTTTAATTAGTATAGTATACATTATATCTACATTTTTCAAATGGCTTTAATTAGTATAGTATACATTATATCTACATTTTTCAAATGGCTTTAATTTCGTTTGTAAAAAAATAATTCTGAAATAAAGCCAGTGTCCCTGCTGCTCGACTCAAGCAATAGACAGAATAAGAACTTTTGAGTAGGCACGAAAAACCGAATTACTTGAAATGATAAAAATAAAAATAAAATAAAATAAATTATATTTTAAACTTTAATTGCCCGATATTGTGCTTGAAGAGTAAATTTAATGGTAGTATACTATCATAATATTCATTAGAATCAAAAGAAATACAAATTCTAGTGGTAAAATCCGTCACATCAAATATAGGTACACGAAAAAGTACATAGCTACGTGAACTAAAGGAACTGACTCAACAAACACAAAATATGCAGTATCGTCTAACTATGTCAATTTAGTTATTTGTTGACATACGAAAATCCGCAGTGTTATATATCCAATTTCTACCATTTACACACGATGTTTTTAATTGAATTTTAAATGGATCACGATCTTAAAAGCGTTTTATGGAGTCGGGGAACTGATATAACCTATTTGAGATAATGAGAGAGAGTTGATGTTATCTTAAACTAACATTTACAATGATGATTGCATACGTGCTAATATATATCGTCACTAGAAAGGTTAAAAGTCTAAAGCGCCCTAGGGAGCCACTACACTTATAATCGCGGAATTGGCTTGAACCAGCTAGAAACAGCTTTATGTTCATGTCTTAGAGCGAAAAGACGTTATGTGTTTCGCTTCCACTCAGATCGTTTTCGATGCGTATCAATCTGAAAAAGTTCCGGCTGTGTAGTAAGTGCGAAAAGCCGTTCAGGTATCGATCAGCTATATACCATCATCGGCTGCGTATGAATCCGGTCGCAAATTCACAGGAAGCAGGCGGTCTACCACTAAATAAGAAGCAACCATCGAAGATCGTGGTTTGACATAAGTATTTGTCCGAAACGTCAAATGATAGCTTTATTATCCAATTTTGACATTACTTTCATCGTAAAACTGACATTTGTATCATACATATTAGCTTCGTTGCGGACGCAGTCTCGTAGAATCGTATTTCGTGGTGGTTTCGTGGTAGACCTCCAGACGTTGCTAACCTGTGTCAGCTGCATCGTACGAGCCGACGCGATACGCATAACGTATTTTTCGTTTTATTATATGGACATAAAGCTTTTCTGACCGACTTAATTCGATTTCGTGTCGACAAATGTGGTGGCTCCATTATTCAGATGTGCTGATACTTCTTTTATTTTAGTAGTCCCCACTGGTGAAAAAAAAAGTGTCGAATACAATTTAAAAATAAATTAAAATATTTATAAAAATTGCGCAAAAGATCAAACTTCTACAAAGAAGTTTTCAATTTCACATTAAGTAGACAAAATATAACACCTAGTTTGATAAATATGTGAATGACACAGCGTTATAAGTCAGAAAAAGATAAATAGATACTAACACATAAATATTTCTTAGTAACAACGTAACATGTTTATACAAGGGACAAGGTAGAGGGCAATCGAACAGGAATAATCTTGGCAAGGACTTACTTGATATTTGCTTTAGTAAGTATTTGGTTGGACAAAAAGGCCGTGCAGTATCAAATAATAAGTGAAAAGCATTAAAAAAAATTAACCAATTATGTATCGGCCATATTGTTTGCCATCTCTAGAGGAAGTGAGTACCTAATTTTATGATTCCCCTTTTAGAAAAAATCCTGTTTTTAATTATAAAATACTGCTCTAAATGTCGTTAGATAGCGTCTTCGTCATCAAAGTCGTATCCATTCAATTCTTCTTCATTCTGTAATGACAAAAACAAGTCAAAATCTAAAGGGGCTATGTCGGGCGATACGGTGGATGAGGTAACACATCCCAATCTGCGACTGCAATAGTTTTTAAGGGTTTGTAAAAAATGTGCGTAGTTTAGCACTATCATGATAAGAGAACGTTTTGTCACGAATTCCAAACCAACTTAAAAATTCTCCCGCCTATTCTTAAAATGCCCGCTTAAATACTTTTATTTTTAATTTAATAAGGTTTTGGCAAAGCCATCAGCCTAAACATGAAGTTTCATTATGTTTCTGTAAATATGGCCGCCAAAAAGAGGATAGGCAATTTGAGGCGGCGTGCTTGGATTGACTCGGGATTCCTTAAAACGGACCGATATACGGGTATTTTAGTTCGAAATTCGTATAATTTCGCGTTTTAATCTTCGATTAAGGCATAATAGCACTATCCTATTCCACTTTAAACTAGATTTCACAAAATAATTGAAAGTCAAAATAAAAACGACACTTTACCCTCCAAAAGCTCCAGAGCGAATCTCCTTAAATACTATTTCTAAAATGACCATAGACAATATCACATTTTAAAATAAAAAAATATTCTTTTTTTTTTGTTTAAAGTTCGCCAAAAAGTGTGCCTAATCCCGAGCTAAAACCCCGCACGAACGTAATGAAAGAACTGTGGCCGTGTCTTGGTTTACATAATCAAATTTTGCTACTTACACTCGTACAAGACAATTATTATTAACGCGTAATATCCAGGTTCTCAATAATTGGTCAGATTTTAAATATTGCATGGTTCGCGGCGACAAATATGACCCACATATGATCCCAACACACTTCCTGAATTGCCCCTTCCGTGATTGGAAAAGGCAGCTTATATTTACCTAAAAAAAACACACATAGAATAGATAATACCCTTATATCCCTAAATATCCCTCTCAAAAAAATTGAGATTATTAAGCATAAACATAAAATCTCAAAACGAAAATAGTTATACCTTTACTGAGTGTTACAAAACTTTTCTTCTAAATATACTACCGAGTTAAACATCAAAAACATAGAACACAATAATTCTAGGATTTCATTTCACTCTATGTATGTGTATCATTTCTTTAAAGTATAGGTAAACATAATCTGCCTCTTTCGATCTCTGTTTATAACAAGGCAAAATGTCATCTTCCAAAAAATTACTAACAGAGTAATTGGGGCTAATGCTGGATTCAATATTTGTCTCTGTCCTATTTGTCGTATACATTTATCTAAATTTTGTATCTATGTACCAACGAGGTAATAACGGTTTTGTATCCCCCAGTAAAGGTTACATCTCCTTGACATGTGACAAATTAAAAAATCAAAATCCTAGAGTAATGTTTGTAATACGGATTGTGAAGGTAGAAGGTTTATACATAAGTTCTAAAAATTGAAATTGAGGGAAAGTGGATTATATTACAAGGCATGTTTTGGCAAAATTAACAAACAATGATATTAGTGTCGATTCTCGCTAGCGCAAACTAAACCTAATTTAGGTTCAGTGTATTCGTTTCTTTCGGGTCAATAAAACAATAGCAAAATATATAATTGTAATTTAAGGCTGTCAAATTTTTACATAGTTTACTTCTATCTGGTTTTTTATAATATCTAATGATATCTAGGGATGAACAACTCGTACGCCTGATGATATGCTACACGCCTGTCCATCAAGGCTGTAGTGCCACTCGGAGCTTCAAATCGCAAAGATCTAAGGGGCACTGCCACTGCGCTCGTCATCCGTAGACATAAGTTGACAAGTTCATGTGCCCATAATTTCACTAACATATAAAGGTGCTCTGTGTTCCTTCAAAACCGGAACCAAGTAACGCTAAAATTACTGCTTGGCGGCAAAAATTAGTATTGTGGCAGTACTTCCCTGGAAGAACTCTGTCATAAGGAACTGCTGCTAAAACTACATCTTACAACCACACGTTCATAATAGCGCTATGAATAGAATGGTTTTTACGCCCTTTTTCCTCCGAAGTATCGAACTACTTCGCAACCATGTGTTCTATTGACCTTAAACATTTTGTTATCGCAGTAGACATTTTTTCAATTTTTTTTTACACTGCGTTAAGTTTTTACGATTATCGTGATTTCTTTATCAACCCCTCACGATTGGTCCATAACTTGGCTTATTATTATAAGGCGATGTTTGTTTTTTACTTATTTTCTAGTGTATCTGTTAGTATACACAGGCAGCAGGCAGGCAGATCCAGCTATACAAAACTGTTATAATTAAAAAATATTTTGTAGGGTATAATAATTAAAGAATAAAAGATAAGGCTAGGTGAAAAATGGTCAAATATCCGTTTTAAATAGCAAAAGACAGAGCACAAAATTCTCTTTTAAAAAACAGTTACAATTAGTTCTCATGTTCGACTTATAGGAACTTATCGTAGTAATAATAAAAATAATAACAACGCACACACTCAACATAATCCCGCACTAGGGAAAGCCTGTGTCGCGAGTGCTATGGACACACACATAGACAACCACAAATTACACCCAAACTCACGAGAGAAATAAATATAGGCCATATAAATATTTCTCCCGGCTCGGGAATCGAACCTGGGACCTCTGCGTGCCAGGCTTGATAGCCGTTCGGCCACGGAGGCAGTCAAAGTGATGCAAAGATGAAAATATCATTAAACAATTTCAATATTATAAACACTGGGCTATGGTTTTTTATGATATCTCAAAAAAATATTTTGTCACTTAGCCGCGTTTTAGTTAGCGGACGGCAGAATTAAAAAAGGTATAATTTACAACAAACATTTCTGTCATATTTTATATCTTTGAGTGTGACCCACTGTACCAGATTTCGACATAATTATATCGTTATCTAAGTCGTTATATTAACTGATTTTTAAACTAATAATACGAAATGTGGGACATATTTACAGATTCGTCAAACCAGTATAAATTTTAAAAATAAGATTCACAGAATTGACACCGGGTCCAGTACATTCTACCTGACTACAACATCGGGGCCTACTATGAGCCAGCCAAATTCCTTGCAATTGACGTAGTAAAACTGAATTGCTTAAATTCGTATCATGACCTACACAAAGTTGAAGCGGAATGGCATGACAGGATGATGAGTTTTACTTTCTAATCGTTAATTATTGTCTCTGGCTGGCTAGCTGACATCTAACAAGAGCGAGATGGAAGTATATACTAAATCATATGAAAGGAATAGACAGATGTACTATCATGGGAACGTTCAAGCACTATTAACCGATGGTGTTGAAAATGAGAATAATTAATTTTTTTTATTAATTTTTTTATTGATTATACTTACTACGTTGTTTTGTAATATAGGCAACTTTACAATAATTTATCAACAATACTTTAAGGAACTCGAACAAAAATTTTCAAAAAACGCTCAATAGTTAATAGTATTTATTTATTGACAATTGGCTATATAGCATAAAAAGATAACAAATAATTATGAAACTGGAAATATAATAAAACTTAAACGAAATATCTTAAAAATGTAACAAAATCCAAAAAAAGTTAGACACGGAGTAACTTTTTTGAAACGCTTATTTTTACAAATGAGACCGCCATTTCCATAGCAAATAGCACGTCATGATACGATTTTGCTATATAAGAAAAGGTGGACGGTTATCGAATGGGGAACGTAAACTGCTTGCACAGTGAATTGTTTTTGTGAGGTCATAGTACGAATTTGACAGGCAATCCAACTTAAATAAATAAAATAAATAGGATTGTTCTAAAAGCTCTTAGTAGGCCCCCTGGCCTTCGTTTTGAGTGTTCTATAACTATACTATTACAGTATAATTTAAAAAAACAGTACTAAGTAGTTAATTTCAACCAAATTATTATATCAAATATGAACTTACTTGATATTTGCTTTAGTAAATTAAAGAATAAGTGAAAAACATTAAAAAAACCAAACTAACCAATTATGTATCGGACATATTGTTTGCCATCTTTAGGGTAAGTACCTAATTTTATAATTCTCCTTTCATATAAATTCCTGTCTTTACTTATAAAATACAGTTCAAAATGTCGTTTGATGATCTCTTCATTATCAAAGTCGTCTCCATTCAACCGAATTATTATTATCAAATATGTAAGAAATCACGGAGTATGTACTGGAAAATATACTTTTGCATTAGAAAAGAAACTTTTTCGGATCAGAAAATCGCGTGTTTGTTTTTTTTTTCAAACAAACCAACGTTTCGGTGAAGTCATATTACATTATACTACACATAAATGGTTAATGACTTTACCATCACAGTCAGCCGTGACCATGGGACCTGTAAAGAACTCGACAAGTAGGTTTGTTTGAAAAACAAATATACGCAATTTAGATTTAAAAAAGAAAATACTTTCATATTCAATGTGTTGTCATCAACTCATTTATACGTCCCATTGTTGAGCACGGGTGTCCTCTCGGGCGAGGGTTTACACCATAGTCCACCACGGTGGCCCAAAGCGGGTTGGGGACACACGTTTTCTGAGGTTTTTCCTTCACCGAAAATTCAAATTAAATTTCGACACAAGCTCCGAGAAATTACAGGTACATGGGACTTGTCAACTTGTCTCAGGGTGTCGGGCGGAGTGGCAATGCCACTCAGATCTTTGTGATTTAAAGCTCTGAGTGGCATTACAACTGTTAGGGACAGGCGTGTCGCTTACCACACGTTTGTTCGTCTCGTCACTTGGTATTATAATAATCACAGTACAGAGTACTGAAGAAACCGGCCTCAAAAGTCATTCATCCCAGAGTTTGCCACACTTATAGAAGGTATATTTTTTCCAAAAGGGAACACTTCTGAGGTATCCTCTTTCCAACAAAAAAGAATCATCAATCGATTCACAAATATTTTGTTATCGCGTAACAAACCTCCTCCTTTTTTTGAAGTCGATTAAAAAAAAGTCAGCGGTCTAAACAAAATAAAAACTCAGTGCGAGCCGGGATTAGAATCCACGGCCTCTGCTTGAAAGGCGGTAGGTCAAACCATAGGGTTACCACGGCTTCAATTTCCAAGTCTAGCAATCGTGCAAATCTTATATTACGTTTACATGTACATAAATTTGAGTGGGTACAGTAAGTTTTAGTGACAACAAAGCGAAACTTATTATTATTACTTGTTAAATCACGTTTAGTCACTATTCCACTTGTGGCAAAGATAATATTTGTGGTAAAATTATTATGTGAATGGTCAATTGTTTCTAAGTCTGTACAAGTCCATAGCTGTGTCTTGAATAGAGTTCGTGTATTTCTATTTGTGAGTACCTGTAATTGGCTCTCATTATTTAAGTTAGTTTTAAGCTGTTGTAATTCCTTTTAGATAAATAAATAAATAAATAAATAAATAAAAGTTATTTGTTTTAACATGACATGGTTACAGTTTTTTTTTGTAATACCTAGCGTCGGGTCGAACAAGTCGTGCGCCTGGTGGTAAGTGACACGGCTGTCCATAGCAGTGGCAGTGCCCAGATCTTTGCGATTTAAAGCTCTGAGTGGCACTGCAACTGTTATGGACAGGTGTATAGCTTACCATTAGGCCCACGACTTGTCAGTTCCGTCGCTTGATATTATAACAAAAAAAACTTCCTCTACTGTTACTAAAAATGTCATCTCGTTTCATACTGACTATGTATGAAATGAGAGACCTTTCAGAGGATTCATGGTGATGAAAGATGATTCATAAATGTATGATTACATTCGCCTTGTAAACAAGAAATCCTAAGAAGTACAAGTACGTAATGTGGTATAAGTGTGATACGACATGAGTTTATATGTAGATATATAATTTCCAAACAGTAAAAAATCGAAAAAAAAATTTTCGAACGAAAATTTATGAAGAAAAAAAAAACGATTTAACTGGTGGAAAAACAAATGGATTCATAATGGAATTTGCTTCTTAGCACAATAAATACAATTATCGGTTCACAGGGTACTAATTATCATAAGCTATCAGCTACTCACCTTCTTATCGCAGCGTGATAAGCACCAAGAGTCCCGAATGCGACACAAAACAAACACACTCCTGTGTTATCGTTTTAAGCGATTTTTATTACACCCGAAACGTTTTAACGCCTTCAGAAGGTTATTAAAAAAAGCGATAAGACAAGCGCGCGAGACGCGTCCGCTTGCTACGACGTCGGCGAAGGAATGCGTTGGGTAGGTGCGCGGGCGTCTTTCGCGGACCTGCCTGCGCATACGTAGCCACTCACTACTTTACAAAAAAATGTCATTTAATATTGCGAATTTGAACACTACAAAAACCATGTAAGGTTCTATTTTCAGTGGACCATTTGAATAGTTTGTAAATATCAACGCGTGGCGGTGTACACTAAGAAACTTGGCCGATAAAGTGCACAGAGATTTTGAATTGAATAAATAATCATTTATTGAATAAAGCGTTGTGAGTGATAAAAATGAGCCAGTAGCTATTGCTTTTCTAAAATGAATCAGACCTATTATTAACCAACCGTTTTAATCTTACACTGCTGGGCAGCGGTTTCCTCAAAGGTCACAGTCTACACATTATCACATCGAAGGTTTTTAAACTTCTCCGAGGTTCGGTTTTCTTCGAAATGTTTACCTTAAAAGTATTTAAGTCACTTAAAATACCTAGCAATAAAAAGAAATATTCTGGCCTTTGTTGAAAGCTCGAACCTACAATGATGTGTTAACAAGACAGGCGTCGCCCAGTAGGTAGAACCTATATGAAATAGAATTATATATGAAAGTAGGTAGAACCTACTGGGCGACGCTAAGTTAGCGCCCGGATATTATATTATTTGGCATAAGTCAGAAGTCGATGGGCGCAGCACTATTAGTACACAGTATAAATAGTTATATTAGTAGTTTAGGTAAAAATAGAAGCGTTGCTGACTTCGAATGCTTTTGTTGACGAGCTGAAAATTAGTGCTGTATAAGCGCATATATTCTACACAGTTTGTGCTAAGCTTACTCCCTTATCACGCACTAATTATAATTATATAATATAAGGGCAGAATACTGCAAGCACCATGGGCACCCGCAGGAATCCAATTTCATTCATAGCTAAGCTTATATAATAAGCTCGTTGTTTTATAAAAAAAATTTTTTTAATAAATGTAAAAAACAATTATGAAATTTTGTTAATTTTTTTTTTAAATGGGTGAAGACAATACATAAGTCTGATGATTAAAAAAAAACTAGATTTTCAACTGTCAACATTACACGAGTCTTGATACTGTGGACTAAAGTCCATCTCTAAAGACCGTCATAAAGTTGAATTTAAATCTTACGTATCAAGCTTAACGGGTTCTTTATTTTGTACCTTTTTATTATTTAAAGAGTTCATGGTACAGTCTAAGTTATGAAATGTTATTTTTACTAATATAAATTAACCTGAAAGATCGTTCTTCAGCTCCCAATAATTTGTTTAAACATTTTTCTACTCTGAACAAACCTGCATCATTTGTTTTCACTAATACCATCTCAGTCACCCGTGAGCTGTAAAGATCCCGAAGCGTTGCTTTGTTTGTATAAAATATCAGTACCCAAAGGGGTCTCTGCCCCCAATGTGGGCGCTGAAGAATGGAAAAGTGAAGTTTCATTCATCATCATTTTCAATCCATTTATAAGTCTCACTGCTGGGAACGGGTCTCTTCTCATGCGAGTTTTTAAGCCATAATCCGCCACGCTGGCCTAATGCGATTTGAGGACTTCGCACGTTTTTTAAGAGCTGTGAACTCCACTTCGACTAGCAGAATTCATCACGATATTTTCCTTCACCGAAAAGTTCATGATGGCCCATAAAATTAAATTTCACACAGAAATTCCAAAAAACTCAGCAGAGGTTCAAGCCTGCTTTAACGCTGCCACGGCTCTTATAGTTTAATTGTCAGTGTAAAATAAAATCTAATCCATTAAGTTTTTAAATCTACTTTTTCTGTAATTAATATTTTTAATATATTAAAAAAACAAGATGATTTTTACCTACATATTTCATATTTCATGATGATTTTTTATCCGTATTCTAATCAAATTCGAATAGTTTCGGGGTATCTGAAAATAATCTTGTAATATTTGAGTAGGTTTACTTTAGATACATTTTATACCGCATTGTTTATAGTACGACGAGCGGGATGGTGTCAAATAGCAGTAGCAGTTTCGAAATAGCTCTGTTCTTTTGTGTTTTGTACTCGTGTACCTAACCGTTTAGAAAAATATTGCCTTGTGTTTGTCGCTGTTTAGAAGAGATCCATGCTCGGTAACCCTGTTCTTTTTATGCCAACATCAAGAAATGAACGAACAGGTACCATCAACCTGATAAGTACACGATTGGTTGGTTCCATGATGTTGACCAATCAATCAAGTAGGAATCTGGCCAGCAGTGGCACCTGAAAAATGGACTTAGAGTGTTAAGGTACGTCACCCGTTGGTTTTTTGACATTGACCTACAAATCAAACAGCCAATCAGTAGCACCTGACGGGATATTATCTTGACATTGACATTAAATGTCTTCAATTATGGTTCATTCAACTTCCTTACCAGGACAGTGGTAAGAGTTAAAAAAATTTAGAAATGTCTGAATTGAGATTGCAATTGTCACCATACCTTAGTTAAATCGACGTTGGTAAATTTGTAAAATGGTAAAGTTGGTAAAATGTCGTAGAGGATATTTTGTCGAGTCGTGGTGTAGATTATTAATATTATTATCTTATAATATTAATATATAATATAATATTAATATACATATAATATATTAATATTAATATCTTGTAAATTATTTGAAACTTCAAAAAATATTCACAATTAGCCTAAAGACGACTTAATACTTTTTAAATTAAATTAGTTTTTTTTATAAATATACTGTGAAAATGGAATAAATTAATAATTACAAAAATGGTAGCCAATTTATACTAAGAACAGCAGAATGGCGGTAAACAAACTGAGAAACTTTTAAATGACATTTAAAAAGCACTAAAATAAAATAAATAAAATCATCATATTGATGACTAGGAAGTTTTTTTATGGCAACAGAGCTTTGATTTCTTGTACGAAAAAAAAGGGGACACTTGCTAGGCGCTACAAATATAATGAAATGTATACATATATATCATATTTTAATATTATTATCAAGAACAAAAACGGCTAACAAAAACTTTCAAAGATATATATCTAAACGTAGTATAATATGAGTCTTCGAATAAAATTTTTGCAATTTTTCAAAAAAATTCTGAAAAATTCCCACATTTTTTAATTTTTCGCGAAATTACCTTATACTAAGTTTTGCCTGTGCGAATAACAAGGCGTGTATATTTAAAAACAAAATGTTTGCCTACAGCCCAAAAATTGTTTATTTATTTTATTTAAATTTTTATTTTTTAATTTTTTTGTTTAGTAGGTATATATCGATTAATTCTATGTATTCAACACTAAAAAGTGGCAGAATTAAAAGCATTATTAATAATTCATATTAAAATTAAACCACTTTTCAACACAAAAAGAATGAAATCATCAATATTACGTATTATGTTCCTAAAAAAATTAGACCTCATATACCGTTGCCATGTAAAGTTCTAGATTATTCTAGCTTATTATAAGACATGTATAGAAAGAGATAACTTCACATGCACTAGTAACATGTTTAATTTATAAGCTTTAGATTTTAAATCGCTTGACAAAATATGATTGTTATCTACATGTATTAACTTATAACAAAATACCCCGTTTACATTTCACAATTCACTAATCAAATGATAAATACTGATATAATTTTATTATAATATTCAAAGGTAGAACGATTCGCAAATAATTCATCAAAATTATAAATCGGTTTCTTTGTTTATTAAATATTGGCCGACAGTTAAATATTTTTTTCACCTCACTAGCACGGAAAGGCTTTCTTTCATAAAAATATGCGCGCAAAAGCGTTTTTTTCACGCTAGCGTGGAAAAAGTTTTTGACATTAGAACTTGACGATGGACTGTGGTGCAAGTAAGTTTTACTTTCGATGAAGAAAAAAACAACGACACTACAACTACACGATTTGTCGTATATTACTCATTTATGTAATATGAATCCGTTGGTATATTTATATATAAATTGACAATGATAAGTAATTGTCTTTATTAAATTATTTTAATTCGTCGAAGAGCTAAAATAATTTCAAAAATAATCGAAAATAAACTTTTTTTTTTTAATTAAAAAAACTGATGTTTTATAATTCAACAGTTTTTCGTTCGTGATAGTGAGGTGAAAAGTTATGTATTTCGCTCGGCAGCAAGTTGTTTTGCGTCTCGTGCCTTGAAACCTTCGCTACGCTCAGGAATCTATTTTTGTTACCTTTCTTCGCTGGCTCAGGTTTCAATACAAGCACTCGCGTAAAACAACAACTTTGCAGCCTTGCATAAAAATAACTATTGTATAATACTAAGTGACAGGACCACGACAGGGCGAACAAGTCGTGCGCCTGGTGTTAAGCGACATGTCTGTTCATAGCAGTTGCAGTGCCACTCACAGCTTTAAATCGCCTTTGACCTTAGACCTTAGGAGCACAGCCAGCCTTCAGTAACGTTTACATTACTACTTGGCGACAGAAATAGGTAAAGTGTAATTACTTCCCTGGACGGACTCTCACAGGGAACTCTACTGCTACTACTGTGTAAAATACTTACTAACGATACTTGGTGCATTGCTTACCTAAGTACAGTTTTAGACCTTTGCAAACTGACGAACTCATTGACCCCAGGAACGGACGAAACAAACTTTCTAAATTGGTACTGCATTGGGTTTTCTAGGTTTAGGAAGGAGTTAATTATGTTGCTCTGGTAATCATATAGGAAGTTCCCTAGTTTGAGACAGGTGTGATTGTCCGGCAAACTATTATTGCACTATGTTAGTGTATGCCGTAGTTAATTTTCCTATAATAGATTGGACATTCGTCCCTTATAGAAAAATATTTTCTTTGTTAGACATAGCGTTTTTGCTATCAATTTTCAGTTAGGCGTTTTCCACGAGTACACAGATAAGTAAAAATAAAAAAAAAATGTTGATTTGGTATTATTGAGTAACTTGAAAGTATATCTTTTAAATACTTATGTGGTAGGTACTCACCAAATTCCAGTTTCTAACACTAAGTCAATCGTCTCGGGCAGCTCTAATCTGAAGCCTGAAAACACAAAAGATTTCAATTAATAACCTTAAAGAAAGTGTATACTTTCCAATACTTAAAACATTCAAAATATATTCTACTACTATCATATAATTGCTCACTTGTTTAAATTCATAATAATCATGTACAGTTTAGAACACATGAAGCTTTGACACTTTGTACTTAGCTTTGGAGCGTTCTTGTCGTAAGCGGCATAGAGTTGGATTTAAGTGTTAAGTGTCAAGCTTGACGTGCTTTTGACCCTGTACCTCAAGACGCTAATAAATAAATATGAAGTACATTATACACGGAGTTGATAGAGCTCAGTAAAATGGTGGAGTGTATAACAACGCCGCTAATATTAAGATACAACTTGCCATATCAAAAAAAAAACACATGTCCCAGTATCAAGATTGCCATCAGCTCTAAATTATTAAATAGTAAGCAGAAAATAATGAATTGCTATATAGATATTCCTAATATGCCCATTTTTTTCATTTAACTTCCATCGTGGCCGATCGGTTGCCATGCTGGTCTGCGATGCGGAGGTCCCGGGTTCGATTCCTGAGCCGAGTGAAAATTTGTATTTTATTACAAATTTGTATTTTATTATATGTAATTTGTATGGCCTACATGTATTTCTTTCGTGAGTTTGGATGTACATTGTGGTTGTCTATGTGTGTGTCCATAGCAGCCGCGCTAGGGTTTCCCTAGTGCGGGGCTTTGAATCTGTGCGTAAAAACAAAAAACATTCATATTTCACTATAAAACAACATTCCTACTGTGAGTAACAAATATTAATAAAGAACATTTTAATTCATTTGGTAACCACTAGGGGCGCTGCCGCTAGTGACTGTCAATACCGTAAAATCACGGTAGAGGCTCTGTTTTAGAACGAAAACATTTTTCAGTCAATAGCTCTTCCTATATACCTTTAAAACTTAGTTTTAAGTATCATATCAAGCACTTAAACAAGTCTAACACGGAGCTCTTTCACGCACAGTTGATACCACACTACCTACTACTTCGCAATATAATTTGGAGAATGAAAATAACGATATAACATTACTCTCATGATTGCACAGATGCATGCATTCACAAAAGGTCATAATTATATATAAATTGACTATATACTTTTTTATA
>NW_020653333.1:614608-624102 GCF_003589595.1 Hyposmocoma kahamanoa
ATATTTGTTTTATTTAGCAATCTTGTGGCATAAGACAAGAAAATGTCTCTCTATCATGCGCACAAAACAAATTATACGGCGTTTTAACGCGTGAACATGTCGTTTGTCGGTTATCGGTATCAAAATTTTTACTAGTATTTATTCTATTATATCTTATTGTATTCAAATTGACCCTGTGCTGAATTGTCAATAACCGTTGCCTCTTTTGGTTCCTACTACAATGGCAACAAATTTTTACCGGTATTTATTTTAATTTTCACTACATGAACATGCACTTTGAGTTCGATTTGGCACTATGCTGAATTGCCAAAAACCGTTACCTCTATCGGTACCTGCTTTAAAGTCAAACAAAAGGCAACATAAGTTTCACATCAGTCTCCTAAACTTAATATTTACTGGCCATAAAACTATGCAAGTGTCGCTTACCGTCGGAGATTATCCTTTGAATGATTGCAGTCATGTCTTGCACCTCCGCTGCGTAGAAATTCTCGCCTGAGTACGGGGCCACACCTAAATCTGTATAAATTGTTTAAGGAATACTATTGGAAACAATAAACAGCATTTTTCACTAACACTTTTCATTGGAAATGTATGAAACAGTGACAGTTGAAATCGTCTCATTCACTCCCTTATAAGGCAGATCCCTTCGACAAGAATAAATAAGAAACTCCGGATTGCTCTTTGTAATCTGCATTTGGTCATATTTATCATTTACAATAATTATTAAAATGCACCATTACAAGAAATAGTCTCCAAAAGTTAGATAGATCACCCTGATTGTTTTTGTCATCCAAGTAAGCAAAAACTTTAAACAAAAGCTAGAAAGATATTCAAGTAATAATGTTATTACATTGGTTCACCCAGGTAGTGTCTTAAATTCACAGCATTAAATGATGCCTGTTGGATATTTTAAAACCAAATAACACTACTATTAATAAATTATTCTGAGAAATGTCAAACAAAGCACAAAACCTTGTTGCACATTGAATATTAAGACCAACAAAATTAACAAAAACTTTACAATCTGTTACCGGTATCGAAACATTTTACCGGTAAGATGGAAATTTACTTTACATTCACGCAATTTGTATTTAAATCGCGTTTTAACGCCTAAAGCGATGGCTATCGGTACCCGAACCTTGTGTATCCACATGTTAACCCAAGAATTTATTATCACCATTACCATCAATTGTGGCGTGCGCATGTCACAACAGTGGCGCTGCTACTGCGCTTCTAAATTGTATGAATTTGAAGGCGCCCTTAGTGCGCTATCGCCCTTGGCTTAACGAGGCTTCTTGAGACTATTAATCTAAATTATAGTAGTAAGAAAGGATACAGTTAAGCATGTCCATCAATGTGTTAGGATGATCGGGGGGTGGCGGGGGCTGTGGCGCAGCGGGGGCCACGGCACGCAGCGTATACGCACGCACGAACTCCTTGCGCAGGTCGTGGAAACGCGCGTAGTACGATGGTAGATTTATCTCCTTGCTGCACGCTTCGGGGAAGAGACATTGCCTGGAAATTCAGGAGAGAGGGGTTATTTATCAAGATCTTTCGTGGTTCTACTATTACTAAGTAAGTATGGTAACTATATACGGACGTAGCAGCGCGTTTGTACGTGTGCGTAACTGCGTGCCCGTGTACGAACGCACATATTCGCATAATTTCGCGATGTTCTCGTACTAAAAGGTCTGTGTGGCACTGCAACTATTAGGGACAGGCGTGTCGCTTACCACCAGACACACGACTTGTTCGTTCCGTTACTTAGTATTATAAAAAAATGTACATATCAATCTGTAATTATTAAATATCATGTTTTGCCATGATATTTAATTATAGTTTTGTCGAAGTTACTCCTTTAGTTTGTTATAATTATTAATGGAAAGATCGAACACTAAGAAAAATTGCTACGATCCGGCTGGATTCTAACTAGCGCGCGTCTTCAGCATCTCGTGTCTGATGCTTTCCCAACCGAGCTAGCAGATCTGACGATTTGTTTCTATTTGCTTATTGTAGATCTTTGTTTTTTATTGTTAACGATTTTCTAATCCAAAATTTTTTAATATTATTCTCAGGAAGTTTAATTCAATTGTGAAGTTATTCTGCAACTGAGAAGATCTTTGAAAACCTCTAAGGGCCCCAAAGAGTGTTATTACTTATGTCGCTTATAAGTGCATGTCCCATTCCATAACCTTTGACACTGCAGCGCATTTTAAGGCTAATCGTACAGGAAACAGCCTTGAATAACGTAAATACCTTTTAATAATACGGCAGGGTTGACCTGTGACCGTTGAAGGCCATTGTTCAGGCTAAACATGTTATTCAATGATATTCACAGCGTTGTCTAGCCAGGCTTACGATAATACCGGATGTTCGGGTTAGATCGATATCGGGTATTTGTTATCGTTGCATAAAGATCGTAACTATTATTGTAACGACCCAACTCTAGTGATATTTTTAATATTTTTTGGACTTTGAAATGATTCTATAGAGGCTACATGAGAAGAGTATTTTTTCATACATTTATTGAAAATTTATACATTGTTGCCACAGCCAAGTAACTCATAAGTTTAGTAACACAGTTTCATAATTCATTTATTTGTGAAAATATGGGTTGTATAGAAGCTAGCATGTACAAAATAAGTATAGTTTCAGTTTGGCATCGTATGTGCGTCGTGGTGAATGTTCACTGATCCCACGGCGCCGACTCAACCGGCGAGAGGGAAACCCGGGGGGGTTTTAGTGGGGTAGGCCCTCCAGTCTAGAGGGAGAGTCCCCACATAACCCATGAGTCTCCCTGGGCTCAGGGGTATCCACAAAGACCCCGTCAAAAAAAAAGGTCAAACATACGATATAATAAATAAATGAAGGTTGGTTATATCACATGCACTTCGACAAACTAAACTGCTAATTTCAAATCATCTCAGTTGTATGTCGATATCTGCCGTCCACTATCTAAAACTTAGGTAATGGTCAAAACTCCGTTTTATATAGCAAAAGAAAGAGTAAAAATTCTTGTTTAAAAACAGTTTAAATTAGTTAACGTATTTCGAAAACAGTTAAAATTAGTTAACGTATTCGACTCATCGGAACTTACCCTAACTATGCATAGCTGAAATATCAATAAACAATATCAATATTCTAAAACTGGGTAATGGTTTTTTTGAAATCTCAAAAATTTTGTCACTTTGTTGTTTGTTGTTGTTGTTAACAGACGGCAGATATGCTCGTAGTGTCAGTGGCAGAATTTTGTACGTTTGGTATTCTGCTAAAAGTGGAGTGTCAGTGGCTAGACATAAATAAATAACGCACACACTCAACATAGCCCCGCACTAGGGAAACCCTGAGTCGCGGGACACACATAGACAACCACAAATTGCAATAAAACTCACGAGAGAAGTAAATGTAGGCCATACAAATATTTCTCCCGGCCCGGTAATCGAACCTGGGACCTCTGCGTGGCCGTCCGATATGGTAACCGTTCAGCCACGGAGGCAGTTAAGGCATCGAGCTACTATTCAACTGCCATTGCAATTTTTTGGTATTCTGCTCTTCAATGGCGAGTCTATGACACGCCGATTGTGTTTGTCTACAAATATTGTATATATTTAAATTGAAAACTAAATTGTCCGTTCAGAAATATAAAAATTAAGATATGCGTATCCAACGCAAATTCGTTTCGTACTAATTGTCCAACTGAACCATATAAATATACTCTCTTATGCGTAATAAATTACTTACTTTACAAAATCGCCATAAGAAATCTGACATAGTTTTACTCAACAACATTGTTGTTAATTTTATAAATAGAGCTCGTTTATCAGCACGCCCCCAACGTAAAATAAAAATTTTCGTACCACCACGACTTCGTAAGAATTTGATTACTTGAAATAATCTTTTTATTTGGACATTATTTAAAATTTCAATGATTGAACTTCAAATATAATTAATATAACCAATATGTAATATAATTAATAATGTGATGTAATTCTATGTATTAGTACAGAGTAAAACCGGGGTTTGCTTATACATGGCCGTAGTTTTTTCTAAACGCTGTTTAAATCATCAATCATCAGATCTTAGATATTACATTGCAAATATTTGTAATTAAACTTTGTGCAATTAACTATTAATTATTTAACAGTAAAAAGAACAAATTGTCTTGAGACCAACCTTAAAATTAGTTTTTAAATAAATTACGATTGGTCATCTCTTCCGAGGTGTCCGGGTGCGATGACCATAGGACTACGGGTAAGATGGCCAGTAATTATTTCTAGACTTAGATAGGCCTTTTATTTGGTGTTTTGTTTTCTAAATCTTGTTTTTTCTTCGTGTGGTCAAATTCTCAGTTTTCGTGAACCCAAAAGTAGCACACGACGCATTGGAGTCAATGTTCGATGAGGGGGTTTCACAGCAGCAGCAGCTTTTATAGCTATCGAGTTCTTAGGTTTTCGCGATTGTACACTTATGAAATGAAAGCTTTTTCCCGGATTTAAATCGCGTTTTTCAAACAAATCAAGGTTTCGGCCCTTTACAAGTATTGAGACATTTCCAACAAATTTTTATAAATGCCAACATTTATATAGCTGCTTTTAATGCTTCTTCAGTGCAATTCCGTCTCATTGCGGCTACCTTTCTTTTGTATTTAGTACGCATCTAAAACAAGTTCGAAAATTCGAAAATAAATAAATTATTTTATTAATATTTTAGACCTGTGTATGATTGGTATAATTTGGTCATATTTAGTTATAGTTTGGTTATAGTTGTAAGACAGCCTTACACCGCTTTTTAGTGGCCATCTGTCATAATATTCCGGGAGAGGTGGCCACACTTATATATACTTAAGCGATAAATACAAAAATAATCCATATTTTGAAAATATAACTTCATTGTAGTGTAAAACATGATCTCTCTAAAAAATTTTAGCATTTATCAAAACAATTAACAGGGTTTTTTACTTACTTTTCTTTTTTTGGTCAGAATATTCGACGTACACTTGCACTTAGACATCACATGATGCGAACTGAGCAATAGCTATAGCCATCCAGTTAGAGGATCATTGAAATACCTATTGCTATTGGTCGTCTGCCCTTTATGGCCATTAACCCTGGTTTTACCCTAATTATGGACTGTGTTGTCTGATATGAACAAATGAATTTGAATTTGAAAAAACAACAACGAAAAGCAAATCTTACACAGCAATTTTCTATAATAAACATAAACAGGTATTTCTCATCTCACATTGTGTAATTAGTGGTCAACATCAGCGCTGCGCGATCAATATCATCAGATTAGATCTCTACTGTTTTTTAAATCTCCTTCGGATCCATCTCCGCTTCTTATTCATAGTTTTCTTGGCTATTTATACGTACTACCCGTTTGTTTAGTACAAAATCTTTAGACTAGTTTTCACATACGAATCATCTGCCGTAAAGATTAAAGTCTATCGCGTAATCAAAATTACTCAGTACCTTAATGGGGGTTGTCCGTCTGTAACCAGCCTGAAGAGTGGGGAATGGGGGTCCACGTTCAGCGAACGCACGAACTCGTCGAACTGAAACGAGATAGAAGCAAAACATTAGTTTACACTTTTGTGCGTTGTATTATTACTTTGGGAAAAACTTAATGTAAAGAGAGACGCATAATTTACAAATACAAATACTTTTTATTGCACACAAGCACAAAATACAGAGATAAACAAAAGAAAATTATTTGAAATAAGTAAATAGCTGGGAACTTAGAATAATAACGCACAGAATGATAGTTTCATATCAAACGAACTGTCACAAGTGAGGCAAAAATCTAATTCATGTAGGCTAGTTTTAGTAGTAGGTTAATTTTCGGTTTTAGTGAATATTTATATAAAAATACAAGTTGAAACGCTTTACTTCCTTATGGAATGTGATGTTAGTATCTATTTTATGTTTGTCTGTATGTATGTATTTTTACACTCATTTACCGCACATTTCGTCAGTTTTAGCTAAAATTCTTGAGCTGTTCGCGGTGCAAGTTGACCTTGAGCACTGACGGCCCGCCCGCTCGTGTAGGCTCTTTGGGAGCGCTTCAATTTGCCTCACGTAGCGTGTGCGTACTAGGTTTCTATGCGTTATTATTCTAAGGCTGGGAATTTAAACAGGTGATTGTCTAGTAGGTATGCGAAGTTCAGTATGATATTTTCGCAGTTCAAATGCATATTTCATCATCATTATCTACATATTCAAGGGCCCACTTCCGGGTACAGATCTCCTCTCAGGCAATTGGACTTCACACAACTTCCGAAGGTTGTGAACATTCTTCAATGTGCTGGTTTCATCACGATTCAGTAAATTTCAAATTAGGTACATATGTAAATTCCGAAAAATTCAGAGGTGCCAACCCGGATTCGAATTCACGGCCTATGCTTGAGAGGCGGTAAATCAAACCATGAGCGCCCAGATACACGACGCGAAAGATTTCGCGCGGCCGCCACACGGTGACCGCCCAGTTACCACGCTTTCGCGTATATTACTTGCGAATCTGAATTCTATTTACTCGGCAACAACATTTAAATTCCTCTGAACAATATAACCGCGCGGTCGAAAAGTATTTTGCGTAGACGCGGTCGCTGCGCGGCTACTACGCGGTCTCGTGTCGAATAAAGGCGCCCTTATGCTACCACGGTTTTTTTTACATAATAAGTAATTACTAATACAAAATGATGCCAATCACTAAAACATGCAGTTTAAACTGCACAGTCGAAAATACACGGTAACCTCGACCACCTAATAGCAGGTATCAATAAAAAATATCGAAAATTTATTGGTTACAGCTACTAGCACATCAATTAACATGCCATTAGCAAATTATCGATAACAAAAAAGCAGTAAAATCACAAATTAAGCAAAAACCAATCATAATTTGTTTACAAAAAAAACCGTAAGCGGTTTTCCGGTTATTAGAAAATATATTTAGGTCCGCGTCTATTTTTATCTAGATGTGGGTACAATAAGAGTCGCATGGAAACGTACCATTTATTGAGGATTAATAAAAACGAAAGTTTCTATTATCAAGACATTTAAACTACATATTCGAGTTATGAAATAGTTTTTTTCTATTTGATTTAGACGTCACAAAGCAATAGGTCTAGGGAGTAGAAAACTTCTGTCCCTAGTCATGATAGCCTAACCGCGAGCGAAATTAACCATACTTTTCGGTGAAAAAAACAAAAACAAACAAGGTTTGCGACACTCGGAAATGAAGGCCTCACCCACATCGGGCCAGAGCAGCGTGGCGGACTATGGCCTAAATCCTCGCCAGAGAAGAGACCCAGGCCCAGCAGTGGGACGTTTAAATGGGTTGTAGATGATTTACTTTAGGTACGTTTCTTAATGCATAGTTGTTATTTATACCCATGTCATGTCATACCATCCTGACTGCAACGCAACTGCCGAGTAGCAACTGAATTAGATGCAGTCGGTACTTGTCAATTCTTTCTTAAAATTTTGGCAGACCGCGGTGCATCGTTGCACTTCAAATGAAGTTATTTTTCAGTCGGATCAACATTACGACTGCCATCTTGCAATCCAAATGCAGTCGTGTTGATTTAGATACTGCATTCAAACCGTAATAGAACAATAATCAAATTGCCTTGCCTAGCATCATCGTTTCTACGAACTCACGCGTCTCTGATAAGCCTAAATTTTCAATGAAAATGAAGATTGTTGCTTTACTGCAGGAGTGGTGCGTATGCCAATAAGTTAACTGTTTTTTAAGAAACGCATATAAAGTATTACAATATATTTTTCACTTGGTATGACGGGACGAACTGATTTTGGGTCTGGTGGTAAGTGACAAGTACACATAAGAGTTGAAGTCCTACTAAGAGCTTTAAATCGCAAAGATCTGAGGGGCACTGTCGATCTTCAGTAATGCTCACATTACTGCTTGGCGACAGAAATAGGTGAAGTGGAATTACTGCCCTGGATGAACTTTTTCACGAAGAACTCTACTGCTACTAAAATACTTACTAGCGATACTTACTTTATTGCGTACCCAAGTACAATCTTCGATCTTTACAAACTGACGAACTCAGCGACCCAACGAACGGACGAAACGAACTTTGGGTTTTCTACGTAGTGTACAAGGAGTTAATTATGTTGCTCTGGTAATCACATAAGAAGTTCCCTAGTTTGAGACCAGTATCATTGTGTGCCCGTCACTTTGAGACGTAACGTCGGGGATAGTGCAAATCCGTGTGCTACATAGCATTGGTAAAATGCGCGTATAGGCACTAAACCAAATGTTGCAGAAAAGGGATTTAACGTTGTTACTTTGTTATTTCAATGTAAGCAGCAGTAAGCATTAATTTATGTTACGGACTGATAACAATACATTCCCATATATAACGCTAATTTGGTTGCCACGACATATACGCGGTATTGATTTGGCCACTAAATTACCGAAACTCATTACCCAATCCTAGTTATTGCACTATCCCCATCCCCGACTTTAAGTTGACAAGTTCCATGTGCAATTCACCAGTACCCTTACACTTCAAAACCAGAACACAGTAATGCTCACATTACTGCTTGGCGGCAGAAATAGGTAAGGTGGTGGATGACTTCTTTCACAAGGAGCTCTTCTACTACTAAAATACATTCAGGTGATATAGTGATGTGAATGTAACCGGTACCGATACGTGGGTAATATCACACAATCGGACTTCTGTAATGAACTAAAATCGAGCTGAAATTGAGTACCGTAGTTGAATAGTACCGTAACATTACCGCGGACCATGCAAAAAGTGTTATAACTTTTAAATCAATATTTTTAGTTATACTTAGGTATTTCGACAGGGCAGTTCAAAACGCTCAACTATAATTGCAATAAATGTATAAACTTCGCACTACTTGTATACATAGGAAGGTTCTCGTAGTCATTAAATTCCACAAATTACAAATAATAATTCGTATGATTACGTTGATGTAATGGAAAAACATATTACATGGGAGAATAACGAAGCTGTGTTTGTTTCTGGGTCAGCAAAAAACGCGTCGACCTTGCAAGTTTGGTTTTCGGTTTTTAGTTGTAAAAAACCCGGTTCTGATCGTTTCATGTTATTATATTTTTATAGTATTCTAAAATAACTTTAGACATTATAGTGGCGCTTTAGATGTGGCATTATAGATCGCACTTTTGTACCACTGGCGCCACTATAATAGTGGCGCCAGTGGTACAAAAGTGCATCTAGTAACTCTTCCTCTCAATAAGGCTGCTAGCGTAGTTCGTTTCTTTTTAAAATTAGACACAAGGAAATTTTGGGTCTTTTATCAGGCACCATTTCATTCAAATACCGTGGAACAAAATTCTCAATTTTTTTTCACTATTGTCTAAGACTATTATAAATTAAATGGAAACTTTACATTTTTACATTCGTAATGTATTTAAAAAACGTGCACTATACAGAAACAAAGCTTCCAAACAAAACTTTTTATAAAATAATAACATATAATCTT
>NW_020653333.1:624112-648065 GCF_003589595.1 Hyposmocoma kahamanoa
GAGACGAGGCGAGACGAGGAGACGAAGTAATTGCTCACATTATTGCTCACAGTAGGTACTTCCCTGGACGAACTCTTTTACAAGGAGCTCTATAATGCTACTAGTAGCAGTTACTACAAATATAATTACATTTAGATGTAACAGAATGTAATGATATTTTTACATTTAGATGTAATGATATTTTTAGTAATGATATTTTTGTATGCGGTACTATTTAAGTGTTATCTATGAACAGGTTACAATAAGTTTGACGAGAATCAAAACGTATAATATAATACATATAAACGTAAAGTGTGTTATTTTTATTGACTGACAAAATCGATAGCCTTGAAAGGCGGAATGTCGAAAGTAATTTGCGGTTTCTTTGCACACGCAAGATCCGGTACTGTACAAAAATATGACTTTACAAGTGCTATCTCGTTAAACGTTACGCGATGCCAACAAAAGGGGCTACCTTTCATATAAAATTGATTCGGCAGCAGCAACGAGGCGTGGTCAACATAGAAAAAAAAATTACGGTGATACAATTTTAATACACTTAAAGTTTAACAGTACGTGTGTTGTAACATCCGCTTTATATATGTAACACTTTCTCCGTATTAATGTGATGATGACGTGAAGTGCGGTCTTGGCAACTTCGGACGTTAATAAAAAAAATTCCACTGAATTAATGTATTTCTAATTAGGTTTGCAGAGAAATTTAATGTAATGCTTTAAAAATCTGGCATACGCTTCAAACAATTTCACTAAGGCTGGGTTTCTTAACCATTTTGTAGTCATGGACCCCTCTCAAAATTTCAAAGAGCCCACGAACCCTTTATGAAAAGATGAAGAAGGTGAAAGGCTCGCGGGTTGCATTGACGCGCGTCTTAGAGTGGTTAAAACACACGACGACTTTTAGCAGCGATGCAGTTGCGATGCAGTCGCTAATCGTACCTATACACAAGCGCGCGATGCAATCGCGCGTTTGCATCGATGCAATCGTCTATAAATTGCAAGTGTAACGATCGCATCTCTTTTAGCATCGCTGCTATAAGTCGCCGTGTGTAACCACTCTTATTCAGAGGGCGGGAAAATTCAAAAAGATCACGTGCACTGCACCTATTTACTATATATAACATATTGTATACCAATTTTTATATTAACGCATTATGTTAGATAAGCTTGCCATGGATCCCCAGCATTCACTACACGGACCCCTTAGGGGTATGGACCCCGTGTGGTCCATGGGGACCAAAGGTTAAGAAACCGTAAACTAAGGAAATAAGAGAGCTGAAAACCATAAAAGACTGAAAAAGCTTTTTTGTTTTATAATATCAAGTGACGGCACGAATATGTCGTGCACTTGATAGTAAGCTACGTACCTGTCCATAAAAGTTGCAGTGTCACTCAGAGTTCACTCAAGTTGACAAGTTTCATGTGCCTGACAGTCACAGTGGAAGACCTCGGAAACTCCTCGCTAAATAGTGTTCATGACAATGCTGACCTCCTTCGTCATCATCCCACCTTTTATTCACCCTCTTTTCTGATTCCCAGCGACTCATTTTTGAAATTATTAAATTTAAGAAAATTCCCTTTTCCTTTACTATTCTTACGTTTGTTCTATCTCCGGTGACTCGATTTACACCTTTTTGTCATAGCGTGACAGAGGTTGACATTTAGCCCATGATTCTTAGAACGTCTCGAGAAACAATATAAATAATAATTGTATAAAAATACATAAATATACAAAATGAAGTGATCATTAAATAAATATAAATTACATTCATAATAACGGATAATAAATACACACAATTAAGTCATATTTTATTGTTCTGTCCAGTGTATTTGTTCGCTTTATAAACAATGGAGGGCCTTGTAGTCTCGTTTTCCGGAAGGTAAAACTCAGGATTTAGTTCTTAAGATTTATATATTGTTAGGCAAGCATGTAATAAAAATAAAATAGAAGCTTAAAAACCAAAGGTAAGATTTTGATGTAATAACTGAATGACACGTCATTGAACATCAACCAACAAAAAAAATTACAATATAAAGCTTCTTAACTACTTCGGCTTTTTTCAATATTTAAAGCATGAAGTGATCAAATGGAATTAAATGTATCATATACAATTGTGTAATTATTTTTTGTAATTAAGTATATTTAATATTTTATGGTAAAAAGCAGAGGTAGCTTAATGGTTTGACCTACCTCCTCTCAAACAAAAGACGTGAGTTTTAATCCGGGTTCGCACCTTTCGGAATTTATGTGCGAAATTTAAATTTGAAATTTACCTTTTTTCGGTGATGAAACCTGCACGTCGAAGAAGATTCACTATCCTCGGAAAAGGTGTAAAGTCCCCAACTCGCAATGATCCAGGGAGGCGGACTATAGCCTAAAACCCTCGCTTGAGAGGCCCCCTGCCTACCACAGGGACGCATAAATTGATGTGATGATGACATCAAATTTCGACCTTCTAGCAAACAAACGGTAATTAAAGTAATTTTATTAAATTATATTAAAAATATTTTTAATGTACTTAACTTGATGTAATTACAGATTGCAAATTAAAAGTGTTTGCAATATTTTTATTATTAATATTTTTTTAATACAGGAAACAAATAAAAATTTTTGAAGGTCTACACGGTTCCTAATTATTTTTTTTTCAATTACTTCTTTCAAAACAAATATTGCTAATCATTAGATATGAATTACACAGACTTTCAAAGCAATCAAAAGTGGCATAACACACCGAGAGTGTAATAATAAGGTGTGGTATAGTGCGATGTTAAGCAAGTCGTATCGCGCACTAGAAGCTGTAAATTTCATAACGTAATAAAAGGGTTTTTCTTACACCATTGTGACGATGCTGATGTCCTTCATCGTCATACCACCTTTTTATGACCCTGTTTACTGGTTACTGGCCAGTTTTGAAATTTGATTTGTTCTAGAATTCTCTTTTCATTCACTATTCTTACGTTGATCCATTAGGTCGTCACTCTAGTACTTTCAGTCATTTTGGTAGCACTAGAGCTCCTTGTGAAAGAATTTATCCAGGGATGTACTGCCACCTTCCCGATTTCGGCCGCCAAGCGGTAATGTGAGCATTATTGCGTTGCGGTTTTGAAGGGTAAGGGTGCTGGTGAAATTATAGGCACATGCATGGGACTTGCCAACTTATGTCTCAGGGTGACGGGCGCAGTGACGGTGCGCCTCAGATCTTTGCGATTTACAGCTCTGAGTGACAGCGCAGCTGCCATGGACAGGCGTGTCGCTTTTAAGCAGGCACGTTCTGGCGTGTGAAGCTCAGAAATTAATCTTTGCACCCAGACCTAGTGCGGTAATATAGACTTTTGACATCAATGTTCCCATATCCCGCAACATTACGACTACGATACAATAAATACGGTTTAAGAATTTAATTTCTCAAAAGAAATTAAAAAGCATCCTAATTTTAACAGGGAAGATCGTTTCTCCGTACCACCAGTTTGGGATCCAGTATTTCCTCTGATGTAAAATCCCAAACAGATATAAGACTGCAATACTAATTAATATATTTTAGTTTATATTAATTTCTATTATTAATTAATAATAAATTAAACTTAATAAAAATTCATTCAATAAAATAATTTGTAAAACTTGATGTAGCGTAAATTGGAACGTTTTCTTTGTAATATTAAAAATAAGGTATTTAATTAATAACTATTGTAACTATAGTGAAAAAATAGGGTGGGTTTGCATTAACATTAGACATAACTGGTTGAAGATTGTACCACCTCAGTCAACCGTGCCCACGGGATCTGTAAAGGGCCTGAAACGTCGGTTTGTTTGAAAAAAACAAATATACGCGATTTAAATCCGGAAACATAGTTTCATTTCCTATAATTATACATTCACTTAAATGTTAAAATCAGTTTGCAATAATATTCTCATTATTATCATTTAATTATTTTTTGTCATTATCCGTTATCATTTTTACATATGATATTTTGATATCCTTGAAAATAAAGAAGCACGTAACAACAAAAGACAATTATATTTTAACGACAATACAATAAAAAAAATTAAGTGACCCGTCACGCTAACCTTCATAATTATTATAACTTTTTAAATATCAGTTAATTTCAATTACTAATTATTTTTTAAGATTGTCACGAATGCCGCGTTTAAACAAAAGATAAATAATTCTCATAATATTAAAAAAACATGTTGATTCTTTGGTTAGAATAATTATAATGCATTATTCACATTTAATTTTAATTGTCTGTGCGTTTTCAACTGCACAATTTTGGCAGCTTCTTGTAAATTTCCGCACTTTCAAAGTTTATGATCACCTTAATATGTTTTGAGGTTCATACAACTTGAAGTAATACATATAGAGTGAATATTACCGCCCTCTGAAATTCCGGAATTATTAAAAATAAACAGCAAAGAATCAAAACAAAATAGTTGTAATTCATAATTTTGTCACCGTTAGTTGCAAGGGCGCATGTGACATTTCTGTTAAAATACTTATTATGTATACTGCCGTGATTAGTAAAAAAAGGCCGAATTGTCACTATTTTTGCTTTTTCCTAGACGGAAAAGATATGAAGTTACCGAAAGAGAAAGTGGATATTTTTTAATTTCATTTCTTAAAACATTATTTCCTCGGTTTTGAGTTTTTATCACAAGCGCCCTTTCAACGAACGACGGCAGGACTTACAGTTACATAACTTTAACTAAATGCACCACCGTGGTAAAGTAATTGCTAGTTACACTTTAAAACTAAATGTAGAACAAAAGTACAATAGAATAATTCCGGTATTTCAGAGGGGGTATTATCCATTCTATGTGTATTATCTATTACTTCCTTGATTGTAGGTAGTATTATGATTAATAATAATTCATGTCGTTAATTTGAGAAAATACAGGTTCTATGTACAAATTGAACAACATATAGCATTGTTTTACTATCTAGGACAGACAGATAGTAGCAGTAGAGCTCCAGTTCAAGAGTTCGTCCAGGGTAGTACTGCCGCCTTATCTATTTCTGCCGCCAAGCAGTAATGTCAACACTACTGTGTTCCGGTTTGGAAGGGTAAGGGTACTGGTAAAATTACAGGCACATGGGACTTGTCAACTTATATCCGAGGATGATGGGCGTAGTGGACTACCACTGCGTGTGCCTCAGATCTTTGCGATTTAAAGAGTTGAGTAGCATTGGAACTGTTATGGACAGGCATGTAACTTCCCATCAGACGCACGGCTTGCTCGTCCCGTCAGTTGATATTATAAAAAAAATAGCAGCATGCTCGCGCTCCGAGCGGGCTGTAGCAAGTAAAATTAAAAAACAAAAATCAAAACTCTTCACGACACCATCGCCACCTACACGTCACACACTTTTCTCGAATATAATAAGAGTTTATACAATCCACTAGCATATTATATCCACTGGGCCTAAACAGTCACCAGAGTATAACATTACAAGCAGGGAAACTCTAAACAAATGTAGCAGCGCGGTAAGTATGTGTGCGCGCCTGTCGCGTGCTGTGTACGAACACACACATTTGCATAATCTCGCAGTGCATTCACGTTGCGCAGCGATGGTCGCACGCACCATTCACTATAGAATTAAAGATAGGATTTCCCTTTCGTACTTCATTCCAGACCGCCGTGATGTTCATATGGCCGAAAACATGTTTAAACACTAATGCCATAAAGTTATTATTAAAATACAGCCAATTCCATGGCCACTAACATTATTTTTAATGGACTTAAAAAAAACGAGGAGCTCAATTCGACTGTAGTTTTTTTGCCGATTTTTAGGATTCTTTTTTTGTTGAAAAGAGGGTACGTCAGTGGTCCCATTTAAATTTGAAGAAATAATTCCACCCCTAAGGGTGAAAAACTAGAGCATGAATTCCGATATCCGATTTCAATAAAACTTAGCAAATAGATGTAATTATACGAACTTTTGAGGTCTGTTTTTTACGTACTTTACTTCATTTTAAATGTATATCTATGCCTTTTAAAAACACTCTTTACCTGTTTTATTTAAGACGTTATAATTAAATTCTTTCTGAGTTTCCAATAAGTGTTACGCATTAAGGTCGTAGTAGCCGAGGTCGCGAGTTCGAATCCGGTCGCACCTCTGAGTTTTTCAGACTTTATTTGCGAAATTAATATACAATTTACTTTGAGCTTTTTCGAACAAGAAAAACATCGTGATAAAACCTGCACGTCGAAGAAGGTTCACAACTCTTGGAAAACGTGTGAAGTCCCTAAGCCTCATTAAGCCAGCGTGGCGGACTATGGCCTAAACACTCAAGTGATAGGAGACCCATACCCAGCAGTGGGACTTATAAATAGGTTGATGATGATGAAGTTACTTATTGAATTACACCTCTTTATTATTCAGTGTGTGATATGATCGAAACAAACTAACTTATACCGTTTGTGGATCTACTACAAAGTAAATGAAATAAACCCTTATTGTTTATATGGTAACACATGTGTCACATGTTCCGTCCGGGCGACGAACCCACAACTTCGCGGTTCCATGCTATGCACTACAGTTAGGAACTTGTTCCCGTTGCTGTTGTTCACTGTCGCTGTGTCTGCTTGCCGGTACGTCCCATTGTATTATTGTACGACACACGGTGCACGTTTAATCAAACAATACATTATTGCCCAAAATAATATAATAGAGAAATTATGATCAAAGGCAAGATAAAACCAACAACTAAAAAAACACAAGACAAATACAACTCTCTGGTCCAAGTGCACAAGTCGCAAATAATGTCGTAACTCAAAAATTATGAAAGTGAGAAAACACACTTTGGAAATTCAAAAAGTACTAAATGGAACCAATAAAATATTCTCGTTTATAAGTTAATAACTAAGTTTTATAACAAACTAGTAGATATTTTATTCTCAAATAATTTGTTTTAGACTTTTATATTAGCCCGTTTTCAAGACTTTATGTGATCGGACAACATACATGGTCAGTTTGAGAAGTGGTCCTTTATCAATGTGGCCCTAAACCGCCGAAAGGATAACATATTAGTACATTCTTTAGACAATATCCTTATGTGTCATACAATGACTTGACTGTGACCGGAGACAGCGACATAGACATCTTTCATGTAGAGAACAGTAAACAGTTTATTCGCATGTGCAAGCAATTGTTTCAGCCTTAAATCCTTTATAATAAATTATTGTTGTAATTTTACATTTTTAATTGTTTTTTATTATTATTTTAAATTATTCTTTGTGTCACATTGGCTAACTCAAAATTTTTAGTGTTGTATATACCTGTAGCGACCTGATATCTCGTATGATGTATATTTATTTCTAAGATTGTTTTGTCTTAAGTTTTTTTTTTATAATAAGCCTGATAGTAAGCCACACGCCTGCCCATAACAGTTGCAGTGTTACTCAGAGCTTTAAATTGCAAAGATCTGAGGGGCACTACCACTGCGCCCGTTACCCTGAGACATAAGTTGACAAGTCTCATACACCTGTAATTTCACAAGCACCCTTGCCCTTCACAACCGGAACACAGTAATGTGACTATTACTGCTGCGGCAGAAATAGGGAAGGTGGCAGTACTTCCTTGGACGAGCTCTTTCACTAGGAGCTCTACTGCTACTTAAGTTGACGGTGAATCTATCAATAAATAAATAAATAAAGTGTAGGTATCGTTATATTTATTGTAAGACCGTTATTTTTCCCGCTTCTTCTCCGGTGACAGTTAGTAATAAGATTAGTTACGTAAAACCTTGTAAAGAGGCAATAAAGATTTCCTTTTCCTATTCCTTCACCTAGACCATTAGACACTTAATTTAACGATAATTACAGTCAATGTAATAAAGCGTAATTGGTGACATCAAAAACAGGAAAAAGTTGGTGATTTTATCGAAATGTAATAATTTTTTCACGTAACAAAATTTATAATTAATTAAAAAGTGTATTTTGCACATTTTTGTGAGGTTTAAGTCAGTTCTGAAGTGAAAGGCCGTTTGGTTTCTGTACATTCTAGAAACTCGCAAATTGCAAGAGTTAGATAAAAATATTTCCGAGTGTTTATCTTCCTAGATCTGTTGTCAATGACCATCAACATCCGCATCCGCGTTGCTTGATTTACCAATTGCGTGATGTGACAAAACTGTGCGTCCCACTTTCAGTATGATTTGTTTTTCCAGTTGGAAATAGCAGTACAAATAGGAGAGCCACCCAAACGAAGATGACAACTCGATAGTCTGTCATACTGTAGACCAGGATTTCTTAACATGTGGTCCATGGAATCCTAAGGGGTCCGTGTAATGAAAGCTGGGGTTCCATAGCAAGCTTATCTAACATAACGCATTAATATGAAAATTGGTATACAATATGTTGTGAGTAAATACGTGCAGTGCACGTGACCTTTTTGGATTTTCTCGCCCATTGACGGCCATTCATCATTAGAGCGAGCGAGACGCGCGTCAATGTAACCCGCGAGGCATTTTTCTTCATCTTTTCGGAAAGGGTTTGTGGGCTCTTTGAAATTTTGAGAAGGGTCCATGACTAGAAAAATGTTATGAAATCCTGCTGTAGAAATAACAACTTCGTATCAGCATGCTGATTTTGATTCAAATCGGAATCGAACCGATCGGGTGTTCTCGAAATCAGATGGATTTCTGAGCGAGAAGACGAACCTGATTCCCACTACATATTTCTAATTTGTGAATTGAATCAACTATTGTTCCCGTAGAGATGTCAAAAGTTTCCGATCGGCCAGTTGTGAATCGCAATTATGCGCTTCGACTCGGAAGAGACGCAGTTTCCGATCGGGAGAGGCAATCAAAATCAAACCGCTATGGTTGGCAACACAAAACACTGTTTTTCTGCTTGCAAAACCGGCATGGTCGCTATCACCAATCTGCGGTCTGCAGTGAAAATTGTACGGTTCACACGCTGAGTTTTGGGTCTGGTTGTTTTGGCGTTTTAGGGGTCCTCTGTAAGTGTGATAATGAATTTTTTGGCCGAAAAACATGACTAAGTAATATTGATATATTTGACAACAATATCACATACCGTTGCTCTAATCCCAAAGCACTTGTGTTATGGAAATCGGAAAAAACGTCGCTACCACAAACACCCAGACCTGAGACAATACGGACGTAGTTAAGCAAAAAGGATCCAATCCACGAAATTATCAAAAAATTAGTTATAGGGTACCAAACGGTTCCTAAAGTCTAACCTCTTAGATCAGCAAATAAACATAAATAAATATCTCTGGAGTTACATGACATTTGTAAATAAGTTTTGAAAATAAAACAAGAGTGACTAACACTTTTATATTTCAAACTGCCATATCTCGAAAGTGACTGGATGTGCATTGGATCTTTTGTGCATTGACTCGGCCGGGAACGTGAACCCGGGACCTCAGATATTATAACACCCTCAAAACCGATGTGCAAGCCACTCGTCGTCATATTAATATAGTAGTATTGTCGTTGCACCGCTAGTACCAATCAAGTATTATACTTGAATAGGGTATATAGCTATAATCAAATTTGCAGACGGCATTCGGTCACGGAAATTGGCAACATTCTTTTTTTTTTTTATGAAACGAGACGAACAAGTCGTGCGCCTGATGGAAAGTGCACGCTTATTCATAGCACTTCCGCCTTCCTTATCATAACTAACGTAGTCGACATTTTTAGGTAAATTGGTTATTAAGAAATCTAGGATCAGCGAAACAAGATCTACAACCCCCTTAACCGGGTTTTTTATATCTTATTTAGTTTCAGTCTTATTGATAAGACAATAAGACTGAAACTAAATAAAAAACGAACAAGTCGTACGCCTGATGGTAAGCGACACGCCTCTATAACAGTTGCAGTACCATTCAGACTTTTAAATCGCAAAGATCTTACGGGCTGAGACATAGGTTGACAAGTCCCATGTGCCTGTAATTTCACCAGCACCCTTACCCTTCTAAACCGGAACGCAGTAATGCTCACATTACTGTTTGGCGGCAGAAATAGGTTAGGTGGCAGTACTGTCCTGGACGAACTATTTCACAAGAAGCTCTGCTGCTACTATTGTTAATTATATAATTTACATTATAAATAAATATATGGGCTTTATTTGAAAAATACACAAATTTCAAACATTGAACAAAGATGTTAAAATTAAAAAAAAAAGAATGTCAAAGGAACCATGACTCAACATCTGAGGACTGTGCTAATTACATAGCTCTCGCTGTTATTTTGCCATGGCATATATACCTATTTGTGTACAAAAAATCTAAATTCGGATAAATGTAAACAATTAGGCACTAATTAAATAAAGGTTGACACAAACAACAATTACACAAAGATAATCAATTTAAGTAATAAATCATTTTTCGTCACACTTGCTCGTAAATAGTATGATTGCGTGATGGCTAACTTGACTATGATGCCCCAAATAAAACCCTAGGACCTTTTTTCTTCCCATCACAGACATGGTTGGTAAGGAGCTTTTTTTTTAAATTGTATCACTACATATTCTTTACATAGGTCAGGTTCAAGTTCAGCAATGAAGTTTCTTAGGTTCAAAATTAAAACATGCGCTTATCTAAACAGAAATTTGATGGCAATTCAACCACCTGTTAAATACCTGTTATTAACAATATCTTATAACTGATTTTAATTATTTTCTGTATAAAAATTTAGCAATTAATTTTTTCAATCCATCATAGCTTGATGCATTTTTTGCTTTTTAAAACATTTTAGTTTGAGTTGTATTACCTATGGAAGAATAGCCATGGCCATATGGCCAGCTAGGCCTTCTGTTGATAAAGAAAACCCGCCATTTGCAAAATCTATATTGTTGTTGTGAACCATGTTTATTCATACAAGTAATAAATATTGTATTTATTTCCTAGCAAATGTGATCAAAAACATTTTATGTATCACCACGGACGGTAAAAAAATACAAAACTCCAGTCATTAAAGCCCTGAGCCTTCGGCTTTGGGCTTCTAATAGTCTCTCTTTAGTAATTTCTTATTTATCGTCCTTATTACACAATATACTATAAATTATATACAAACACAAGCTACTTCGTAAAGTTTGCGTCCCGAGATTGCTTTTCAAACAGCCATAGAAAACATTTTTTAAAGTTTGTAGTGTTTGAGTTGTTATGGTTACAAAAGAATCGCTTCCATTATGTTCTATGGCAATGTAAATTGAGCTTTAATATCGTAACTAGTATAAGGTAAATTGTACAGGACAATGTATTTTCGATTTATCACTTCACATATTGAGCTGTAGCTTGTGTCGTCTTGTTCTATCAATGAGTAATACTAATAACAATAATAATAAAGAGCTAGCAGAGTTGTAATTTTGTAGAAACAATCAAAATTTATCGTTTACGTATTTTACCTAAGTACGTAGACGCTGTAAACTTTAGTACAAAGTTTTTGTTTCGTTACAGGTTTAAAAATCGCAAATGGCAAATTTTGATTATCAACTGGATATTATAGAAGCGTATACACTGTCCCTTAAATTAATTTAATACTATGACAATGTGAAAACGACTGTCAACAACAGCTAATTTATTTTTATTCCTCGTATGAATGCTAAGTTCATATTATAATATCATTTACTATGTAAATTTTCATAAATATACTGTCGTTAGTGTAAGAATATTTTAAACTTCTCTCTCACTGCGCAAAACACTTAACTAGAACCAATTCAGAAAAGTTCATTTCACCCATTGGTCTTACCGGGAATTGAACTCGGGACCTCTGCATCCAGGGACTACTACATAAACCTTAGGCCACAGAGGTCAGAAGTTAGCGTTTGAAAGCCGTCACTTTAGGCTATTAGTGTAGAGCGTTTTCCAAAGTGGTCTCTACCGCCCCCGATGGGCGCTGAAGAGTCCTAGGTCCTGGCTCTGGCGCAAGTCGCACCCTGTCGTGCTAGCCCTACAGGGGATGCTACCGCATTTTAAAAAACCTGAATTATCTATATAAACTACTCTGTATATAGTATATATAATTATTTTTCCTGTTGATTTTTTGCGTTAAATTAATATAAAAAATATGTGTTTTCAATTATTTTTTGTGGCGGTGCGGTGTTTATCTTGCATAAGTGGGCGGTGAGCCAAAAAATTTGGGAACCTATGCTGTAGAGAGAGAACAATATAAAATTGTACCATATTAGCTGACATTCTTTTAAATGAATTTAAACCAATTTTATTATGAACATTTCTCACAAATCCCGAAAAAAATGACCCTAAAATAATCTTAAGCAATAATATAGGACCTTATTTACACAAGCATATAACACAAAATAGGAAATAGCAACGTTCAAAGTGTTCAAACTATGCAATTTGGCACGGGCTATTGCGCATGTGTAATGGACCGGTGTTAAACAGTCAGCTGTTGTTTAAACTTAAGATCTTTAAATGCAACTCTATGCAGCTAATGATAAGAGCGTTTCGAAATTTAAGCTCGCTTGTTTATTTACTATTACAGTTTGTTTGTCCGACTTACTATAGCTGCAATACGGAATAAATACTGCCTGTAGCAAAGGGTGTTCACATTTGAGAAAGTAAGCCGATGCAGAAAGAACGTAGCAAATGCTGCAAGATTTCTACCCTTGAAAACCTTCTACTAAGCATAGAATTTTTTTTATTACTTATTTCCAACATTGACCCGGCCGGAAATTTAACCAGGGATCTCAGAGATGGCGACAACATAAAAACCGTTGATACACGCTTATCCATAGCAATTCTGCCTTCCTTATTATAACTAACGTAATCGACATTTTTACGTAAATGAGTTATTCATATACACACATCAAAAGTGTCTAGGGATCAAGTACGTTTAAGAGTATTGCTGCAATTAGGGTTAATTATATTAACTTTTTTGTATCGCTATTGATACTTTTTAGTGAGTTTTAACATTTAAATAAGGAATATTGTTTAAAATTCGATAATAAGAAGAAAATCGTTTGTCAATGTGGTTTTGTATAAAAATGAGTTATAGCGTTTTAACAAAATCATTACAATATCTGCATCGGAACCGAAACAATTTACATTATTATGGAGAGACGACATCATTTAACCCGAGAAGTGATGATGCGAGCCGTCGGAATGTTGGAAGCTGGTTCCAGGCAACGTGCTGTGGCTTTCACTCTTAACACTACACAGAGCGTCATAAGTCGCCTCTGGACGCACTGTCGCATGACGGGCAGCGTGGCCGAGCGACATGGAGGACGATCTCGCATCACGACTCGCAGACAGGACCGGTATATCCAAAATACTGCTCGACGGAATCGTACCATGACCGCCATGATGTTGGTTACGAGGCTCCACAGCTCCTCAGGCTTGCTAATAAGCGATTATACAATCCGAAATCGTTTACGTGAAGTGGGTCTGCGATCCCGAAGGCCGCTCAGAGTTCCACCTATTGCACCCTGCAATCGCAGGACCCGTTTACGATGGGCTCGCGAACACAGAAACTGGGAGGAAGAAGACTGGCGCTATGTGTGCTTTTCGGATGAATCCCGCTTCGGTATGAGACCGGATACAAGACGTACTCGAGTTTGGAGAACATCTGGACGTTATGAACATTTGAGATATTGTCAGGAAGTTCATCCATATGGTGGGGGAACAATAATGATATGGGCCGGTATTTGGATCGGCGGAAGAACCGATCTCATTTGGATCAGGGGTAACCTCAATGCTCAAGTTTACGCAGAGAGGATTGTTTCAGATGTTATCATCCCTTTGCGAGGCCAGTTGGGTGATTCATTTCAACTAATGCATGACTACGCACGTCCACACACGGCTAGAGTCGTAACACGCATTCTTGCCGAAGCTGGTATCAACGTTCTGCCGTGGCCAGCTCAATCGCCAGACCTCAATCCAATTGAGCACGCATGGGATATGCTTCAAAGAAGAGCTGTGCCGAGTATGCATACCGTACATACTCTACAACAATATTTTGACTTGTTACAAAACACATGGGCGGCCATTCCTCAAAGTGATTTTGATGAACTCATCTTAAGCATGCCAAATCGCTGTAATTGTGTGATTCGTGTTAATGGTGGAAATACAGATGATTAATTTTCTTATCTTTACAATAAAAATGAGCAAAATCATCATTTTCGCCATTTTTTTGTCATTTAATTGACGCCGTTAATTTGAGTTTTTTCCCACAATTTGCAAAAACATCAATTTTAGTTTATTTTAATTAAATATAGGGGTAAGCGGTTAAATAAAACATAAGCATTAAAGTAAGAAGTCGTCCTGGAAGACTGGATTTGGTAAATATTGCTTAAATAATTTTTATTTCAAAAATATTCACTTGATCCCTAGACACTTTTGATGTGTGTATCTGGGATCAGTGAAACGAGATCTACAACCCTCTATAAGCGTTTTTTTTGTAGCTTATTTACTTTCAATTTTATTATTAAGTAAAATCGGCGTAACTGATATTTTTCAAACAAAAAAGAAACTTTAAGTGACGCTTTCACATTTTTGTCGCAAACGGCTCTGCAATGGAATTCCCTGCCAGCAGATTTATTCCCCGAACGTTGTAACTTGAACCAAGGCGAGAGTGAATAGGCATTATTTAGGTGTGCATGCTCCATCGTCGACACTTTCCATCAGGTTAGATGGAGGTCAAATGCTCACATCCTTTTTTGTAAAAAATGTCCATTTATTTATACTAAGTTGATGAATAAGTTTCTTAGGCATATCGGGAGACCAGAATCGTTATACACAGCCACGTCGCTTCTGATACCAAATACAAAAGCAGTCAGCGTCGATGTTTTGAACGGTCGAAGTGTTAAAACGTCATAATATAATATGTACAATATTTGCCAGACAACCTCACCAAAAACCCCCTGTACTATGAGTGCTAGAGCAACGTAATTGCTCAAATTGCTCCTACCGTGAATCGAACCCGGGACTTCCGCATCCAAAGCAAGCTGTTAGACTAGGCCACCGAGGTCGTCAATATTATATGTTATAATGCATTATATTATTACACCAAGGAAATAACGTCACATTTGCAAAATTATAACTTTTCAGGAGAAAGTCTAAAGATGATGCTTAAATAGGAGAGTTATAAAATTTCACATATCGTCCGAGATAGTGCAGATCCGCGTATGTAGTATAGGTATAAAGTGCCCTATCTGCACTAAACCAAATTTCACAGGAAAAGGATTCAATGTTATTATTTTGTTATTTCAATGTAATGGCCGCCAAGCAGTAATGTCAACATAACTGTGTTCCGGTTTAGAAGGGTAAGGGTGCTGGTGAAATTACAGGCACATGAGACTTGTCTACTTATGTCTCAGGGTGACGGGCGCAGTGCCCTTCAGATATTTGCGATTTAAAGCTCTGAGTGGCACTGCAACTGTTATGGACAGGCGTGTAGCTTACCATCAGGTGCACGACTTGTTCGTCCCTTCATTTGATATTATTAAAAAAAAATGGCTATGACTTTCATTTTTGCACAGTAAGCATTAATTTACCTAAATGGAAACTCATAATCAAATGCTAGTTACGCGTAATTACACTATCCCCAACGAATTATACATTATTTGTTTCATGTAGTTCGTGTTATTTTTATGACATTCAAGACAAATGCATTTTTGACATGTTTGACATGTAGATTTATTATACCAAGGGTACGTATATATACGCATTTGATAATAATAAAAAAAAATATTAACGAGAAGTTACGTAAGTTAAAACAAACAAGGTTCGCTTTTTGTTACACATTTTTTTTACGTTGTGATATTTTTAAATAAACACAGACGCCTGTAATTAACAATCAGTAACAGATACGTAGCAACATTAAGATGCAATTTTCATACGCAGGTTTAATTGACAGATATAAATACAAAAAAGTTGTGATAAATGGGACTTGTAAAGAGCCTGAAACATTGGGTTTATTTGAAAAAAAAAAAATGGCAAATATACGGGATTTACATCTGAAAAGTTTTAGTTCCAAAGTCGAGCTAGATTTCTGCTCTCCCTGCCGTTACTAACGCGTTCGTATTTTAAGAAGGAGAATGCCAAAAAAGTTTTGACGTTGGTTCCGCCCAAATTTGTGAAACAAATATATGCCTGAAGTTCGCGTGACATGCGACAAGAGTTGTTGAATTTTGCGCATTAAAAGTACCAAATTGGTTTTAGCAGAATAACAACAAAACTAAAGGGATTAAAAAAAATCCGTAGTGACTGTTGTCGATCATGCATAAATATAATTAATTATCTACCTAATTTTTGTCCTAATAACCTGTAGCATTTCGAGGATAAATCGAAAAAATGTGAAAATTAGAGGTCATTTCGTGATTTTTACCTATCGAGAAAACGATTAGGAATTTTTCCTCTGCTCCCTCCTAATACTTTCAAGATATTTGCACCACACAAGCACTATTTATATTTGCACAAGTTATTTTTTTCTTTGAAAAAAATTCAGTTACGCAGATTTAGCTTGGGAATAAAACTGAAACTAAATAAGATACAAAAAATTCGATTAGAGATCTTGTTTCACTGATTCCAGATATGTTCATAACTCAATTTCGCCAGAATGTCGTTATGTAGTTATGATGAGGAGGGCTGATTTGTAGTAAATACCTTTTTTTAATGAAAATGGATAGCCTTAAGAATGATCCTATTTATTTATTTATTGTTCATTAAATGCACTTGCTGTTGATCACTACCTAGCTCTAGCAAAGATAGGATCTACGATGTAACGACGTGCCACTTTGCGCCGGTGTTCTAAACTATGAAGTTTAGATTCGAGCTTATCGTCGCCAATAAGTCTCCTGACTCTGCGCTTAATCGAATCAAGAGTCTCAAGTTGATACTTCGCTGAGCCATCCCACAGGTGACTGCAATAATCATACTTAGTACTCCATGCAAGATCGGACTTGTGCTTATAAATTGAAATATCGCTTAACCTTATTAAAGATACCCAGTTTTTTGACTGCAATTTGTGCCTTACAGTGCATTTTTACTCTGTTCTATTGCTCTGTCTTGTACGGAACCCCCGGTAAAAAGCAGAGCTTTTCAAATGTTGTTATTCCGGCAATACAGTTACAACGAGCGCGGAGATAATGATGGCCCGAGTTGCCGAAATCGCAGCTTGGGTTCGACGCCCACCCGGGCCCGTTTCTCTCAGTAGGGATGCGAGGTCGGAGAATATAGAGTGCAGTTTATATAATGACAATACTTTATTCTACTGTCCAGTTGATAAGACGCTGCGCAAACATAATCTCAGTACAAAGTACTAAAAAAACCGACCTCAAAAGTTCACGAACTTTAATATGTATATAATTCCACGGATTTATATACATATTTGCCAAATTATATTGAAATCGGTGCGAAACCGAATTTATCCCCTAGTTTGCCACCCTTAGAGGTGGAATATTTTCTTCAAATTTAAATGGGACCACTACGGGATATATTCTTTCCAACAAAAAAAGAATCATCAATTTGAAGTCGGTTAAAAAACGTACGATGTTTTTAGTTTGCTTTGTCTACACTAGAAAACCATGTTTTAATACTCATTCAATTTCATAGATGGTCTAAAAGGTAAACAAAATGGCCGATTGATTATAGCAAATATCTGTGAGAAAAATATTATGACAGATGACCTTAAATTTTTATTGTGAAGAGTTTTATTTCAATAAAATCAATATTGCGATACCGGTCAGATACCACCAAGAATCTACGACAATACTACCTACATACATATTTAGTACAAGCGCTGCCGTTAAATGGCTATAGTCGAATTTTAAAACAAGCAAGAAAGTTCAACAATTCAATTCACTAAATTTACTGAATTAAATATTCGGTATCTTACTGCTTCTCCATAATGTTAACAAGGTATTAAAAAAATAATATAGAGATCGTGTATGGACCCTGTCGTATAATAGTGGCAAAGATGTTTTATAATCTAAATGATAATAATATATTTTTCACTTCTCATGATCTAAAAGTACGTCAATATAGATTTTCGTAGCGGGAGTAAAGTGCATCCTTCTTTAAACTAAAAAGCACCTAATTTTTTAATTTACTTCGAGTGAACAAACACAAACAGCCAGTAGTATAGTCGGTTTTAGTTCCGTGCATTTTCCGCATAGACGGTGGCGCCATAATAGTTTCCCGCGTTAGTGCGTTTGTTGTATCTCTGGTTGGAAAAACTTCAGAATTTTGGTTCGTAATTTTGTTGTAGACCGAAAACTGTTGATTTTTTTTTCTCGCAATTGAAGCGAAAAGAAAAGTTTTCGCCTCGAGACTAAAAGCCAATATAAACCCTCGGAGTAATAGACTCTAACCACCTCGGGTATGTATTGGGTCGTTTTAGTCTATGCTATTTACTACGGTCTTAAAAACCAAGGGGCGCGGACTCTGTTTTGGCCTCTAGATTCCGTTATTAATATGGCTTGACTTTTTGCGATTAACGTTGAAACCAACAATTAAGTGGGATAGTTCTCTCAAGTTTGACTAAACCTCGATGGTATTGACCCTGAATTTGGGATACGAACTTTTCGTAGGTTCCGGTCAAGGTATTCTGTGTAACGCCCCGGAGTTAATTTCGGTGCTCTGGTACTTATAGCACAAGCAAATATAGTATAGTTTGAGAGCAGGTAATCTGTGTGGTTGTCTAGCACATTATTTCAGCTTTACACTCTCAGTTTAATTTTTGCAAATGGAAACAAATTGTTGTTTTCGCATTGTAACATCCCTGGTTGTGAAAACTGGATCAGTAGACAGGTTTTCGACCCCGATCGGCACAATTTGGAAGCAAGTTTCGCACGGTTAATGAGATTCCTGCTCCCGATCTTATGAGGTTTAAAAAACAACTTTTTAAGGTTGATTCAACCCATATACGGCCTGTTGGGCACGAGAGATACCCTCGAACTCAAGATCTTTTTCCGAATAAAAAAATATAGGTATGGAAATTATGGATGCAGTTGTATATTGAGAGAAGGCTTGCTTTTCGTGCAGAATATGGCTATCAACCAGGGAATCTCGGCTTTTAAAAACTGAACGTAAACATTAAAATGTTGTGAAAACCTAAAATATGCTCTCTACAAATTTTTATCAAAAAGGCGCTTACGCCCTTTCTTCCAAACACCGACGAATATAATCTGTGTCTGTGAGATAGACAATTACATGGTACCCTATGTGTAACAAGGCCACGTCAGCAAAATGAAAACATTTCAGGAAAGAGGAGGAAATGTATCGATAACTTCTTTATGCTTAAATAGCTCAGTATTTTATTAGATTATTGTACCAAGTGTTATGGATATGACATGTCCATGCGCACTTAAAGTACTAACCCTTAGATTGTTGTTATCTCTTAGATGACGTTAACTCTTACATTTCTAGACTTTTATGTATAAATTCTATATTTTTAAACTTAAATCAGTTAATTTTTAAATAGTACTTATCTGACTCACGCCGCATTGTGTAAGGCGTTATTGCGTTAATATTACCCATAGAAATGTAGTTTTTACTCATTCTTCTCAAGATATTTATCTGCCTTACAAAAGAGAAGATAAGCATTTAATAAATGTGACGATTTCAAGTGTAGTTTGCTGACTTAGGTTAGAATATAACTGTGCACAGTTCACTATTTTGGTCGCCAGTCGCTTTAGTAACCTAACATGTCTATTATGTCATGACTTGTTGAGTTTTGCAAACATCTTGATGTTATACTTTTTTACAGTACAGGCGTTTTTACTCCTTTTATTATTAACTCCGTTATTAACTCCCAAGCTGCCACTATGCACCAGCTTACATTAATGTTTCTATGATACCATGAGTCTAATTTCGTCATATACATGAGTGTGAGTGACACAGTTGTGCTACGAGTATTTTCTCTTACGTAAATACATATTTACACTCAACTTTTGTGTAAGAACTTATATTTATTACATAAGCATCAACGTGGTTCGCACTTAGGTTTGTACTTGTATTATTTACTTAAAAAATAGATGGATGAATGCAGTTCCAAATCGGCAGCTAGTATCGGAAACTACACAACGGAATTTTATTAAATTAAAAACCATCGACACATTTTTACATTGTTGGTTCTAAGATGGTACAAGGAATTTTTAAAAATAACTTTTTAACGATGGCAACGATGTGCCACACTTCAGCATGGCGGCTACTACTAGTGACGCGGGTAGCGGCATTTACTTCTAGGCCACAATAATATAATGTACAAGCCCCGTGTTGTAAGATCGACCTTAGAGACCCTGTCCAGAAGGGGCGAATTCGCCGCGAATCATCTCGCGCGAAATCAAACGCGTGTCGCCGCTTATACGATTTTAAAATTCGCGCGTAAATCGCCTGCAGTAAGTTGGTGTATTTAACAATTGGACGTAGTTAAGCAAAAAGGATCAAATCCACAAAATAAAAAAAATTAGTTACCTACTTTAGGAGTTAGACTTTAGGAACTATTTGGTACATCCAAACGGTTCCTAAAGTCTAACCTCTTAGATAGCTAAAAATCCAACATATAAACGTGACGTGACATTATAAGTTGTGAAAATAAAACAAGAGTGAGAAACACTTTTAAACTTCAAACTGCCATATCTCCAATTGAAATATCATATTATTTAAAGTCTGTATAAATTTTAAATTCTTTTTGTAGCTACCATTATTAATATGATTGAAACAGTTATTATACAAATTGATCATAATGGGTATACGATAAAAAAAGATACAAGGAATTCCCTAGTTTGAAACTAGGCAATTGGTGTGATTGCCTGGCACATTATTAATATTCGCTGGGGATACCCACTTAAAATAGCAGTTATAGGAGATTTGAGTTCGGTAACATTAAGTACTCACCCTTTCTATAACTATTTCTAAAGGTTGTCCAGTCTGTATCTCTTCCGATGGCCGTCTTGTTGGTCGCACCGCAAATTCTCTTTGTCCTATGACCTAAAACAAACAACAAAAAAATTAACTATTATTTGTAGTATAAATAACACAAAAAAAGACACGAAATTCCTTTGTTTTTGCATTCCTTTAAATTATCTAATGGCTGCAATTTATCCAAAAAACTTGTGAATTTCGCGTCATTTAAATTTAGACAAGACTTTTTGTGTTTTTTTTTCTATTCTTGAAACTAACGACAAGATCATTATTTTTTAAATTTGATTTAACACGACTGAATCTGAAATTAAAGATGTTTTATTTTTTATTTTATTTATAAATCGTAATATTTCTTCCAATCTTCTGATAACTTTCCCTTCCTTTATAGCTTTCCTCCCGCGTGTTTCCTATCCTTTATTATTATTGATTTTATTATGACGTTGACACTCTCTAAAGTTTCACTTAAAAAAAATTAGGAAAATATTTTTTTCTAGCCTCTTTGTCTTAAGTCTTGTCATTAAATTTTACCTAATACATTTTTCATTTTCTATTTACCGTAATAATTTTTTGTCATAAGAAACGAAAGTAAACCTTATGCCGCTGCAATATATAGCCTTTCAGCTATTGGTGCTAGATGGCAGCACGTTGAATGAAATTTCAATTATAAAATCAAAACAGCTTAATTTGCAATAATAAGTATTGAACATTCGCGGAAATGCCAACCGAGTAAAGTTTAAATTATGTTAACGGTCCAGAATTTGTTACATCTTTTAAATTAGTCGAAGTCACTAATCAATCATTATCAAGATTTCATAGAGTTTATCATTATAATAGCGTGAGTTTTGACGACAACGGTTCGGATAGTAATCGAGGCTCAAGGCCCTTCCGTTGTTTTTTTCTTCCGTGATTCAATCAATTCTGTCGTATTACATGCACTTAGTATTCAGGACATTGAATTAGTACGTAAATCCTTAATTTGATTATTATTACTCGTATTGATCATAATCACTCGCAGTTTGAAATATATTTAATTAATCGACTAAGTTTTTCCTGTAATTACCTGTCAGATATATTATATCTAAACTATTAAAGCATTTTTAATAGCTTTAGCTATTCACTCCTAACATCAATTTTATATTCTATACAAAATGTAGTGTAGTAGCAATATTATATATCAATTAAATTATGACGTCGTCGATGTAGTTAGTTATTTCACAATGCAACTTGTGCTGAAATAGCAATAACCCCTAGTTCGAATGGCCTATTGTCAAACGAAGTGGCTTTTCGTAGATAATACAAGTGCTTTAAAAAAAGGGATAGTATCGATATTAATAATTGAGCCTCAAACAACGAACATGTTTTCAGGTCATATTATATTATAATTAATATAATATAACTTTAAATAAAAACAAAAATATAATCAACATTTCCTTCGTTTTGAAAATAAGTATCTAAATTTTATTTTTAATTCCCATTTTGTCTTAGTTTTCAGGCCCAACATAAAACTGTTAAAGTTAATTTATACAAATCAAACATTTTTTGCATAGCTCAAAACAGATTAAAATATCCATTGATTTAATTTATTTTATGTCTCAGAGAGAGAGAGTCTCTGCTGCTTTTGCAAATTTAAAATGATTATTTAAATACATGCCTTTAAAAAAGCATGTGTTCAATCAACCAATAGGATTTCGTTATTATGACGTCTCTATTGGAGAAAATAAATAACTCTATTGGAGAAAGTAAAGTATATAATATCAGAAGTGCAAAGCCGGATCCGAACCCACGACACTCGGCTTGAGAGGCGGTAAGGCAAAGTATTAGGCTACTAGGCTTTGGAATTAGATTTGAAATTTACCATGAGCTTTTCGGTGAAGGAATATATCATGAGAAAAACAATCCTTTGCCTCTACCATGAGATCACAGTGACAATTATCGCTAGAGACCGCATAAAATGTTTGTATTCAAAGTATCACAGTAAAATCGTGGTAGAGGCACTTGTCATAAGTAACGCATTTGCATTTCGGTAACTTTCTGCAGTTTTAGCACAGATTACTTAAGACTTACTACGTAACACATACATCACTCTCATACAAAATCGAAAATACCTACACTATAATAGCCTACTAAATCTGACTAATGACAGCAGGCGTCTACTACGAGGAAAAAGGAAACTAAGCACGCTCTAAGAGAGGTGAAAATAAGGGTGCCCGCTGTGTGCATTCGCGCGGAACCGAATGCTGGGGTTGTACAAGGATTGTAATGTACATAAAAAACTTTTCTGAGTGCTTGCACTGTCGGCGATACACTCAGCGCTAGGCACGCGTAACCTCGAGCGAGTGATGGAGCCCTGGTTTTAGTGTCACCTAAAAAAAATGTAAATTACGCAAAATAAAACTGAAACTAAATAAGACATTAAAAAACCGATTGGAGGGGGTTGAGATCTCGTTTCACTGGTCCCAGATATGTTCATAACTCAATTCAGCTAAAAATATCAATTACGTTAATTATGGCAAGGAGAGCAGACCTGCATACCTCTGGAAAGCAATTTAATGATGTGTGTGAAGTTCGCAATTGGGCCCACGTGGAAACTACAGCCCTAGCACTCTCAATTTGAGAGATGGCCTGTACCCAGCAGTGGGACCTTTATGAAATTAACTATTATTATTTACGTATTATTGGAAGAAAATTGGCGGGTTTTTGTGGTTTACACTTTTTACACCGACTTCTTTTTTTTACAATATCAAGTGACGGGGCGAACAAGTCCTGCGCCTGATGTTAAGCTACACGCCTGTCCATAACAGTTGCAGCGCTACTCAGAACTTTAAATCGCAAAGATTTGAGGGGCACTGCTACTGCGCCCGTCACCCTGAAACATAAGTTGACAAGTCCCATGTGTCTGACCGTGCCTAACAAGTGCACGACACACACCGACAGACACCGATATTATAAAAAAAAAACCACCAGACTTCAAAAACGGAGGTTCTCAATTCGACTGTTTTTTTTTGTGTGTATTATACGCGATTATTTCGGCATTTGTGATCCGATTTTGTTTACCCGATTTAAATGGGTCCAATACCATTCAGTTATTGGTCCCATTTAAATTT
>NW_020653333.1:648465-843486 GCF_003589595.1 Hyposmocoma kahamanoa
TATTGCAATAAAACGGCAATTTCATACTTTAACCCCTAATATTAACAAATTATTTACAAAAAGCCACCCCAATTTTCAATTGTTTATGATCTTTTAGGGAAGTCCATAAAACAAGATTTAAGACACCGGTTTAATACTATAGTGAAATAAAAGCTTTCCACAAAAGGTATTCCGCGTATTTATTTGAATGACAAAAATCCACTGTAGTAAATCGTTTAGCACTTTTCGGTTGTTTTTATGATATTTGAAATAATTATTGTAAATGATAAATGTGTACAATTATTCATTTACAAAGAGCCACCTCTAGAGTTTCTTATTCATTCTTCATAAGGACTACCTTCGTGGCGGAACGGTTGCCATGCTGGTCTGCCACGCAGAGGTCCCAGGTTAGATTCCCGGGCCGGGAGAAATATTTGTATAGCCTACGTTTTATTTCTCTCGTGAGTTTGGATGTAATTAGTGGTTGTCTCTGTGTGTCCAATGCAACCACGACACAGGGTTTCCATCTTCAAAAAATCAAAATCAAAAATCTTCCTTACGAAAGAGCAGTGGAGTTTACCTAATCAACGTGACGATATCAAATGTAATTTGTTAATCTATGAAATTTCAAGTGTAATTTGCAGACGAAAATAAACAATTCAAATTTAAATATAAGATATATTTAAATTTTAATTTAATGCGCTAATTTAATGCCTTTACTAGTTTACAGGGGCAAATAGTACGACGCCCCTAGCGGACGCAAGGCGAAACTACAGTTTGTTAATTAATATTTTACATATTGCTAGCAACAACTATCTCAACGCCATAAGTGTCACTATTACTTATATATTGATTTTTTTAAATTTATTAAGGGTTAATTATGTTTCTGTAAATATGGCCGCCACAAAGAGGATAGGCAATTTGAGGCGGCGTGTTTGGATTGACTCGGGATTTCTTAAAACGGGCCGATACGGGTATTTTAGTTCGAGATTCGTATAATTTCGCGTTTTAATCTTCGATTAAGGCACAATAGCACTATCCTATTCCACTTTAAACTACATTTCACAAAATAATTGAAAGTCAAAATAAAAACGACACTTTTCCCTCCAAAAGGTCCAAAGCGAATCCCTTATATATTGATTATTGGCAGTGAAGCTATCGAGTTATCACAAAGACCCGACATTATTTGTGTCAAAGTGACGTTTGGAAATTTAATTTTTTTTTTATACTGATTTTATCCATTCTTAAATTGGTAAAAGCAAAGTCACTTGTGCGCCATACAGCCTAGACTGAAAATAATTTGTTTGTTTCGTTACAAGTTTACAAGTCCTTGATAGTCTTACAAAATGAAATAAAAGTGAATAACATTCTTGCTTTTCAGGAAATCTTGTAAAGATAAAGCAACCATAGTTGAGATTTTTTCAATTTAAGTATTTTATTATGCAGCGACCTTTAAGGAAAATTGGTTGTAGATATACAATTATCCGCGTCCACAGCGATTAAAAGTAGGTAAGTATAGTTTAACCTGTTGAGTTAATACTATAATAAGGACAGTCAGCCTGCGCATAGCATATTATGTCTAACTTTGCAAACTCGAGAAATAACAAAAGTAGTTAGCAAAAATACATTTATTTAACTTTTTCTTATGATCCGCAATCGAAGTGAAAAAAAGTTTTCGAAGAAAAGAGACAAAAAGCCAATGTAAGCCCTCAGTGTAATAGACAACCTCGCTAAAGTTTGGGTGTCTAACCACCTCGGGTATTGGTTTTTCCATCCTTTAAGAGCAGGTATTGGCTCTTTTTAGACCCTCGATAAAAAAATAAACTATTGACATTTATGTGTAGGATACTTATTATTCGGCATAATACAGGGCGTCACACGGCTATGCTCCTTAATTTTTTTCTGTCCTCTAAGACTATGCCGTAAAGAGGATACCTACCTTAAATATCGTAGATAGTAACAATAGAGCACTTTGTGAAAGAGTTCGTTCAGGGAAGTACTGCCACCTTACCTATTTCTGCCGCCAGCAGTAATGTCGGCATTACTGTGTTCCGGTTTTGAAGATCACTCAGATCTTTGCAATTTGAAGCTCTGAGTGGCATTGCAATTGTTATGGATGGGCGTGTAGCTTATCATGAGGTGCACGAATTGTTCGTCCCGTCACTTGATTATAAAAAAAAAGAAAATTTTACTGAAAGAAGGCTTCATTTTGATCTAACATTAGAAACCTAGAGTCATTAAAGCCCTCAGCTTCGGCTTCTTACAAACTCTCCTTAATAAATTTCAATTCGTAGGTAACAAAAACTACACTTGAAATCGTTATATTTTTCCACACTATTGACTTATAAAAGCTTGACGGTTGCTCTTTACAATTATCATTATCAATTCATTTACGTCCGACTGTACGATACGATTTCTATTAAGGCTATTAAGCCATAGACCACCATGGTTAGCAAGCACAATGCGGGTTGGAGACTTCACACGTCTTCGAAAAGTTGAACATGCAGGTTTCTCTACGATATTTTCCGTAATCGTAATGCAAGTGATAATTAGTACACTAAACTGACTATCATTCGAAAAACATGGTACTTAGTACAAACTCGTGGGTAGGAATCAAAAAACGAGACCTCCAACATAGCAAGCGTTAAAGTTAAGAGAATATGTAAAATAAACATTCAAAGCCAAGTTAAATAATAATAATAATAATAATAATACGGCTCGATACGGCACGTATTGTTCGCCGATTCTTGGACCTGAGTCTCTGACCCCGGCCGACTGTGCCATAGCCGGGAAATACCGCCTCTCCCATTTAAAAATTCAAAATTATTTTTTTAGGCCTTGGGAGAGGCGAGAGTTTAAAATAAATACGAAAATAATAATAATAATAATAATAATAATAATAAACTATAGAATATAATAATATAATAATATTATAATATATAATATCTAATATCCTAGAGAATACAACACACAAACTTTACTACGACCGCGCCATACTCACTGACAGAACTATTCATTTTAATAGACCTGACATAACTTTGCAAGACAAATTAAATAAAATTACATACTTAATAGATATTGCAGTTCCTAACACACATAACATACAGAAGACCATAATTGAAAAAATTAGTAAATACGCAGAGCTCAAAGATGAATTAGTTAGAATTTGGCGACAGGAAAAAGTATATGTTATCCCAATTGTTCTCTCTACAACAGGCGTTATTCCAAACCATCTTCTTCATAGTCTTAAATTATTAGGTTTTAAAGAAAACCTCTACATAACATTACAAAAAGCCGTAATTTTGAATACTTGTAGGATTGTGAGAAAGTTCATGCAGATGGAAGAGAACGAAGTGGGTCCTTAGTACACTCTCACCATATACATACAAGCCCTACAGCATTTACTTGATTTCGGTCCGTAGATGCTGTTAAAACCAGTCAACAGGCTGAGAGGAAAAAACATCTATAATAATAATAATAATATAATTATTTACAAAAATAATTTTATAATTATTTACTTAATTATTTTTATAACGTCCAATGCTTTTTTAAAGTAAGTGGTAATAATAATAAATAGTATAAAAGGTAAACAAAAAATAAAATCAGACAATCTCAGTACAGAGTATACTTACTTCAAAACCGACCTCAAAAGTTCATGAAATTATTACATAGGTATGATGCCAACTTTTATTGAAATCGGTTACCGGAAAGTGTGCAAAACCTGATTCATTCCCTAGTTTGCTACCTTAGAGGTGGAGTATTTTCAATCATCAAAATCGGTTCACAAATGTCAGAGTTATCGCGTAAGATAAAAAAACCTGCCTTCCACTTTATTCATAACCAAGCTTTCATTACCTAGTCGCGTTATCAATTTGATATAATGTGTGAAATTGAGTCTCTAATTGACATTCGAATCGCAGCTCAGACGAAAATAATATAAGCAAGTTTTTATTTAGTTTCTTTGACAAACGTGACAAAATTCAAGTGTGAATTTTAAATTAGCTAGTTCGTTCGCTGTTGGTTACTACCGGAAAAGTAATAGGTAATAGTACCGAGTATAGTTCTCAGTAATACTTTGTACGGAATTTGTTGAAGATACGTGTCATAATAGAACATTTTCTGTCAGAAAACGTCTAATTCCACATACTAGTGGTGCCATCTATTGGTATCTTTTCTAGTTAATGATTACATTTATGTAGATCGGTGAATTGAATTATTCTTAATGATCTTATAATATACAAAATCTCTGTACAGATTACTAAAAAATCGACCTCAAAAGTTCGTGGAATTGTATCTATTTGACAAGAATTATTTCACTGAAAATACAAAAAAAAAAAATTTAACAAAACATGTTATAGAACTGTGGCGCATACAATAAAAAGATTTGCATTAAATCGTTTTATATAAAATAATAGAAGAAGTAAATACAAAACATGATCAACATAGGATGTGTCATTTTATTCTTTATTATCTAAACACATGCTAATTATGTTGCAAATTGAATGTGTAAAAAAACTCTCGTGTGGCAGCCATTTCTAATCTTCTCAGAACTCTGAACAAGCCACATGTGGTTTCAATTTCGAATTAGGTCGCAGTGCGTTCGGCGAATGAGAGTGCGGCTACTGCGCATGCCTGGAACTAGCCAATCGGCTTCTGTGACTGATTGTAAACAGAAATATGGCGGGACGGGTAGGTAAGTTTATGCATTGAGAGTTTTGTGAATATTAAAACATTGTAAACAAACTTAGGGAGATTGTTCCGCCTACGTAAGAATTAAAAACAGATATTCACATTTGAATTAAAGGGATTACGGGAATAATCAGTAGTAGAACAGACCATCGTGAAAGGGTTCGTCCAGAGAAATACTGCCGCCATACCTACTTCTGCCGCCAAGCAGCATTATTGCGTTCCGATTTTGAAGCGTAAGAGTGCTGGTGAAATTACAGGCATAATGTGACTTGGTAGCTTTTGTCTCACGGTGACGGGCGCAATGACAGTGTCCTGCAGATCTTTGCAATTTAAAGCTCAGGCGTGTTGCACACCACCACACCCGCACGACTTCTTAAAAGTTACGCTAGTACCTACTAACGTGACCGTTATTTTTTTCCCGCAGAACGGAACACCTATGCACTTATTCTTGTTTTTAAAATAAAACCCATGTTTATGATGGTTACGAAATGTTTAATGATTTAATAAAAGAACTAAAAATGTTTAACGATCAAAAATTAAATAAAGCAACTTATCTTGGGTAGTCTGGCTTTATATAAGTATATTTTTCGCTTTCACGACAAATTTTTAAATTAATGTCACGTGTGTCCTGTTTTGTCAAAGTGGGGCATTGTTACGTATTTTGGGGACAGCGGGACACGAAGCTTAAAAGCGGGACTGTCCCGCTAAAAGCGGGACGTATGGTCACGTTACCTAGGTAATACAGATAACGTTGACAGCAAGTGATTAGTGTGTTTTCATCGGTTCAAGGAGTCACCATAGTTACCGCAGAATCGACTTGAGCCTATCGGATAAAGCTTGAAGTCCTTGCAATAATAGTGAAAAAGTCGTTGTGCGTGGCTTCCAGGTCCAGTGGTGCCAGTTGGTGACTTCTAGTCTTTTAGATTACTACGAGAGGTCTGCAGCATCTAAAAAGAGCGATCGGTGACTCGGCGATGAACTTTGTAATAGAAAAAGGTGATTTTAAGCTTAAATAACAAAATTTCAAAAATAATGAGTATAGTGTAACATGCGTATAGGTAATGAAATGTAATTCTTCATACCTGGGCAGTCAACTTCCTAGTTAGATGATGGTGATATTCTTGACTAAGTCATATGTGATGAAGTAATAATATTAATGGAAGACGATTTAAGGTGCTTGCCACACATAAACTGGCGAATCGACTTCGAAAAGGTCTGGTAACATTGTCCGTGGTAATAAATGTGGTGACTTCCTTATTGGGTATTTACGTAACAAAGGTAAAGATAGACAAGTGAAAAAAGATTTGAATCTTGAAATTTGTCTATTGACATCAATGTATTATAAGTAAGCAAAAGCGAGGGGCCAATACCAGGTCCGCCTTAGGTTATACACAATCATCAAATCTTGAACTATAACCCCTTGAAATTAGCACGCATCTTAAATTAGCACCCACCAATCTTGTCTCGTCACGCGATCACCGGCTTAACTTTTCGACTGACAATGCACGAAGCTGAGCTCTGTCATTACATTCATTAGTCGTGGGAATTTCCCACTATTGCGTAACCGAAATGACAGATGTCTATAAAATGATTAATAATATGTGATTTTAATAGAGTGACGGACATAATTATGTCTGAATAAATATACAAATGTGATTTTTCTGTCATCAACGAACTAGTTAGTAGAGTAGTAACAGAGTTCTAGCCCTATGTTGTAGGTATTCCAAGACGTCGCACAAAGTGATTCGCTCCAACATTTATATGGCCAATGGCTAAGCTGGGCAGTTACACGAGGAGAAAATTATCGCTGCGCAGCATCCGCGCTGAGCGCAATTAAATTCGTATCGAATAAATGCGCCCTAAGGAATTCCCTGCCTGCGGACTTATTCCTCGAGCACTATAACTTGAGAGAGTGAGATTGTTTAGTTGGACCTGTACTCCGTCGTCGACCTCGTCGTCACTTTTCATTTCATGTGAGATGGAGGTGAAATGCGCACTTATTTTTTTATTAAAAAAAAACCTGTCAGATAGCTTTGTTTTTTATCCATGCAATAAGAGCGAAAAAGGCGTTGCACGTGTCGCTACCGCTCAAACCGTCGACTCTTATTTTATTTTTTTATTTGAAGGTAGATCAACAGTTTAAAACGAAATTAAATAATATTAATAAGAACTGAGAGATAATTTAAGATCCTCAGAAGTAAAAATATAATAAGGAATCCGGCTGCACAGTTTACCTAACTTATTATATAAAACATAAAAAGGAAGAAAAACCACAGATGTTGTAAACGTCACTAAGAGAGACTAAGTGCTCTCACTGCCGAAATCACACTCGTATTGAACAGATCCAGATCAAAATATTACATGAAATGTTAAAATTATTGCTTGCAAGCCACATAAACTCCTTTTGCCTGTAATTAAATAAGAAAGGTAGAACCAAAAGTGAATTGTTTCTAAGACACTTCGAGGGAACTCTCAGTGATAATTGTGATAGCAACTCCGGACAGTCAATAGAGCCCGATGCAATTTTTTGTAAAAATTTTTCTCGACAAACTTCGCACGACTTTAACCAAGTGTCGACGCTCCAAGGCGCGCACCGTCACGCGTCGACGCGCGATTCCATATTTGCATAACACAAATTTGTACCTTAATAATGGGAAAATAGAAATGAATATGCTATAGGTGAAAAACATGACGCGTCGCTATGCTTCGTCTCTGCGCCAGTGTGAGTTGAGCCTTAGAGTCACTAATATCACGACGAATTTCAAGTGGTGGGAGATTACGTGCATATAAACCTTTTCATTTCCGTAGCGATAAGTTCACCATACTCTCTTATCCCGATATTTTAGAATGGTTACACCATGGTCACGGATTGATTTGCCAGTGACAGTCGACAGCTCTAAAAGGAGACATATCTGTTTACCTTCCTTTTCTCTCGACGAGTGGGTAGTCTTGATTTTGGGCGGCGGCGGCGTTACCGTTGTCACTCACTCTTATCCAACTTAAAGAGTTAGTGACTTAATAATTCTTTCAATCATCAATTCAAATATGGTTACGAAAATCGCTTCAATTGAACCTAATAGTCAATGTAAAATGTCAGATACAGCAATTAGTGAGGAGAACGAGGATAAGTGTAAAAATTGTTTGTAACAGTTATACGTGCAAATGAAAACACGTCTTCTACTTATTTTATTGAAAGGCATGATTAAGTAATTAAGTATTTATGTTATTATAGCTCTCTGTTGACATTTTATTTATTCATTTACTCTAGACATAATAGATCGATTATTAGATAAATAAAATTGGGTTGTGGTATTCAACGAAGACACGACAAAAGCATGGACTTCTCTATGCAATTCATTCTTGATTATGTAAAACAGAACTCGCCTAGTCCACACAAACTCGTATAAGGAATGGTTTCTTTCCGACTGTTTCGTAATGTATTGCTTGTTGAATAATAGTACATTGTGTATAAAAGGCGGTAAATAAGAAATTACTAACGAGAGTCTTTTAGAAGCCCGAAGCCGAAGATTGAGGGCTTCAATGACTCGAGGTTGGAGTTTTTATCGTGTCACATACAACGTTTTTCAACACATTTGCGAGGAAATAAATATAATGATAATTTATTTGTTGTAAAAATGTAAAAAATGCAAGTGTTTAATTTTTTACTTCGTTTTACGTTTAAACTTCAAGCTTATGCGAAATACATTCAGATTTTTCGAACACAAAAACTTTTTGCTTAATCTTGACGTTAAAAAATACAGTGTAAATTTTGTAAGTCAATGGTGTAAATTATTAAAACAAAAAATAAATCCATTACTGCCATAGTGCAGTAATGGATTTATTTTTTGGTTTTATGGTTATATTAGTTTATGGTCTGTTCATTACACTACCGCCATAAGACGGAAATGTAATGAAAAAACCCGCCAATTTAGGATATTAAGGTCGACTATGCCTGCATGTTATGACACTGTTTACTAGCAAATGTGATGAAAAGAACTTAACGGCTTTCTTAAATTATAGGGGACAGATGCTGGCACTACTTTAAAGAAAGATGCTCTGTTAATAATCTTTTTTTTTTATTTAAGGAGGTTCTATGTATATACACGCAAATAATGTTGGAAAAACCTTCTTTTGCCAACACGTCTTCTATAATTAATATATAAATAAATAAATAACGCATACATTCATAGCCCCGCACTAGGAAGACCCTGTATTGCGGGTGCCCACACACGTATATTACGCCCAAACTCACGAGAGAAATAAATGTTGGTAGGGCACACAAATTTTTCTCACGGCCCGGGAGTCGGATCAGAAATATATGAAAATTATTTATGACTGTAATTTAAATTTGATTAACTTTTTATGTTCTTTGTAAAAAATTTACCTAAATTTACCTACACATTTTTTCCTCACCTGTAAACTCGCGTTGTTTTTATTTTTGTCCTAGTTTGTGGGAAGAAAAGACCTATTTCTTTACAATGGTTATGGGCCCAGAAATATTTCCACTAGATTCATTTTCGTGTTTTTATTACACAAGAAGAGTTTATAAGGACACAAACAATCGTGTAGAGCCTGGAATGAAAAATAAAATAATAGCTGAAAATTGATAAAACCTGACCAGTATGCGCTGGTTAAAGGCCTTCAATACCTTCGGGATTTGACGTCAAGATGATCCGTCGTTTCAGACTAATCGACGAATCGATAGTGTATTATTTCACATTCTATTAACTTACTATGCTAAAATCATAATTAATTAATGATAGTACAAAACTTGTACTGGTTATGTTTTTTTTATAACACCAAGTGGCGTGCGCCTGATGGTAAGCTACACGCCTATCCATAACAGTTACAGTGCCACTCAGAACTTTAAATTGCAAAGATCTGAGGGGCATTGCCACTGCGCCCGTCACCCTGAGACGTAAGTTGACAAGTCCCATGTGCCTGTAATCTCATCAGCACCCTTACCCCTCAAAACCGGAACACAGTAATGCTGACATTACTGCTTAGCGGCAGAAAGAGGTAAGGTGGGCTAGCACGAAGGGGCGCGACTAGCGCAAGAGCGACATAAAGCGCGATATACTGCTATTCTGGCATAGAGATCTCGAGCCTTATGTCGCTCTCGCGCGAGTCGCGTCCTACTGGACGGACTCTTTCACAAGCAGGTCTACTGCTACTAAAATATGTATTTAATTTGAAATGTAACATTTTATGATTTTTATTGTAATTTGTAAGGGCTCTTGTAATACAATAGATTATACTACATCAGTAATATGATGTAATGTTTACAAGATGATTAAATATAATAAAAAAAAACGAAGAAGTGATACTTCTTACTTACCAAAAAAAGAAACATATTTGTGCTAATTTTTCAATGTTTTTAATGTTATTTTTTACGCTCCAAATTTTTCAAATTATTTCGCCACTTGTACGATTTCATTAACAACTTTAATTGGCTAAGGCTTGTGTTATCCTTGGGGTAAAACGCTGTATGCTGAGATACAGGTTAAGCCCTAGTTCGGCTGCAAAGGCTTACATAAATTTGCAATGTACAATTTTTCCTTTTTCCAATTATTTCATAATTGATTATTTTGTATACAGTTCTGTACATTATTGTAGGCAAGTAAACATTATTATTGTAATGAAACTATTTTTCCGGATTTAAATCGCGTATATTTGTTTTTTCAAACAAACCGACGTATCGGGCCCTTTACAGGTCCCATGGTCACGGTTGACTGATGTGGTACAATCATCAACCCGTTATGTCTAATATTAATGTATTCGTTATCTACCCAGGATGCTGCAAGAGGCCATTGAAATTAAAAAAACATCTTAATTTCAACAGGGAAGATGGTTTCCCCGTACCAGTTTAGGATCCTGTATTGCCTCTGATGAAAAATCCCAAACAGACATAAGACTGTAGTACTAATTAGTATGTTTTGGTTTATTCTAATTTCTATTATTAATTAGTAATAAATTGAACTTAATAAAAATTCATTCAATAAAATAATTTGTACAACGTAATGTAGCGTAAATTGGAATGTTTCTTTGTAAAATTAAAAATACGGTATTTAATTAATAACTTTTGTAAGTATAGTGAAAAAATAGGGTGGTTTGCATTTATGTTAGACATAACTGGTTGAAGACTGTACCACCTCAGTCAACCGTGACCATTGGGCCTGTAAAGGGCCCGAAACGTCGTCGGTTTGTTTGAAAAAAAAAAAAAATACGCGATTTAAATCCGGAAAAATAGTTTAATTTCCTATGTGTGACAATCGCGAAAACCTAAGAACTCGAAACATTATTATTATTAAATAATATTTTATATTGTTAACGATTAACTTATTCGCCAAGGGAGAGCGGCGGACCAATAAATACGATACGATTATCGTAACGATCGATCGAAACGAGGAATCATCTGTACTTATATGGGGGCCTTTAGGCACTCACCATGTTGTGATTCTGCTGACAATATTGCTTTCGAAACGTGACGTCACCATTGTAGGGTCAACAGGTAATTATACAAGCTTTACATAGTAACGCCACAAACGACGGCATGCTATATTAATGAACGTTAAGTTTGTTTTTGCGTAGGTAATACCAACGAAGATTTTCCACATTGTATGCTAAGCGGGTCGCGACATGCATTGCGCATGCCCGGTCAAATGTCAACTGACAATGACGGGAAAACGACGCCATCTATAATTTTGAGTTTAAAAATACCTTCCCATTTAACAACACTGATGTCTGTAAAGTAATAAACCACTGTTAAAACTTACATTAAAAGTATTTTAATTGAAAAGTTATATTACAAAATTGAAGACTACGTGTTAGATAAAAGATGCATGGAAAGACGACACGTTCGTTTGAGACACAATTTGATTCAAAGTGTATTAGGAAAAGCTCATTCAGTTTAGTGAACGAGCAGTAGCTTAAAAAAAGGTGGTAAGCCTGTACATAACAGTTGCAGTGTCACTCAGAGCTTCAAATCGCAAATATCTGAAGTGCACTGCTATTGCGTCTGTCATCCTGAGACATAAGTTGACAAGTGAGTGTCAGGAGGGTAACAGGTGAGATGAAGAGATCCATGGTCTCTGCCTACCCCAGTGGGAGAAAAACGTGATGAGAAGCATGTATGTATATGCCCATGTTGAAATTTTCAGAAAGCTTGCTTTCAAGGAAAGATGACAAGACAACCATCATTATCCACCCATCATAGCCGGAACACGTCCACTGCTGAATATAGGCCTTCCCCAACGATTGCCAGGCTAGCCGGTCGGACGCGACGTGCATCTATCGGTTAACCGCCGTCGTTACCAGGTCATCAGTTCATCTAGTAGGGGGCCGTCGCACTGAACGCCTTCCAGTTTATGGTCTCTATTCGAGAACCTTTCTGCCCCAACGGCCGTCAGTTCTACGAGCTATGTGCCCTGCCCACTGCCACTTCAACTTGCTAATCCTTTAAGCTATGTCGGTGAGTTTCGTTCTTCTACTGATCTCCTCACTTCTGATTCAATCACGTAGAGAAATGCCGAGGATTGCTCGCTCCATAGCTCGTTGAGTGACTGAGCCTTTTTATGAGGCCCATAGTAAGTGACCATAGCCAGCGATGACCTACGGCACTGAGACGTCTCAGTGCCGTAGGTCATCGCTGCCAACACGCGTTCCTCGAAGACCTTTGTCTTCAAACACTGCGGTATTGCGGACGAAAAGACGTCTCGAAACTTCTCGAAAGCTGTCAAGACAATACTAACTGATAACCAACAAAACTGTTTATTTTTTTGCTAGTGATTCTTCCAAATATTCAGTTTTACTATTCACTTAAAAGTAGAAACAAGAAAAAAAATTTACAATAAATTTATTTATTAGATTACTTACTCGTAATAACTCGGCATAGACGTTAGCGCCACAACTATGTAATAAGTCAGCGATTGCAGAACATTTACTGGAAAGAGGTACAAATCACTGGATCGAGCTTCATCGTACGCAGGTTCTCTCCACTGATCGTCACTTTTATTCAAGAGTTGTACGTGAAGCGATTGAAATAAAAAAAAAAAAACATCCTAATAATTTCAATCGGGAGGACGGTTTCAAATTATCTGCAGCATGGAATCCGGTGTTTGCAAAAACTCAATATTCGCGATCGACTGCTTACCAGAATACGGCTCTTACAGAATAGAGACACCGTTAGTGTTGTGTGCGGCGGTAGTTTAAAAAAGAATAATGCTGAATAGTGGATAGATGGATTCCATCGCCGAGATGGAGTTGTAAACACCGCATCACCAGTCAGCCCGTGACCACGGCCAGTGCAACTTGGCCGAAACATCGGGAAACTATGTAGGTGTGAAAAATACCTATTCGTATGTGAACGTGTTTATTCCCGTTTCCAAATGTTAGTAGAGTGCAACGCGAAAGTTTAAAAGTATATTATGTTAGCGCCATAAGTCTTATCAGAGTACGCCAGAGGCGCTGCACAATTTTCCATACAAAATTGTCAAATATGGACGCGGTCGCTGGCTATGACTGCGAAGATACAGATACATTAGACGATCTGTAGATACAACAGTTTATACCTCTAGTTTGGTTTGCCGTTATTTCTGGCATTTTTCTATTGATCACTTTGTATTGAACAGTTTTACATCAGATCGTCATACATAACACACAAATTTCAAATTTACATGTATGAAAAAGTGTCAGTTTGTATAAGATACGCGAACTACAAATTTTCGCAGTCGCACTTGTGTTTCGCATTTTTAAACCTGCAATCAGTGTAATGCGCGATATAGCGTTCAAATTTGCAGTTAAAAAATATTTGGTATAGATACGCGAATGTGAAGTAGTAAGTTCCGCTGTCGCACTTATATTTCGCATGCGCATTTTACAAACTGCGGTCAGTGCAATGTGTGTCTGACACAATTTGCAGCGGCAGTGTTCTGAAAAAAACCCGCTCAGTTTGCCCGCGTCATTACCGAGGTACTTGAATGACGGTTGCGTGTTTACTCCGCCCTGTCATTTCCTCGCTGCTACAAAGCTGAGTAACATACAGCGAACCATGATGTTAAGACGTTGTATAAATTTTTCAGAATTTAAAAAATAATATCACACTGGCTGGAAATGATATTTGCACACACTTTACATATTCGAATTTTGAAAAAAAAAACGAAAATGAAAAGTCAGACAAGAGAAAAGACGTTTAGGATTGCGAAGTTCCCAATGAATAGCGTTATTCACTTTGTAATTAATTTCAAACGTCTTTTTTTTTTACACTTTTTTATGATGTATAGCCATGACAACTGAGTGATTGTAACTGTCATCCCATAAAAAATGTCTATTAATATCGACATCTCAGGTTTAAAGAAAGTTGACCTTTTGTGACTGATAACAAAAGAGCTGACGCTGTTAAGACGAATCGACACTATTTTCTCACATTGTAAGACGACATGCTGCATTAAAATATGCTGCAACTAAGTATAGCGCAGTATTACGCAGCTGTTACAAAATCATCCGGGCTTATACACGCCAATATCATCCACTGTGATATGCAACCGACTCTGACTATTACCTATATGTATTTTATGGAAATATGTAGGTATATCGATGTAGCGGGCGGGCGTCCGTTTTCGGCGCCGAATGTCTTTAAGGTCTATTATTAACCTCGTTTCTGTTGTAATCAAGTAAATCTTGTCAAAATTTGCTAAGACTTATCTATCGCCTCTTGGTAGTAGTGTTTATAGTGAGAGGCTATTTTCAGAAGCAGGAACTGTTTATGAAGAAAAGTGCAGTCGTTTGTTACCAACCAATGATGAAAAAATTGTTTTCATTCATCACAACCTGCCACTGATATCTTTTAAGTATTAAAGCAATAATTTGTGATTAAAATACATGATACATTTTGAATAACATGTGCTTTTTCTCATTATTTGATAATTTCTATTCGGCCCAATAGTTGTAGTATTCGGCCGAATACCAAATAGTAGCCGAATATTGTGGCATCTATAGAAATTATACCCTATTCAACGTCAAAAGGACTTTTCCCAAAGCCTAAACCTGTGGCAATATAAAAAAAATATGGACTGTGCATCGAACACAGGGCCAGTATCAAGAACTGTAATTTATATGATCTGTGGTATAACCTAAATCCTCTAACGCTACACAGCTCTATAAAGATCACATAAAGCACTGAAGAAAAGCAAAGTCAAAGTGAAATAATCAATAATTCCATAGGTAAAATTTTTTACACTTGAAAACGTCATTTTTTAAGCTACTGCTCGTTCACTAGGCCGACTCCCTGAGAAGAACGAGCAAGAAACTCTAGTGGTTGCCCTTTTCAAATAAACTTAAATGCTATGAAATAATGCACTTCGAATTACCTTAACTTACTTACCTTAGTTAAACGAAATCGTGGTAACATGAGTTTGGACTTAGTTCTGAGGTTAATTCTTTCGTAATGAAATTATGTATATTTTTACGGGCATACAAAATATTTGAGTAAATGTACTGTGTTGCCACAATCATGAAACCAGTCTCTTTAAATTTTTCTCTAAGAGAAACCCGAGAACTTAAACGGTACACAAACATTATAACACTAAATTTTTGCGTGGAAAACAAAATGAAGTCTGTGTTTAATTACTTATTAAATTATTGTCCTAATGTGTAATAAAGCTGCCCAAATCACGCTCATCCTCATTTATAAAGGTAAAAATCATTTGTTTGGCAACGCCTACAGCGTCTATAGCGGTTATTCGCGCTATCAGTGCACTGCACAAGGTCACATAATTCCCATCCAGAGGCAGCACTGATATGATACTTTTTACGTACATAAAGGGCTATCGAAGAGAAGAACTGCTTATAAGACCAAAATGAGTGATAGTTAGTCACAAGAAGCTCCCTGTGGAATTGAAAATGAAAATGATAGTGCATGATTTTGTTATCCTCAGCGTTGATAGCCAAGTTAAGTTCGTTGAAATTTACAATTTTATCTTACATTCTGTTAATGTAACGCTCAGCTTTACGCTTAAGTATAAATTCAACTAGTATAACCACTTGTGATAAGAACGGTGCAAATTCCACAATGTTAACTACACATATCTACCTAAACAAAATATATTTAAGATTTACAGACTTTCGTGGTTACCAATTGAAGCATTGGGAACAACAAGGTTCGGCACCCAAAGCCCGATTTAATGTTATTGCATCAAAACATGTAAAACACTGTCTAGTATCGTGTGACAATAACTCATTTCGATCTCCCTTCTAGATGACGTAAGTATCATTCATTTAAAAGGTGGTGCTCCGCCCTCGTAGCGTTGATTATAAATGTGCGTTTGAATTTCGGTCACGTTACCACCTGCAGTTTGTAAAAACTTATTTAAATGTAAAAAAACATTAATTTTATTTAAATTATTTTCAACTTTTAAATAAGACTGATTCACAATTTATTTCCTTAAAAACCAACAATAAAACGAACGCCCTAGTAATTTACCGGTTTGGTGCAACAAGGGCGGTTAACATAAAAAAAAAGTTGTTCAAATGTTTCTAATTGTTTTAAAATAATAATAACACCTGAATCTTCTAACTAAATCATAGGACAAATAAATAATAAAGTATATAAGAGTCATATTATATATGTATATTAAAAAGATATAAGACTTTAAAACTTTGTTTTCAATTTTCTCGAATCTCACTTTTACGTGATACGCCCTTGTTACAACCAATGTTCCAATTGCAAGTTTGTTCCCATGGTGTGACTTTGATCTTTTGCCTAATATTTCAGAGCGGTTACACCTTAAATAGCGTCTGGCGCGGCGCGTAATTCATAGATAATACACAATACATTTGTGTGGACACGGGTTGTATAGAAGTGGGCACTAACAAAATAAGTATTGTTTCTCGCCGCTTAAACATGACGCATGCATTATATAAGAAGGCGTATTATTTATTTACTAACATGGAAATATTACTATCAGAAAAGTTGAGGCCTTCCCAGTTTAAAAAATTAACTAATATAATTTAATTTAACCGACTTCAAAAAAAAGTAGGAGGATTTCAATTCGACTGTATTGTTTTATGTACGCTATTATTCCGACATCTGCGAACCGATTTGGATGATTATTTTTTGTTGGAATGTCAATAGTGGTCCCATTCTCAGTTCGGGGAAAATATTCCACCTCTAAGGGTGGCAAATAAGGGGATGAATCAGGCTTATTGAATTTCACACACTTTCCGTTTTTTGCAGGCAGGTTTTGTTTTTGCGAAAACTTTAATATTAAAAAAAAGAGTGCGCATTCTCGTGCGTGCACAATTGACCATAAAGGTCATTATACTACGTACCATATCGTTATAAGAATTCGCTTCCATTCCGTTCCGCACACTATAAATTGAGCCTTAAGGTGGTCAATTTTGCTGATTAGTACCTTATTATTACCTATATTAGTATGAATAAAAATCAGTAGACTAAACTGGGCAAGTATGACGTGTTTTGTCTTAAATATATATTTGTAACTAATCAACAATATAGAAGACGAGTATCTTATTTTTCCTTTACGCTCTTAGTTAACTTCTGAATAATAATGTAGCCACTGCTCGTCACCTGCCCTGCCCACAAGATAATGTCGGGTTGTTAACCTATAATAAAATGGTATAACACGAATCGGGCTATGGACTATGACCATAAGCGGTGATCATTGTAAATATATGTGCATATGTAATGATAATACTTGCTTTAGTAGCTCGGGGTAAGGTTTAAAATAGTGCTTCATATCGCCCCAGTCCTGACTAACTTCATTTTGCAGCGAAATGTATCTATTTAGTACTTCACATTTTGAGTTTGACAGTTATCGTCAGCGATCGCGTTAAGTGTCTATACCACCTCAAATGGCTTTGGTTGAAATTTTACAAGAAAACCGCTCCATTCAATAGGTAGTTTATATATATCAGTTTTTTTCTACATCAACTGAAATAAATAGAACACGTGTAGATACTATACGATATACATTTTTCAAATGACTTCAATTTCGTTAGTAAAAAAAATAAATTCTGAAATAAAGCCAGCGTCCCTGTCGCTCGACCTAAGCAAGATGAACCGTATTAGTACGGGAAAAAATTGAATTTGAGTTGAGATAGTATCGGCTCTAAAAAATTAGTAGTATACAAAATGTTGTTTCTTCTTATGACCGCTAGAGGCGCAACGGGGTTTACGCGGTCGCCAGCGACAACTCTCACAATAATCTCGTAGTAGTAAGTTATAATAATATACAATAAAAAGGTGGACGTATGAGGATTAGTGACTTTGTTGGTTTTTCAAAGCATAGTGCGATTGTAGATATTCAAAAAGGTAAAATTGTTGACAGCGGCGTCTGATAATCGGCAGCGCGGCGCGTCATATATTTTTTAGGTGTTAAAAAAAACAAGCCATCAATTGGAGAGAGATTGCATAGGGCCGAAGAAAGTGGCATCATCTCGTTTCGGAAACGAAGACACATTTTGGGTCGCTGAGCCAGGGGACTAAGTTAAAAAAAATTGCATAAATCAATTTTTGTATTTACTTTTATTGTCTTTTTAACACTAACTTGAAAGTTAGTAGATATATCGTCGGTGTTTTGTGTAAAGGGCAAAAGCGCAATTCCGAAAAATTTTTTAGGGGAGTGTATTTTAGTTTTTCTTATTACTTATTGTTAGGTACAGTACAAGTATCTAAATTTACATACATATAACTTGTTTGACAATAAAAAGTATTTGGCTAACGCACGAGTAGACATTTGACGTTGACGGAAGCATGGCATAAACGACCTTTGACTCATATCGTTTGGATCATGTTTGATTGGTTATATGGTTATTTGTATTTGTTTCTTGATATATTGTAACTTGGATTTACGAGTTTCACCTGAATACGCGCCAAGTGCGAGTTAAAGGAATTATTTTAAAGAAAGAATTTCAATGCACTAGGCTGTCTTTCGCTTCACACAGTTAGCCAGCAGATTCTTGTTTCCATGGTAAGAAATGTTTACTCACTTTTCCAGAGGAGCCAAAAAATTAAGATGAAATTGAATAAATTATTAATTAATATTGTTTTCGGCACTTACGTAATTGCCAACATCAAAATAAAGACCAGGAAACACTCGCGACAGACACAAAAACTGTAAAGTATGGAATATAGCTATTTAGGACGTTCTATAGTTAATAATGATAATAAAAAAATGCGTTACATTTTATATATGAAACACCAATTACCTTGTACTCTTATGGTACTTTTTATTCACATGTAATTACATTTTTAAATTTGGTTAGATAATAATTATTTCTACATAGATAACAATAAAGTAATCTCTGGAACTGTCTGTTGAACTCTTTTCATGATTAACTCATTGAACATTTGCCAATATGGAGTACTGTTAATGCTAAATATTTAATGATTACCGTGAAAATTCCTTGTGATTATATATAACATTTTAAGGTACCCAGTACTATAGCCAGGCCGGGTGCTTAACCCAGAGGTTGAATTGATTTCGCGTAGGCGTCACTGCTAATGGAGTTGCAGAGTACAATTACTCAATGCATACTTTGTGGCGACAGCTTTTTCTAAGACCGCCAACATCATTATATAAACCCACCGGCTTTTTAAAAAAACAGATGTTTTTTGTGACAGTTCTATGGTTTAAAATATTTATTTCTCAAAAGAATAGAAATTCACTTAGCGACAAATGCAAGATATCATAAAATTTCTACTGGGAATACGTGTGGACAAAATATTGAAATGAAGGTACCTATACAATTAAAATTTGGTGTTCTAGTATAATAAAAGAAAAACCAAAACAAGGCCTAGTCAAGAGCATATCAATTGCTATGGTGACACTTTGATAATAATTAGATATAGAAAGAAAATCATCAAAACAGGAAAAATTCCTCATAAATGTGGAATATTTTAATTTACTTTTAACGACTTCAAAAAAGGAGGAGGTTCTCAATTCGACTGTTTTTTTTGTATGAATTTGAATTACGCGATAACTCTAAATTAAGAAACTAATACCGATAAAAGTACAAAACTCCATGTAATAATGTTGAACCATCTTAAACTTTGAGAATTTTAACGTTCTATAGAGATGGCTCTTCCATAAATGCTAGGCTAAATGTCATTCCAATTATTCAATAATAATCTCAGTACAGAGTACGAAGTACGACTGCCACCTTTAGGCTCAACTCACACTGGCGCAGAGTCGAAGCGTCGCGACGCGTCATGTTTTTCGCCTATAGCACATTCAACCCTATTTTCCCATTACTAAGGTACAAATTTGTGTTATGCAAATACGCTTGGTTAAAGTCGAGCGGTTTCGCGCGTCGCGGTGTGTTCCTCGCGCAGTGACGCGTCTGACGCCGACCACACTGTGCGTTAATGCAAGTGTCCGCGCGTCGCTATACGTAGTTGAAAAACAGGATGCGACGCCACGCTTCGACTCTGCGCTAGTGTGAGTTAAGCCTTAAAGGTGGAATATTTTCTTAAAATTTAAATGGGACCACTTCTGAGGTACCCTCTTTCCAATAAAGAAAAATCATCGGAATCGGTTCACAAATATTTGGAGTAATCGCTTAACATACACAAAAAATACAGACGAACTGAGAACTTCCACCTTTTTTTAAAGTCGGTTATAATTTTTATTTATAAATAAAAATTATTTCTACTAAAATAAATAAGAAAAACCGTTACACGTGTGGTATAGCATTTATAGTCCTTTATTGTTGTTCCATCCTCTAAGCGTAGTAGGTATATGACATAATTCTGTCATTTTTGGCATGTTGGATGATGACATGTAAGTTTTTTTTTAATATAATTGTTTACCTCCCAAAAATTACGTCATTTTATTGTTGTGTTTATAAAAACATAACGAAGGAATTTAATGTGAACAAAACAACTAATTATCCATTTTCCCGGCATCTGACGAACGTGTGTAAGAAATGTCGACTATATATCAGGCACACTAAGTAAAAACTTTGCCGTTACAGCCGTGTACAAATTTACCAACACAAACAAACCTACACGTGTGTTCTCGCCAATTCTCGGTAATTGATCTATTGAAGCAATATACCTACATAAGCACAGGTCAAACCTCAACCCAAGTGTCACGGTTGCATTTACAGTAAACACAACGTGCTGGATATAAATGGCGCTTAATGGCTTGGAAAATAGAGTGTCTGCGACTATATGCATGATAAGTAAATACAGTCAACGTTCTATGTACTTGATGTGTATCTACACATCAAGCTATACACTTGCTCAAATATCACCTGCTGTTCAACGGAACAAGATCCGTCAATATGTAGCTTGATAAATTGCCGCTGTACATTTAACAAGTGGATGAAACGTCGAATTGTAGAACAATCCAACAATTCATTTAAAAAAGCTTTCAACTTAATATAAATCGATGATTCCCAAAGTAGTCCATACCGACCCCCAAAATAGACTTCAATTTGAAATGATCCATGGCAGCAAAAAAAAAAATAAGTGGGTGTGTAAGAGTTTTAAATACAAGATGAAAACAAGATGAAAAGGTGGTTCTTGAAATACAAGAAAAACAGTGGACCGTGAAATATAATAATCAACATAACTATCTATATAATAAGCACATTCGGTGAGACAATTGTGAGAAAGTTAAAAATACATGTACGTATTTTTAGGTTTCGCATTCCATAGTTAAACCTATCTAAGTGAATAGCACTGTTTCGGCTGTCAAACGCAAATTTGAAGTAATGAATTTGTAAAAAATACCGTATCGGAAAGGCAGGGGATCGACCAAAACAGGACTACTATCAACGTGGTGTACGAGTGTAACGTGGAGACAAAAAGTTTGGGAACCTTTGGTTTAAGGGTAAGTTTCAGGTTAGTTTTTATCTACATAATTTCGGTTGCAATTTTTATTACTTAAGCATATTCGGGTACATTATCGTGGAATTCTAATTAATATTTCAAGATACCACACTCCAATATTACCTCTAAGTATTACTTAGAGACATGGGCGACATAAAGCACGGGATCTCTATGTGAGGGTAACCTATCACAAACTCGATTTTTTTTCCGAAATAACGTTTGTTCGAATTTTCGTTACACCGAAAACCGAATTATAACGAAACCGTTGTTCTTTCAGCATATGTTGGATGTTTATCGCAAAGACACTATTAGGTTCGGTTAGGTTAGGTTAAGGTTTAAAAGAAAAAATATTTTCCTCTCAAACGTTATTTCTGGAAGATGTCATTTCGGACTACTGATAGGTAACCCTATGCGAGAATAGCAGTATCTCGCGCTTTATGTCGTGCTAGCACTACAGGTACATTTATACATATCGCATACATTTCAGCAGACTAATGTAGCCGTAACAAAATGTCTTTATTTTATATATCACATCCGATTTGTTTAAAAATGAAAACAATTTACTCAGATAATATGTTGAATAAATTTCAAATATGGTGTCAAACCCATCTCGTTGTTATGAGAAATATTCTCAATTTCAAACAATTCATTAGCATTTCCAACCATTTCCAGTAACATATGAATACAGAACTATTATCACATCGGATACTACAATATACTGTTCATAAAGTCGTTACACAGTTTCACGTTTAAAAACGATTTTGACAGCGAAAATTACGCACTAACACTAGGGCTTAACAAATGTCTTATGATGTTTTTATAAGACCTGTCCAACGACATCCTGATCCGGGGTAAATTCTTTGTGTTTCCCTTTGATTGAACAGGTAAACTTTTTCGTCTTTCCGAACATGTTAAGGCATCCAATTAGCCATACTGCCAGATTTTACATTTTAATTTTTCTTCGATCGTATAATTTTCTAACATTTTTTCGCGGAAAATTGTCTTTACGGTGGCCATTTTGAAACTCCTTGGTCGAACAGGATAATAAGGTTCTTACCTACTTATTTTTGTTATTTCTGTGTTTGCGCCATTAACATACGTCCTCAGGGAGCCACTACACTTGAGACGGTCAGAAAAAGATCAGACGGATGCAAAGCGAACTGCATAGTCTTTTTCGCTTTTATTGCACAAACCACAAAGCTTTGTCTGTAAAATAAGTATGGTGACTGCCTTATGCCTCATTTTATGACTATAGGTGCATAATAACGAATTAAAGGAGTGTGTTGTTGTGTTGTGCTGTTTGATTCCGGAACAATGTTATTATTCTTTGTATCAATAAAAGATTAAACAATACAAAGACAAATTCCTTCGATCTGATTGGATTCGAACCAGCGTCTGTTACCACACCGGGGCCACCGTCCTTACCAACTGAGATATTTAATAAAATAAATAGGTAATCAATCACATTTTACAAACACATTTCACAAATGGGCTCTTAAATAAAATGTGTGAAATATACGTGCATAAAAGAGGTCTTCACATCAAAAAGTCCGCGAACAAATTTGCTGGTAATGGTTTCCATCTTATAATAAATGAGGAAGCTTCACGACTTAATACCAACTTAATGTTCTCTTACGCAAGTAAGTAAGGTAGGTACATTAACGGCTAATAACAATTTCTTCATCGTGCCTTCACCGTCACACTCGGTGCCTGTCTCGGTGCGTAGCTTTATTAATATGCTCAAAATCTTTTAATTTTAAAAGATGCTTCCTATAATAGACTAGCTGTTACTACCAAATAAGTGAAATTTAATTAGTTTTAATACGTAAACTAACCTTTTCATAAGAACAATAGTGTTAAAATCGAAATTTCGAAGTTATTCCAGTTTTTCTATTTCATAATAATACTGCAATTAAAGTGTACCTTAACCGTTTAGATATAAGGTTAATATTCGGTTACGGTTACGCAGTGTAATTTATATTTCAATTATACCTGATTATTCCAGGAAACATTCGGTATCAAAACATAGTATCCATACCTAATCAATTAAAAAATTACCGCAACCGTTTGAATATAAGGTTAATGTTTGTAGTGACGTTTTGTGGTATCCGTTTCTCATCATCATCAACGTATTGCAGTCAATATTTTGCAAGCCCCAAACTTGTCGCGTTCATTGCCTGCCAGGCCTTTCGCAGAAATATAATAAAGTATATAACGATATTGATTGATTACCGAATGACGCAAAATTAAGTAATAATGTAGGTTAAACGAGTACCTCTCAAAGAAATTTTTATATTATATTTAATAAGTACAGTTAATATTATGTAATGTTATAAATTATATAGGTAGTAAAGTAGTAGATCTGAGCCCCAAATCAATTATAAATCTCTCGTTTTGCGTCAAGTGTCAATGGCAGAATTTTGTACGTTTGACATTCTGCTAAAAATTAAGGGAAATCTTTTTAATAAATTAAGGGAAATTAAGGGCTAGTCAGTGGCTAGCCATGGAGCTACTATTCAACTGCCATTGCAATTGTCGCGTCTTCTAAATATTATAGGCGTAATAAAAGCGTAAGCGCCCAGTTACACGAGGCAAAAGTTTTCGCCCAGTTACCACGCCTTCATGTACATTAATGGCTAATCTGAGTTCTATTTACAAGGCACCGACATTTAAATTCCTCTGAATAATACAACCGTGCGGCCGCGTAGGTCAAATTCAAGCCAGTCTCGCCCGCGTGCCCGGGACGCTCATTTAGTTAAAACGTAAAAGCTAAATAAAAAGCGCGTATTTTGCCATGACACGCACGCGGTCTAATACAATAATACATTCAAATTTCGAACATCTCTGAAAAACAAAACAATTTTATTGGACCTCAATTCTAATATCAGTCGAGATGAAATTTTATTCGAAATGAAATGTCAATAGTAAACAATTTTGACAGTTTCACACGTTACTTGATATCGAACGATATGATAGTTGGGGCCGATTCTAATTTGTCTATGAATTAGAAATAAAAACTACGATGGTGTGACATGCGTGAGAAAAGTTTTTATTTGATGTGATTCGTGATTCGTAGATTGCATAGTAAATAGCTTCTTCAACAAATAAAAAACCACACACGATAATATCAGCTAAGATTTTTACTTTCGTAAACCACATTACCTACACAAACAATTAATCGAATTCCCTTGCACTACGCTCGAATTGATATCTATCTCCGACAATATATTCAATTTGAAGACTAAATTGGACCATTTGCACCTGTAAGTATATCATTTTTATCGTGTGCCTACAAGAGGGCGCCAGGGTATTGATTGCACCTTGGCTCCACATGAGCTACCTTTACAGATTTATTTATCATCTATTGTATTAGATTAGGCTAGCTGTTTTACATACAAAATGTCTAATGACTGAATGTATTTGGTATGAGGAAACATTTTTCTTTTTTATGTGTTTACTAAGGTTTCATATGTATCTGAAGACTTAGTAGCAAGCAGTAACAGCTCCTTGTGAAAGTTTGTCCAGAGAAGTACTGAGAGAATTAGCGGTCCAAAGTTTCATATATAAAGGATATGCGTTACCTGTGAGTGCTGTGACTCCGCGGACTCCCTTTACTCATCTATACAAAACACAACAGTGCTGTTTTGCGGTTCAAAATGTAGACTGGTAAATATATGTTCAGGCAAGTTCTACACTGACAGAAATCGAGACTCCAGCGAATTTAATATACTCCTTGTTGCATATACTCCTTGGTATATGCAAACAGTTTAGTTAGACCTCATATACTGTTTGCTTTCTTGAGTGGCTTACATCACGGTCCTATTTAATTTGTTGACACACACACCGAAAGCACTACCAGCGACAAACAGTGTTGGATATTAATAGATACAATTGCGTGTGTCTCAAACAGTTGCTGTCTCTGAACGAATAAATTTTAAATACGAATTTTCTGCTTTACGATTAAAACGTAACTGTATTTACGTAGTTCACGTGTTTAGGTCATAAAATGAGTTATGCTAGCTAGTAATACTCCCTGACTCTGTGTTTTTGCTTGGTTCGGCGTTTACGATTAAAACACCCTGAATTGTATTATTAAAGTTTATTAAGCCACACACAGGACAAGAAGTTTCAATGGGGAAACAAAATAATAATAATAATAAATTCAAAATTATTCGTTTAGGCCTTGGGAGTGGCGAGAGTTTAAAATAGATATAATAATAACGCACACACTCAATGTAGCCCCGCACTAGGGAAACCATGTGCCGCGGGTGACATAGACAACCACAAATTACACCCAAACTCACGGGAGAAATAAATGTAGGCTATACAAATATTTCTCCCGGCCTGGGAATCCAACCTGGGTCCTCTACGTAGCAGTCAGGAGCCTCTACGGAGGCAGTTCAAAAGAAAGAGAATGAATGAGTGTTGCCAGCACTAATTAAACAATGATAATTTTGGTGTTTCTAACGCAATTACTTGAAACGTTTTTCAATGTATTTTAACTGATTTTAAGGCAGGTACTCTTTTGTATACAAATATGTATATTAGAGCAGTGGGTCTTTAGATTATACTTTTTTGCACTTGAAATAGTATACTTCCAAGACAAAATACTTATGATATCAAGTGAGGGCACGAACAAGTCGTGCGCCTGGCAGTAAGCGACAAGCCTGTCCATAACAGTTGCAGTGGCGCTCAAAGCTTTAAATCACAAAGATCCGAAGAGCGCTGCCACTGCGCCCGTCACCCTGAGACACGCGAGTAAGTCGACACGTCTCATGTTCTTATAATTTCACCAGCAACCTTGTCCTTCAAAACCGCAACGCAATAAATAATGCTCACACTACTGCTTGGCGGCAGAAATATGTAAGGTGGCAGTACCCTAGACGAACTCTTTTACAAAGAGCTCTACGGCTAATAAGGCTGTTAACTGTTAAATTAGACATTGCAAATTTGAAGTTGGTTTCTACGACATCATTGTAGCAACACACTTTCTAATTTTTACAATTAATAAAGATAACAGCTATAATAAAAGTTCACATCTGGAAATACAACATTAGGAAACGACCAAATATGCAATCGACATTTTTCGAAAATTACCATTCTAGAAATGTAAACCCTCTACCAGCAAGAACCGACAATATTTACATTGCACTTCGGTGCACCGAGACCGATTAACCCAGAGCGTGCTTACCTTGATATTAACACATCTTTATAATAATCTTCATAAAGCAATATGCGTTTATGATAAAGTCGATGTCCCATTATTAGGATAATACATATTAGAATAAGTACAACATTATCCACTGCAAGGAGCGGTTAGCTGGTCAAGAGGTTACATATGGCAATTCACCTACAGAATACAAGTACTCAATAAAGATTAATGTTTATTATTAAGGAAATAATTAACATACAAATTCAAATTAATTTATTGTTTGTTTGATGGTAATGTTTACAGAATGCTGTAAACATTACCATCATGCTAAAAGTTCAATTTGTAACTAAAATCTTGAGGCCACCATGTCCAAGTATTTATTTATTTAGATTCGACGACCTCCGTGGTCCAGTGGCTTACACCGGATTTCATGGCGTCGCCATCTCTGAGGTCCCGGGTTCGATCCCCGACGGGTCAATAACGGGTATAGAAAACTTTTCTATATTCTCTCGGGTCTGGGTGTTTGTGGTACCGTCGTTGTTTCCGGTTTCCATAACAAAAATGCTTTAGCTACTTACTTTGGGATCAGAACAACGTATGTGATATTGTCTAATATTTATTTATTATTTATTTAGACAGGTAAGGTGTAAAAATATAATCAGAGCTTAAACCTCTATCTACTACTACTAATACTAACTAACTACTAACCCATTAGTAGCACTAGAGCTCCTTGTGAAAGAGTTCGTCTAGGGTAGTACTGCCATCTTACCTATTTCTGCCGCCAAGCAGTAATGTTGCTATTAATGCGTTCCGATTTTGAAGGGTAAGGGTGCTGGTGAAATTACAGGCACATGGGACTTGTCAAGTTATGTCTCAGAGTGACGGCGCAGTGGCAGTGCCCCTCAAATTTTTGCGATTTAAAGTTCTGAGTGGCACTGCAACTGTAATGGCCAGGCGTGTAGCTTACCATCAGGCGCACGACTTGTTCGTCCCGTCACTTGATTATAAAATTTGATATTATAAAAAAAAAGGAATGATGGCCTTTTTTGGACGACTATGATGCTGCGATACTAATTTGACTTAGACGAGACCAGAGAAGATTTTAGAAGGACTTCTTTATTTTGACAGCTGTTTTCAGTATAGTCTAAATAACGAAATTCCGTTTGTTCTCACCTCCACTTTTGCTACGCCACTGCCGCTGATAAAATATGATCAGGCGTGAAATTGGCTTGTTGTGTGTTATTGTAATGAAGACAGTAGCTTCTTTATTAATTATTTACTTTCAATTTTCAATACAATAAATAAAAAACAATAAATATCACACATGCTCTGATCCCAAAGTAGCTAAAACACTTGTGTTATGGAAATCGGAAACAACGGCGGTACAACAAACATCCAGACCCAACAATATAGAAAAGTTAGTTTTCTACATTAACCCGGACGGGGATCGAACCCGGGACTTCAGAGATGGGAATACCATGAAAACTGTTGTGCAAGCCTCTCGACCAAGTACAATTATTTTAATATGTAATATAAAAAAAAAAAATTTTATTGCTGTCCATTTTCTTAGTACACGTACAAGCTATCTATTCTACTGTTAGTACAATTACAGAATAAAATTAAAATGAATTAATTGATACATGAATGAAATTAACTTATAATTAAGTTCCATTAATAATATAAAATTCCAACTGTTAAATTTATATCCTAAGGTTGTCTGGAAGAAATTGCTACTTAGCGATAAGGCCGCCAGTTGTACATTATCTTACTCTGTGATACTTACATTACTGTTCGTTTTGTCATTGTAGTTTTTAATGTGCAATAAAGAATATTTCACTCATTCATATAAATTTTTAATTAAGTTCCGTCTACGTGTACGTCTTTATTTATACTAGGTTCAATTAATAGCGTTTATTTTTATGTGATTGTTTTTAGAAACATTCTTTAAGTTATTTTTAGTAACATTACCTACATGCCTGCTAAAGTACCTACAAGTTTGACTGTAACACAGGAGATAATAAATATCGGTTCTCAGTACTCAAAGTATATTGAGAGAGAAAAACGCCTTGAATTGGAGAATAGCACAATCAACAATTAAAATAATTGCTCGTTAAGTAAAATTTAGGCGCTATTTATAAAAATGAATGCGTGATCAGCCACCCTTAGAGGTGTATGATTTTCTTCAAAATGAAATGGGACCACTATGAAGGTGCCCGCTTTCCAACAAAAAAAGAAACATGACAATCGGTTCACAAATACTGGAGTTATCGCGTAACATACATACATAGAAAAACATACAGTCGAATCGAGAACCTCCTCCTTTTTTTGAAGTCGGTTAAAAAATATTAACGTTGATTTAAACAACTTACTAGTATTTTTTTCAACTCGTGCAAAATACCGCACACCTAATAGAAGAATGGCACAAGTGACGTGCCGTCAAAAATGTTTATTGCTCCATTAGATATACAAAAATGTGTACAGTCCGCGTCGATTTCACGCTGCCGAAAAACCATCGAACGTTACCGCGCGGACAATTTTGCAATAAGCGCACCACGAAAGAAAGAATATTTATGTGGTCTGTGAAGCGCACATTATACTCTACCTACTAATCTCATAACTTTCTAATTCTTGTCATAACTAACGTATTTGCATTTTGGTAACTAACAAGATATTATGGCTTATTTCTCGCTGAAAAAATATAATTTAAACTGATTTTGCTTATAACAATACAACTGAAACTAAATAAGGGGTTATAGATCTCGTTTTGCTGACTACAAATGTGTTAATAACTCAGTTTCGCTAAATTTTTTTACTTTAGTTTAGTTACGGTAAGGACGGCAGTAGACAATAGTCGCGGTACTGCTGGGCATGAGTATTTTGTATTTGCAGTGTCCTTAGAGCTTTAAATCGCAAAGATCTGAGGGGCAGTGCCACTACGCCCGTCACCCTGAGACATAAGTTAACATGTCCCATGTGCCTGTAATTTCACCAGCAAACTTACCCTTCAAAATAGGAACACAGTAATGCTGACATTACTGCTTGGCGGCAGAAATAGGTAAGGTGGCAGTACTTCCCTGGACGAACACTTTCACAAGGAGCTCTGCTGCTAGTAAAATCATGCCAGCTACAATTAGTCAAATTCACAAACACAGCACAGCAGTTTAAATTGACAATCAGTCCGTAGTTCAGATTCAAACGTGAACTGAACTAATTCTGTGGCCGAATGGTTATCATGCTCGACTGCCACGTAGAAGCCTCGGGTTCGATTCTCGGCCCGGGAGAAATGTTTGTATGGCCGACATTTATATCTATCGTAAGTTTGGGTGTGATTTGTGGTTGTCTATGTGTGTGTTTACGGCATCCGCGATACAAGGCTTTCCTAGTGCGGGGCTATGAGTGTATGCGTTATTAAATGTTTACTTTTATAGCTTATTTAAAAAAATGGACTTCAAAAGTTATTGGAATTACACCTATTTGCCAAGTTTTATTGAAATCAGTTACCGGGAAGTGCCCGAAACCGGATTCATCCCATAATTTGCCACCCTAAGGGCGCAACTGCCTCCGTGGCCGAACGGTTACCAAGCTGCCACGCAGAGGTCCAAGGTTCGATTCCCGGGCCGGGAGAAACATTTGTATGGCCTACATTTATTTATCTCGTGACTTTGGGTGTAATTTGTGGTTGTCTCTGTGTGTCCAATGCACCCACGTGTGACACCCGCGACACAGGGTTTCCCTAGTGCGGGGCTATGTTGAGTATGTGCGTTTAAAAAAAAGAGAAAAAAAAAGAAAATTTATTCGACACGAATTTCACCGCGTTCACCCCGCGTGATCGCCGCGCGAAGTCCGCCTTGTCGCTGCGCAGCGACCGCGACAACCTAACTGTCATGACAAAATACGCTCTATTTGTTTAGCTTTTGAGCGGCGAACGCGCGGTTGTATTATTCAGAGGAATTTAAATATTGTTGCCTAGTAAATATAATTCAGATTAGCCATCTACAGCATCTGATGTGCTATTGCCCGTACATTTACGGACAACAGCACATCAGACTACACATTTTTGTTCGAAAATCGCCTCCAGTGCAACGGAACAGGATACGTCAATGTGTAGCTTGATGTGCTGGCGTGCATGAAACTGGGCGGTCGCCGCGCGGCAGCCGCGCGAAGACTTTCGCGTCGTGTACCTGTGCGCTTAGAGGTTGAATATTTTCTTCAAATTTAAATGGGACCAATACTGACCCTACCCTCTTTCGAACAAAAAAAAGAATCATCAAAATCCGTTCACAAATGCCGGAGTATTGGTCCCATTTAAATTTGAAAAAAATACTCCATCTCTAATGGTGACAAATTAGGGGATGAATCCGGTTTCGCGCACTTTCCTTTAGCCGATTTCAATAAAACTTGGCAAATAGGATTAAGTGCAATAAAAAAATCTATTAGCAAAGTTTAATAAAAAAGTTATTTTATAAATAAAGTCGTTTTTGCTACGTGTCTAAAGTTAGAATATTATTTAATATTAAACTAGCTACATTATAAAGCGATTAAAAATGCCCTCGTAATTATGTATTTAATTTTAAATTTAATTTATTCATTCATGGGTAGAGGTCAGATATCGCTTTGATATACGAGATTCGACATCAATAAGTCAAGACCAAAACAGGTTAAGTTTTCTGAAGTGTTGTTTTGTTTTTAACCGATTTAAAAAAAAAGTGGAGATTCTCAAATCAACTGTATTTTTTTATGTATGTTACGCGATAACTTTAACGATTTTTGTAAGTAGGTACTCAATATTGGTCCCATTTAAATTTGAAAAACCTTAGCAAATAGATGTAATTCCTTAAACTTCTGTAGAGCTAGCACGATAGGACGCGACTTGCGCGAGAGCGAAATAGAAGCGCGAGATATTGCTATTATCTATGGGAGTAAAGCAGTATCTCGCGCAAGTCGCTCCTTATCATGCTAGCTTATAGGCTAGCAGATAATATAGAGTAAGTATAGAGACTTATACTGAAGTCAGTTTATTTTTATAAAAAAATATGGTCTTGTTGGGTTCTCTTTACAGACTGTAAAACTGCAAGTACAATTGCCGTAAAGACTGCTATGTTACTTTTTTAACCTTGAATAGTGGCCTAGTACACGGTTTTGAAATTAGTATGTATTCGTTGCCAGTAGAAGAGCTCTTCAACATTTCACAACTATTTATTTATTTATTTAAAGATACACCATCAACTTAACACAAAACAATCTTAGAAATAAATATACATACGTTCACCGTACAAGGTGCCAAGTCGCTACAGGTGTATACAGAATTTAGTTTAAATAAATTAATTTGTAAATGTACCTAATTTAAAACATAAAGACACAGAACAATAAATGTAGTAGAAGTGCTTAATGGGCGTGACACGTGTGTCAACAGTACGCGGCGTTCCACGTACTTGAGCTTAATCCGCCATTTTCGCTTTGTGCGCTATGGTCGTGTTAATTATCTCGCCTAAAAACCCTTGAAAAATGCCAATTTTGCTACTTAGGGAAGCAAATAGTAACACCTGTAATAATATCAACGGTGCTGTTTCTTATCATCGTATTTCATGTCTTATTTTATTTGAAATTTGAAATAATTTTTTATTATTGTAGAAGGTAATGTAAAAGGTTTCACAAAAAAAGGTCAGCAAAGAAAAAGCGGGGCTAGCTAGATTTTATTTTATTATAATACCAAGTGACAAGACTAACAAGTCGTGTGCGCCTATCCATGACAGTTGCAGTGTCATTCAGTGCATTAAATCGCAAAGAACTTACGGGCACTGCCACTGCGCCCTGCGACATAAGTTGACAAGTCGCATGTACCTGTAATATGACCAGCACCCTTACCCTTCTAATCCGGAACGCAGTAATGCTCACATAACTGCTGGCAGTACTTCCCCGACGAACTCTTCCACGAAGGGCTCTACTGCTACTAAAATCTCAGCTTGCAAACAAAAATGTTTTAGAACTGGGGCTGCGCCGAGTTTCATGATAGTCCACGCCGCTACACTGCCCTCCTTATCATAACTAACGTAATCGCCATTTTGGCAAAATTGAATTATTAACATGTCTGTAGGGCTAGCACGATAAGGCGCGACTAGCGCGAGTGCGACAAAATGCGAAATACTGACATTTCCGTAAAGAGGTCTCGCGCTTTATGTCGCTCTCGCGCAAGTCGCGCCTTATCGTGCTAGCCCTACTGAAATTAGCAAAACGAGTTTTCCACCCCCTATATAAACGGTTTTTTTATATCTTATTTACTTTCAGTGTTATTGTCAAGCAAAATCAGCTTAATTGTCATTTTTAAAGAACAACTATACTTTAGGTGCTAAGATGTCGAATGTTACCTAAATGCTATTGCGTTAGTAGGACAAGGACAACGTCACCTTACGTCCTGCTTTTTAAGCTTCGTGTCCCGCTGTACCCAAAATACAGACTAAACAGGACACAGAATAAATTCAAACAATGGCGCGATTGCGCAAAATATAAGCCGGCCTACCAGACTACACAATATCAGTTCTTTTTTTTTAAATTTTTTTAATCATTAAATATTTCGTAACTATCATAAACACGGTGTTTTATTTTTAAACACTATAATTAGTCATTTTATAGGTGTCCCGTTCTGCGGGGAAAAAAGGAATGGTCACATTAGACAAGGGACAAGGAGGGCTACAGGGATTCAAGCATTGATCCCTCAATTGAGAAGCAGTCGTTATCCCACTAGGCTACCACCGCTGTAACAAACTATTCAAATAGCCTTCAAAAATACCAAACTTATGAGAGAATCTGCCCATAGCTAGACAACAAAACGCAACAGGTAAATAAATGGCAGTCGATTGTTATCTTTAAAACTGAATTGCATCATTTATTTGTACACAGACAATTACATGTTTGCGTATAAGGACCCGGTTACACGGTCGAGCTTCACCGCGATTTAACTTCCGTACACAACACACACTGACCATATATACAAAAACGTACCTACATGGCTTGCGTGTATACTTAACGTAAAGTTCGACCGTATAGACGGGCTTTATGTGTAGGCGTCATTTAATGTTACGGACCATTTGATAGTTTTTTCGACGTGTGAATATGTCGAGTCTTTGTGAGATTTATATTAAGATGCTGTGTTGTGGACCTGTACCATGGGATTTTCCGAAGTTTGGGTATGATGAATCGGTATAAGAAATCATGTAAAACTTAGTGTCACATGTGTTGCAAAAGACATAATGGTATTTGCGACACATAAAGCGACTATTTTTTTTATACAACACATTTCATATACGTATTATACGAGCTCTATACCCCACCAATGGTGGGGTCGGCATCGGCCTGCGGCGCGTGGTCGGTTTCAGATTACGGGGTGTGCTTATGCTCTTCGTTGGCACAGTGATTAAGTATTATGGGCGCTTAATGAGGAGGTTCCAGATTCGATCCCTGATTTGAACCAAAAAAATATTTTTAAATTGGTTCTGGCCAGGGTATTCTGGGTATTGCCCTCAGAATTATCGTTACTCTGGTACTCATAGTACAAGAAATTCCTACTTTGTAATCAGAAATTTGGAGTGATTGTCTAGCATTTTTTCCTTAAACTTCTCTTTTTGGCATAGCTTCCAAGAAAAAAAATCTAACAGAGACGCGGTCGAGATACAACAACGCTATAAGTATCTTATTTCCACTACATCGGGAAGTATGCCTTACGTTTTGAACTTTAACTTTTACTTAAATTGTGAAATCTTGTACCGTAATGTTGAGTGTGTGCGTTATTAATAGAGTCTCCGTATACTACCTACGTGAGGTGGCGTGCGGACGCTTCGGGCTTCGCCCTCCGCTACACCTTGGCCTACGGCCGTAAAAAGTAAAAAGTAAATTTTGACTGCAAATTATTATTAAACACCCATAGAGATTCCCACATGCCAATTTTCAGCTGAATTAGAGCAAATTTCCATCTGCCGCCAAAAAGTTTGTATGGCCGTATTAAAAAAATGGCGAAATATAAATTATGACCGCAAATTATTATTAAACACCCATAGACTCCCCCACATTCAATGGAATAAGAGCAAATTTTCATCTGCCGCCAAAAAAACACTTCTATTGCAACCATATTGAAAAATGGCGAAAAACCAATTTTAATCACAAATTATTATCAAGCACTCCTAGAGACCCCCATATGCCAGTTTTCAAATTGAAAATGGCGAAAAACAAATTTTGAGCACAAATTATTATCATTTCAAGTGGCCTTCACATGCCAATTTTCAGTCGAATCAGAGCAAATCTCTTTCGGCAGCTATTTTTAACGAAAAAAACACTTTTATGGCAGCCATATTAAAAAAATGGCGAAAAGAAATTTTTGACCCCAAATTATGATTGAGGACTCCTAGAGACCCTCGCATGCTAATTTTCACCCGGATCGAAGCAAGTTTTTCTTCGGCCTCCATTTTGAAAACGCCATCTTGAATTTTTTTAACCCAGGCAGTTGACCAGTGTTAACCTCTATGACATTCCTTCGAGCACCTCCTACCTATCTCTAATAGTTTCCGTGATAGGAGGCTTTGAAATTTGGATAGCGGCCATCTTGTTTATTTGAATTTCGAACATTTTTTACTTCCCGCGGAAATTGACTAGGGTGTATCTCATAAAAATGCACAAAAATCCCCCCCCCCATGTATTATAATTTTTGCAGGCCGTTGATCGCTCGTTTATATTTTCCACAGTCTTCTCGTATTTGATCCTTTGCCTTGGAGCCTATCCGCGTACAACGGTATAAATATATTTTTTCCACCATATCGGGAAGTATGCGTTCTATTTATCTAAGTGAGTCAGGATTTGTAGCTTTATATAATGGTAGACGTACAAAACTTCTTAAAGAAACAGCAGATTGACTAGTGTCCTCAAATAAGTTGTTTAAATTGCACTGACTTCCGTTAAAGTGAAGATCGCTGATAAAATGTCACATTATTTATGTCATAAAACTGGTGACGTAACATATCTATTAGACCTCTTTAACAAGAATGGATGTAAATTACAAATTAACAAAAGATTTTATACTTTGATAAAAGTTTTTTAATATTTAGATTTAGAAATTTATGCTGTCACACCATAGAGCACATAATTGTAAATCATAAGTATTTGTTGCCAATAAATGTAAATAATAAGTTTTAGTTAAAATTGTTAGTTCCGTCCATTAGTGCTATACGGCTGCTACTAAACGGACTGCATGCGCGAAGACTTCATGTACAACTGTATGCAGTCGAAATCAACTGCATGAAGTCGACACCGACTGCATGCAGTCGACACTGCCTTCAGACAGTTATCGCCGCCGCCTATTTCAGGAACTCAGTGTATTTGTTAACGTCCAAATGACAGATGTTACTTGCAGTTTATCACTATACTCAGATATTTATTATTCCAAACGTTGACTTAAGGAAATAAACATCTATATCTGTCGCGTCTGTAATACCCGACAATACTCTACGGCGGAATTTCCGATCAAAAATATAAACAAAGGAGCCTGGAAAAATTGTGGTACTGTTGATTCTCGGACTATCGTTCGTATGACAGCCGACACTTGCATTTAATCTTGACTGCATGCAGTTAATCACGCCTGCACGCATTAAGTACATACGTGCCATCCATCTGTTGGTACCCTAAGGAACTATATTGTCTATACATTAAAGATATATCTATATGTTTTAATGTTTTTTTCTTATTGCTTTTTCGCGGTTAGTGTTTTAGCCACTGATAAGTTTTTAAGGCTTTTCGTGTAGTATGACGCGAGTAACCACAATGATTGACAGATGATTTGACCTTTGTAACGTCAGTGCTATCTTCCGCCTTCACGGTGCGTAGCGCTTTCGGGCATGATATTCCATGATAATACAACCTACATCATTATTGTTTAGTCAGGACGTTAATAATATTAATTATTTATAGTTTAACACATATTTCTTTATTGATCTAGAGAAGTACTTATTTGTAAGAGGTTTGTTGATACGTTTTCCGAAACGTTTTCTTGTTAGACTTCACTTTTGGGTATCTATCGATATAGACCACTTTAAAAATCATCGGTCTAAAGTATGACAACTTCAATCGCTAAGGAATCTTCCAGAAACATCAGGACAGCACATCCGCATTACTTTGGTTACGTATACATCGTATAAAGCTAATATCTACGGGTATAAATAAAACTAAGTGCCTGGGTGACATAGCATTTAACAGCTTCTAAGGACACGGGGTTACGCCTTGACACTGCATAATGACATGACGTGTTTGTTAAGTTTACAGTACGGTTACTAAGTTTACTTTGTGTTTGTATTTATAGCATGTCTAATGTACCTTGTAACTGACCTTTCGACCCTAAAATGGCTATTTAAGTTTTAACATCAATGTTCGAGTTGCCAGAAGAAATTATTTTCTTTAAAAATTCTCCAGCAGGAAGTAACTAATACCTGATAATATTGCGTAACACCCGAAAGAGTTTGAGTCCCGCCATTAATATAGCAGCCACCCATTAATAAATCAGCTGTAACCAATCAATTCAACCGTATACTGTAAATATGATAAATACATAAAACCGACCTCAAAAGTTCGTGGAAATACATCTATTTGCCAAGTTTTATAGACATCGGTTACCGGAAAGTCCGCGAATCCGGATTCATCGCCTAGTATGTCACTCTTAGAGGTGGTTTTGGGAGGTGTGATTTTGGTGTGAGAGGTTCGGGGATTGAGTACGTCCAGGAGTACATTTGCCTTGGCCAAATAGTTTCTCTCGGACAGGCAAGACAAGTAAAAGAGGTTCCAAATATCACGGAAAATGCCTGGAGAAATTTTTGGTCAATGAGAGAGTTGACAAAGGGAAAATTTCCACTATCCCTCAAAAGAAAGCTCATGGACGTGCGCATTTTCCCCGTCCTTACTTACGGTGCTCAAACATGGTCTTTGACGAATCGTCAGAAGTTCGCATTAGGGGTGTGTCAACGACGCATGGAGCGCATCATCTTGGAAGTAAAACTGACAGACCGCGTGCGAAATAGCATACTGCGCTCCAAAACACAAATCGTTGACGTTGGCCATAAAGCCACGAGCTTAAAATGGAACTGGGCCATCTGGCCGTATCTACGTATCTACGTCTGCCGCATGTCAAAGGAGCTGTGGAAGACCCAGAACGAGATGGCTTGACGAATTGGACGCGCATATGAGGTCTTAGCCTGTAGCGGCGTTAAATCACGAAGAGTGAAAAAAGGGTAGGGTGGCCTTTGCCCTGCAGTGGGACAGTAATGGCTGAAAAATTAAAAAAAAGAGGTTGTTTTCTTCAAATTTCAGTGGGATCAATGCCAAGTAAGCAGTGGCGGATTTGCAGTCTTGGCCGCCCTAGGCCCCAGGCCACGTATCAGTACTCACCAGCCGCCCCTTTCTCAGCACTTATCATGTACTGGTAGACTACATAATGAATTAATTTTATTGCCGACTTTTATCGAAATCGATTCAGAAATTTAGTTAACTATAATAGCAGACAATAAATATGTAGTGATGTAGTGATTATTCATTACATTATAGATACATTATCTATATTTTATACATAAAATGTACGAAAGTGATTTAGAAAGATTATTGTTATACAATGCGGTGCAGTGTGGCCCGCTATAATGTGCGTGAGCCTTTAGAATATTTAACTACTTTGAGTTATTTCTTGTCATCATCAGTGAATTTTTTGTCACGACTGGCCGCCCTAGGCCCGGGCCTACTGGGCTTTAAGGCAAATATGCCACTGGATGTAAGTCTCTTTCCAACAAAAAAGAACCATCGAAGTCGGTTCACAAATGTCGGATTAGTCGCGAGAATTCCGGAAGATTTTGGCTCACATCTGGTTAGTACATTACACAATTGTCCATAAAGTTCATTAAGCTATGTACAATATCGTTACAAAAATTCGCTTCCGTTCCGTTCCGCCGCAATATAAATTGAGCCTTAATGGTTTCTAAGACAGTTTCCTTGTATTTTCTATGGTTTCGGATTTCCCCATACACTGTCCCATTTAAAAAAAACACTCTGTATAAGCAATCAGTAACTAAATCTCCTACTTGTTCACGTTAAGAATGCATTATGTAAATGCCATTAACTGATCAACATTAATTGATCAACCTGAATTTTTCAATGCGAATAATCTATAATATATACAATTTCAGCATGTATTTCAATTTACATCTTAATCGTGAGGGAAGACATGTTCTGAACGACGACGTTTTAAGCTTAGTATCCCAAAATACCAGGCTCCCATAGCACGTAAACACGCTACTGTCGTCATAACCGGTGTCAAGGCGTGCCCTCGCGTCCTTGGACGACACGTCTAACAACAACGCGTACGTAGGATGTTTTTCCAGTATTTTATCTACGTAATAGCTTCAATCTTTGTTGAGAAAACAAAGTCATCGTTACACTGTCTATGTGAGCCCCGATTTCAACCAAAGGCGCTCAAGAACCGAAAACCGAATTGTCAAATGATTTTTGCTCAAATAAAACAAATAAATAAAAAGCCACTTGAGTATTGTTTTCAAGGGACTAAATATTGGAATGATAAATTCAACCCCCAATCTGGTGCGGTATTTAAAAGAAAGTAATGAATCCAGACAACCACACCAATCGCCTGGTTTCAAATTGCAAAATTCCCTGTACTATAAGTACCAGATCGGAATTCACTCCGGGTCTTTTTCCAGAACACCCAGACCAGAACCAATTTAGAAAAGCCAGGAAACCGTTGGGCCACAGAGGTCGTCTTATTTCTTGTGTTTTTTTTAATCAGAAGATAATGTCCAAACTCTAAATATGTCTTACCTTATGTGTAATGTAAGTGTATGGGTGATACGGTGCAATTCTGTAAGTTAAACTCTGTAAATAAATAATATATAATTCTTTCAGACATTCGAGCCATTTTGCTTTTCAGTAAAAAAAAATATAGGTAAAAAATGAGACGCGTCTACGAATTTCAAAGTTGAAGTTCGTACGCACGTCCTTGTTGACAATTCAAGTTTGTTCGCAGCTTTTTATAACATTTTTATAAAAAAACCGGCCTCTAAAGTTTGTGGAATTACATTTACGGGTATTTGCGAAATTTGATTGAAATCGGTTAACGGAAGTGAGTGAAATCCAATAAACCGGATTCATCACCTAATTTGCCACCCTTAAAAGTGGAATATTTTATTCAAATTTGAATGTGACCATTACTGAGGTATCCCCATTACCGACAAAAACAAATGTAACAATGTCAAAATGTTGTGTTGTTCACAAATGACGTACTAATCGCGTAACAACCTACACACAAAAAAAAACAGTCGAGAACGGCTTCCTTTTTATCAACTCCGTTTGAAAAATAAAAATGCAAGATGGGTCGAATTATGTGCCCGCTAGTGTATTTCTTCAAACTAAAAAGTGTCTATGGTAAGAAGGATGGAGAAACTTTGTAAAAGACACGCGGCGCGCCTTGACACCGGCTAGCCTACGTGTTTACTTGGTTTGATGCCATGTGCGCTTGGTACTTTGGACTCTTGTAACTTTTCGTAATGAGGCAATTTTACTTTTATGGACTTCACACACATTGCGCGGTGCAGTGGCGGTTGATACATCTGAGCCACAAGATACTTGATTGCTGTACTATTATTAACCGATTTGAAAAAAAGGAGGAGGTTCTCAATTCGTCTGCACTTTTTTTGTACGTATGTTACGCGATAACTTATGATAGGTATTTGTGAACCGATTTTTATGATTATTTTTTGTTAGAAAAAGGGTACCTCAGAGTCGTACCATTTAAATTTGAAGAAAAAGAGACTCTAAGAGTGGCAAACTAGGGGATGAATCCGTTTTCGCGAACTTTCAGGTAACGGATTTCAACAAAACTTCGCAAATAGTTGTAATTCGATGAACTTTTGAGGTCGGTTTTATTAGTACTTTGTACTGAGATAGTTTTTTTTATCGATTCCTATTGCTAATTTGTTAAATGAAACAATACCCTTTACACGTTGTAGTAAATTATAAAAACTTCGACAATTCTGAGAAGAAATGGAGTTAAAAAGCTGAGCAAAATTTGTCATTTTTAAGGCGAGTGAAAAACGTGAAACTAAAATATACTTTATTTCATAGGTAAGCAAATTACACTTGAAATCGTCATATTGATCAGCCCATTCATAAGGCAGATTAGTGGTTTCTTTGTAAATATACAGTTGTACGCATTCATTATTTAGAATATTTGTTTCCAACATCATATCATAAGTATATTTTTGATAAAAATTAGCTTTTACACCTTCTTACACGTAGTATCGATATCATATAAAAGCCACGACATTTCTGGGATTACTTAACAAATTGTTCCCAATGTTCCGTTAGATTAAGATGAAGCGAATGTATGAACATCCCTGCCACGTATTCTATTAGAACGGCATTTCATATCTCAACGTACAAAGATGAACATCATCGTTATAGTTATATATGGAAACAGTGAGGCGCCGCGAAGCGCTCGATACGTAGAGCTCATTATAATAATTGTTAAATATAACTCTATGATTCATAAGAAACACATACTGCTATGGAAACTTGTTGCTTACCATACACAACTCGCAACGAGAAACCCGCGAGTAAACGGTCCTCGATACCCACGACGAATTTCTACCCGCAATATTAAAAATCCATATTCATTATTAATTTATTTGTGAAAAACAGGTTGTAAACTTTCTTTACGGACACGTAAGACTAAAAAATAAATAATAAAGGGAGTTTATATTGCGTATATAGTACATTATTGCAGACGCCGGGAAGTACGGGAGAAGTAAGAAGTAAGTGATTGCTGGATGAGTTACAAGGACAAGCGCCAGCGAGGTATGTGTAGGATTTTTCTCAAACAATGTGAGGTAAATGTAAGGAATAAAAGACTTAAGAGAGGAAGATGTATAATAGAAAAAGTAAACAAATATTAATTAATATTGAAAGTAATATTTGTCGTGTTAGGACAATTGCTAAAAGAAAATGTTACTGTTTTTCCAAGTGCATTAATAGTAGTCTGCTGAACTTCTGATGATGTGATTGAATGGGTATTTATTACTGTATTTTCGTTATTATTCATTTTCGCGACCGAAATAACAAAAGAAAAAAAAAGACTAGTTTAAATGCAAACATTTTCTCAAACATGCTCGAAATGTTGGCATTACTTTCAAAAAACGAACACGGAAAGTTTGTCATTTATGGACCATGCGACTTTTTCCCGGCCAAGGCCTGCAAACTAAATATCAAAATCCATTACTGTCCACTTCTTTAAACATTTAAATCTACGACCTATGTAAACAGGCAAAAGAAAAACTGGCCTCTGCCATAATGTACTATAATTTTAAAATTGTGACATTGCAGTACTGTGAGCATTACTGTGTTCTGGTTTTAAAGGGTAAATGTGCTCGTGAAATTACAGGTACATGGACTTGTCAATTTATGTCTCACGCTGACGGGGGCAATGGGAATGACACTCGGATTTTTGCGATTTAAAGCTCTGAGTGGCACTGGAACTGCAATGGGCATGTGTATCTCTTTTGTGACATACCTACATTATTATTCTATGTTTGTTTTTTTCTCTTCTTTCCTTCACACTTTTGCACATTGTGTAAGTTGCGTAATTTACTATGTAAATATGGTCTGGTCTTATTTACTCACCATTAGCGCCCAATCCATATTTATACACTTCGCTACACTTAACCTACGCGCTAGGTATGTCATGTTGGGTAAAAAAGTTTTTACCTATCTACATTTATACATATAAATGTAATAGTTTATGCAATGCACCTCACGACCTTGAAAACTATTTGGATTTGAACGTTAAGTTCAATCTACATTGAAGCCGATCAGAACGAAAGCGAATTTTTGTAACCATAGCATAATGAATTTTATGTAAATTGTGTAAGGTACAGTAAAGAGCACGTCAAGTTTGACACTTTGAACTTTGGACCGTTCTAGTCGTAAGCGGCATACAGTTGAGTTTCAATCATAAGTGTCAAGCTTGACGTTCTCTTGACAAACCAACAACGCGCCAAAAAAGTCTTGCGTTTAAAGGCGGTGTCTCACGACGTGTGATATCACAGGCCACGCCGAGCGATCTCGCGCCACAGGCCCATACAATATAATGCGAGCCCACACTGGTACGGATGGCACCCTTCGAAGGGTGGAGGCGCGTTGACGCGAGCCCGCGCGTCTCGGCCCGTGAGGAAACCAGCTTTACGGGGATTTCTCGCGCAGTCTCGGGAATTCCCGCAGCTAGCCTATTTTGTACGTTAGACAATAATTTCCCTAATAATATTAATATGACATAAAAACATTTATTACACGTGGTAAAACTTTATGGTTCATCCAAATAGTGTCTATTTCTTCTAATAAAAATAAGTTTCGAACGAGCCTATTTTCCTTAACGGAGCTTTGATTTCCCAATTCACATATGAAAGTAAAATTTCCTCAACTTTAGTTAAAGGGAAACAGTTTAAAAAAATAAAATTTAAAATAATACCGTTAGTTCAAACGCTATCTACGAAGACCCAAAAAAATAAGAAGATTTGTACGTACTCATAAAATTATTCGCAATATGTACGCACGAACAATCGCGTGCAAGTAATACAAACATGGCTATTATAACATCCTACAAATTCAAGGATTCATTAGATGTCCTAGACAGACAAGCATAACCGTAACCTATATTTTCTAGAAAGTAGATTAGTCAGCGCCGATTAAGCTCAGCCCAAGCCAATAATTAAAAAACAGTCAGCATCATTTTGCAGCATAAATGTTTCTAGTAGCAGTAGAGCTCCTTGTGAAAGATTTCGTCTAGGGTAGTACTGCCACCTTACCTATTTATGCCGCCAAGCAGTAATGTCAGCATTACTGTTTTCCGGTTTTGAAGGGTAAGGGTGCTGGTGAAATTACAGGCACATGGGACTTGTCAACTTATGTCTCAGGGTGACAGGCACAATGGTAGTGCCCTTCAGATCTTTGGCCATTTAAAGCTCTGAGTGGCACTGTAACTCTTATGGACATGCGTGTAGCTTACCACCAGGCGCACGACTTGGTCGTCCAGTCACTTGATGTTATATTAAAATGTTGAAAAATATCTGAACATTTAATCAAAACCAATCTTATCTGAAAGAACGTAAGGTGTTATTTTAACTGAAACTGAAATTCATCTAAATATAGAATTTTTTTCGTTAGGCAATTTGACGTATATTACTGTTATTTAACTGACTTTAAAAAAGGAGGAGGTTCTCAATTCGACTATTTTTGTGTGTGTATAGGTATATTATGCAAGTCTTCCGATATTTGTGAACCGATTTCAATGATTCTTTTTTTTATGAAAAAATTTGAAGAAAATATTTCACCTCTAAGGATGTCGGTTAAAAATAACTCAAGTTAGAAAAAAATGCTACTTAGTCATAAGGCTGCCCGTTGTACATTGGCTTAATCTGTGATACCTACATCACTGTTCTGTGTTATCATTGTAATTTTAATGTGCAATAAGGAATATTTCATTCTTTCATTCATTCATTCCTTCAAATTTTTATTTTAGCTATGGCAATTAATAATATTATTTCAGGCAGTAGAGCAAAAAAGAAATAAAGACTGGATAGATTAATGTACCTAACGCGTGCAATTTTATTAAAAAGTAACGTAAACCGGATGAGTCTCTCGATCACTGAATTTCACATACATACATACTAATTCACGCTTACTTGCTACGATCCTGACCACTGACACACATATTTAGCCTTATCAACGCACATCATTGCTTTCATACTTGACCTGGCTTATCCCCCCAATTGAAAAAAAAATCGTTCAGAAAACTGCCACAAACAAAGACCATAAACTTAAACAAATAGTAAACAAACAACTAACAAACTTATAAATATTTAGATATAGTATTTTGACAGTCAATAACGTAGAATTAGTAATTACAGAAGAATTCGTCAAAGCCTAGATAACTACCCTAGATTCGTAGTGCTTTGTGACCTTTGGTTTGTTCGTAAGAGCGCAGTCACACGAGCTGCATTCCGATAGCATCGCAACAGCAAATCACGTATAGGAAAGCAGTTTAAATGCAGGCGCCGCGACTGTATTACAACCACCAGTCATTAGTACCTACCTATAATTGACGCACAACCCGGTTATATAAAATGTGCGCGGTCATTCTAACGCGTTAGTATAAAAAAAAACCAAATTTATTTTCAAAAATGAAAAGTTTTAGTAAACTTGTTGGTTACGACATAAATAAGATTACATGTTGAAGTGTTAACGGGCCCTTTTATTATATCTTCTACACAACTTTATGTAAAGTATAATATACATTTTTTTATAATATCAGATGACTGGATGTACAAGTTGTGCGCCTGATGGTAAGCTACACGCCTACCCATAACAGTTGCAGTGCCCTTAGAGCTTTAAATCGTAAATATCTGAGGGGCACTGCCATGCGCCCGTCACCCTGAGACATAAGTTGACAAGTACCATATCCCATTTATTAATATCGGTTACAGGAAAGTACGTGAAACGCCTAATTTGCCACCGACCACAGATGCTGAGTTATCGCGTAACATACATGCAGAAAAAGTCGAATTGAGGTTGAATTGGCCTCCTTATTTTCAAGTCGGTTAATAAAAGTCATAAAAAGTACTTGAAACAAATTGTGTTTTCATCACACTTGCACGTAAATAGTATGATTGCATGCACGCTGACTTGACTATGGTTGTAATGAGAAGAAAAAGGGGTTTTATTCGGAGCATTGTAGTCCAGTTAGCCCGCATACAATCATATTATTTACGTGCAAGTGTGATGAAAAATATTGTAGCTATGTTTCACGGGAGCTACAGGAATTACGAACACTTCGACTTCGGGATTCTAATAGGGTCTCGTTCTATAATTTCTTATTTAGCGCCCTTAATACACAATGTAGTAATAACATATCTAATAACAATGTGCAACTTTATTACTCTACTTAAACATAAAAAGTTATAGACTAATTTCATTCGTAGAATCTTTAAACCTCTATCCTAAAAAGTTGGCATTTTGCAGAAATAGCCTTATGATATTACGGGTGCGAATGGCTGTTCTTATGCGTTTGGACACAGTCAGTGCGCAGCAGTAAGAGCAAGCATGCGGTCGCGTAAACTGCATTCCAAATGTTACTTTGCAGTTGCTATATTATAGTCGGAATGCAGCTTGTGTGACTACACCCTTAGTAAAACTAAAATTATGAAAGAATTTGTATACAGCTCATTATATTTCGTTCTTAACTACTACATAATGATTACAATATCTACACTAACTGTATTGCATTGAAGATAAATGCAGAGAAGGAAATTGCTTCATGATTAATTAAAAAACCAGTAGCTCAAAATTCCTTATTGAAAATAGAACCTTAAACTGAAATAATTTTTATTTCATAGGTAAGTAAATTACACTTGAAATCGTTATATGTATATTCGTAAGACGGATTCCTCTGCGAAGAATGGGACAACTTCTAAAGCATAGGTTGCCAACTTTTTGGCTAACAACCCACTTAGGCAAGATAAAAAAATTTCAATGCCCATCAATATAAAAAATAAATGGAAACACGTATTTTTATATTAACTTAACACAAAAGTCACAATGAAATAGAAATAATTCGACATATGTGTCATATATAGATAATTCAGGTTTTTTTTTTTTCAAATATAGTAGTACTCTGGATAGCAGCTGCTTGTGAAAGGGGAGTTCGTCCAGGGAAGTACTGCCACCTGACTTATTCCTTCCGCGAAGCATTAAACTGAACATTATTGCGTTCCGGTTTTGAATGGTAAGGGTGGTAGTGAAGTCACAGGCATTTGTGACTTGTCCACTTATGTCTCAGGGTGACGGGCGCAGTGGCAGTGCCTCTCAGATCCTTGTGACTTAAAGCTCTGAATGGCATTGAAGCTGTTATGGCCAGGCGTGTCGCTTACCACCAGACGCACGGCGTGCTCATATTGTCACTTGGTGTTATAAAAAAAATAGGGTACACTGGCCACTCGGCTTGTTAACGTTATTCTAGAACAGTCGAATATGTGCGTAATTAAAACCTGTATAAAAATTTGATGAACTTCGATGTTATAAAAGTCATGATTACTTGCAATATTGCGAAATTAATCATATAATCCGTAAATTGTTATAAATGCGTTATTTGTGCAAGAATTAGGGCAGATTTTTGTATCTATCTACAGATTTAGATAATTTCCCCAAATTGTGAAGATGGAGATAGTGGATTTACGCATGGCGTAATAGTGTATAATCGGCTACAGTAACTTTCATACATGTATGTATGTAGCTAAGCTCTAACTATGATGTTTCAAATAAATGTTGTAAAGGATAAATGTGTACAAACGTGTATTTATGAAGAGCAATCTCTAGAGAGTCTCTGAAAGTGGTCCCTATATCCCCCCAGTGGGCGCAGAAGAGTCTTAGCTGGGCTGGAGGAGCCTCGGAAGCAACTGGGGGCGTTTTGCAACGGTATGGAAAATGTTTTCTATTATTAAAAAATGTTCGATATTCTTTCCATAACAAACAGTGTAATAAATTCGGTCAGTTATTTAGTTATCCATTTAACTTGTTTTAAAATAAAATTAATGAAAACTGCAGAGATAAAGATGTATAAAAATCAATTAAACATTATTATCATTCGACCAAATCGATCGATTTTTACAAAAAAATACAACGTTGTGCTTATTATTGGTGCATATAAAATTTAGATACAAAAAGATAAATATTCCACATGCGCGTTACATCATTTAAGTATGTATAATTTTAGGTGCATGTATAGCAGAACCATATGATTAGCGATACGGTATCTATTGTTATCGAACTACTGTTTACTTTAGTGAGCTGGCAACACGTGAAATATTTCGACTTGATCACGTTTCTAATTTTGAAACGATAATCGAAGTTAAAAAATAAAACATTTTCAAATAAAGCGCCATGCCTGCCGAACTTTTGCAGCCAGCACTGACTGACGCTTCGAAGAGATCGCTAGTGCGCTCTTAAGCTCAGCTCTTGTAATTTTATTTATATTTTAATTTAGGATGGACAACCAATGCAACACATAATACAGGGTACAAGTAATAAGGTAATCAATATACCCACAAGACGACTCATGGCTATGGGACACGGAGGGTAAGTACTATAAATATTATATATACAGAAAGTTATTCTATATTGAAAGCAATTCTTTAAAAGTCTTTGAGTACCATATTACTTACTTTTAAAAATAATGTATCTATGAAGCAAGATAATAAATACATTATTGTATAGGCAGGGAAGTAGGGGTTTGGTGGTCGAGTAAAGGCCAAGCGCCAGCACGTCCATGTATTAAACAAGTCAGGCAATCCTCGTTCCCGCCGAGGCATACATAGTGCATTTCTCAAACAATGTAAGGAAACAATAGAAGGCTAAAGAGAGGAAGATGTATAATAGAAAAATTAAAAAAACATTAATCTATTTTAAAAGTAATATATTTCACATTTTGCTAACATTGCCTCTTGTTCCTCTTATATAGCTTTTCTCACTAGAACTTTATTCGCGACGAAAATACAGAAAAGACGAAAAAGAATATCAAAACACTTTAATTTATTTTACCTCCTTTCTTTTTTTTAAATAAACGGTGAAGCTAGGTACCTTTACATAGTTCATTGTTAAAAGATTGTTAGTAGATAGATTTTTCATCACACTTGCGCGTAAACAGTGTCATAATCATCAAGTCCTAAATTACGCCCATGAGCTTTTTCATTACATTACCGCCTTATAAATGGATTTATTTTTAAATTTAATAGCACTGCACTTCTCAACGTCAAGATTGAGCAAAAAGCTTTAAGTAAAATTGCTTGAAAAACCTGAATGGCTACAGCTTGTAGTATAGAAAAAAAAATAAACATTTGCAATTTAACTATGTTTAACTAAGTTAGTTTTATAAATTCAAATTCTGTAGTATTTTGAAATTATTTACTTTATATCTAACACATCATGGCATAACAACATCTTCCGCAATAAAAACATGAGATTTTATTTATCTTGATCGTTGAAACGCATTAAGTAATAATTAATTATTATCTTATAGTAATTAAAATGTGAAAAGAGGTTAGCCATGAGCTGAGCTAAAATCAATAACAAAGATTGTTAAAGTTTTTTGTAGAAAAAAGCCAATGCAGTAAAGCAAGATAGCCAATGATTTGAACATATCTAATAGTAAATTTTGTCGTAGTAAATTTTGCGACCTTCGGGACAGGTTAGGCATGTTATTGGCCATACCAGATCTTAGATTGTAATTTTTGTTCAATAGTTTTTAATTTTCTAAATTTTTTTCGTGGGATTTTATCTTTATGGTCACCATTTTGATACTCATCGAAGGTATCCAATAGATAGAATTATTTTCAATTTTTTCAATTGCGCTTGAACAGAATATATCGACAAGAACTTGCCAGAAAGGGTTGTCATTCAAATTTTAAAATTATTCACGATTAAAGCAATGACAACCAAGTTATCGAGTTGTCGAAATTCTCCTATGTGTTTTTGTTAAAGATCTTTGTACTGAATTTTTCGGTATTGACACCTAGTGAGAGATTTTAGAACCTTCTCCACCGCAGCCAGCAACTACAAATTGCCAAATTCAAATACCTGGTTCAAGGCACTTAAACTACATTAAACCTAGTAAGTGTCACATATTTGCTATGTTTTGAATTGGTTGAAGTGACTTAAAATATTTTTGGCTGATCACGAACCGGACTCAATAAGTAAGTAAGTAGGTCAGTACTTACTACGGGAATAGTATTCCGTTCAAAAATTATATCCAAAAAATTGTTCCTTACTAGGTTTTCCTCTGGAGCAGCGAGCAGCCGATATTTACAACGCTGTTTCCTTCTATACTATTGGAAAGCGTTCCAAAGAGTTTGAAAGAGTTTCATTACATCTTAATTCTTTTTTCTTTTCTTCAAAGTAAGTACCTATATTAAGCATATTTCAAATACAATGTCCTTGATCTTTGCCAGTGTGACTTAAAAAGTTTCTTCAAATTAATAAAAAAAACACTGTGACGTAATAGTTTTAATAAATGACAGTCACTCTTTCGGCATTCATCGAAAAAGCCACAAAAGTGGTAAAATTGTTTACACCTACCTGCCATACAAGTTAATTTACTTTTTATTTCCATGTGTGGCCGTCAATGGCCGTCGGGCATTGAAGAGAGCTAAATGAGAGAAAGTGTCACCCGAGGTCAGCGGTTGTTTCGTTATTTCGTACGATGTGATGTGTCTTCGAGTTAACGTTTGATGGGTATCGATTGCTACACAGCCACGATTCATAGATAACACAAAAATATAACTTTCATATGTGTCGCTTAACTTCAAACGAAGGTAACTCCAGTTTATGAGATATTTGACATTTTAGTATCAAATGAAAGCTTAAAAAAAGATACAAATTATTTCATTTTAACATTCGAAGATAACTGATCACATTTTAAGGGAAACGTCAAACAAATCATGCTTTTTTTAACAAACCGAGACAAATCCTACGAGCCATTTTTATCCAATGAAGACAAATCCACCTCAACCAATCAACGTGGCGCATTCTTTCAATATGGCGACCATTAGCCGTCATAAGACGCATCATCGTCGAAGGTAGTCAAAGGCTCTGCGTGTTTTTTATTCGTTTAACTCAGCTTAATTGAATTATAATGGATAATTCGGTGAAAATTGTATCCCCGAGTAAAGCCCGAAAACGTTGCAACGTTAAAATGAAACAAAAGAAAGCGGAAAAGGCGAAAAAACTGTAAGTAGTTACTTTGGTTTTCGTATACAGGTTTTGACAGTATAGTACATACAGTCGGCTGTCTACCCTAGGGCTGTGTATCATTATCTGCGAAGATTTATGTATTTATGAAATGTGTTACAGATGCTGGTGAAATATTTTTCGACTTTATATTGATGATCAATCATGTCAAGGGTAATTACTAAAATTGCAAATCCAATATCGTTGTTATATCTGCACTTTACGCTGGTTTATTCTGCACTGATTTATAATTATCTACTAACTACCTATTCACTTAGTTTTTTGCAGCATGTTGTGTTTTATATTTACATTTCTAATAATATAAAAAAACTGACTTTGGGTGTTTATTGCTGGGCATGGACTTAATAATACTCATATTTAGTATTAAATCAGTTGGTGTTTTTTTGGCATTGAAAATAGATTTTTGTGCTTAATGTGTTTAGTTTACGTGGTGATAGCTCTGACTAAAATCATTACAAGAGATACTTATTCAACTGTTTGTCGAAATTATAGCTTTGTGGAAAAAATAATAATAATCATAATATTATACGTTTGTTTTACAAAATATTTTATTTCAGATATTCAAATGACCAGCCACCAAAAAAACCGACATGTGGACATAAAACTAAAGCTTACCAATGTGGAATGCTCAATTCCAACGACGTTCTCTTTTTCCATCGTTCATTCTATATAACACAAAATAAAATTAAGCAAGACAATTTTATTTTAAAATATGTCAAATCACAAAATATTCAAAGACGACGCCCCGTCAATGGAAGGAAACCAGCTAGAAAAATGTCCGCTCGGTACTTCATTCGCAAAAATATCAGCCACAAATTGATTCCAGTTTGTAAGAAAGCCTTTTTAGGCATATTAAATTTAAAAAAAGGCAGAGTTGATGGTGTTTTGCGTCGTCATTTTGAAACGGGTGGTATGGCAGTGGAAAATCGTGGTGGTGACAAAAAATCATTTGATTTCCGATCTCGTAGAGAAGCTATCGTCACTTTCATTCAGACCTTGCAACCACTGGAGACTCACTATGCCCGCGAAAAAGTAAGACAGCGTCAATACCTACACCCGGAATTAAATATTAAAAAAATATGGAAAATGTACATGGATCAAGCAGTTCCGGGGTTTGGCGTTAGTTTCAGTTTCTTTCGCAATATTTTTGTGACAAAATTTAATATTGGATTTGGTAGCCCCAGGCAAGACGTATGTTCGACGTGTCTACAATTATCTGAAAGGATAAAGGTAGAAAATACAGCATCAGAAAAAGTTAATCTTATGACAGAGCTTCGTGTACATAAACTTCGCGCGAAAGCTTTTTTTAAACTTCTTCAAAAAGAAGAAGACGACGAAATTCTTCTTTCTTTTGACTGCCAAAAAAATTTGCCATTACCAAAGATACCAGATCAATCCACTTATTATTCTCGGCAGTTGTATTTTTATAATTGCACTATCGTAAGAGGTTCTTCACGTAATCCGTTTTGCAAAGATAATGTTTTTGCTTATACATGGACTGAAGAAACTGCCCACAAAGGCTCAAACGAGATTTGTTCAGCTGTTATTCATTGCTTGAATAATCTGGATTTAACTAATGTTTCATCAATACGATTAATGGCAGACGGGTGCGGGGGCCAAAACAAAAACTCAATCTTATTAGGAACCATTATGCATTGGCTGCATTTGTCCAGAACAATAAAACGTGTGGAAATAATTTTCCCAGTAACAGGACACTCGTTTCTTCCATCGGACAGGATATTTGCCCTAACAGAAAAGCAAATTAGGAAGAAAGAAACAATCCTTAGGCCTCAGGAGTATATTGATATCGTGGAACAACATGCAACTGTCTATCGTCTAGGGACAGAAGTACCTATTCTAGATTATAAAACACAGTGCCGAAATATTTTGAAGTCTACTCAAAGTTTCCACTTTCATATTTCCAAATGCAAAAGGTTTATTATAAGTAACGGACGAAACCAAATTATCAAAATAAGGGGTGAAATCTCGTATTACTCTGATACGGGAACAGATAAAACAATCACTAAACGTGGTCAAAGCTTCGTAGCATTTAACCCAGATGCACTCCCTATTGGTGTTCCAGTCCAAGAGGCTAAGTTAGCCGATGTCCGTAAATTATTAGAAACGCATTTTGGGCAAAATTGGCCACTATTGCAGGAACTAGAATTTTATAAAAGAGTGCTTAGTAGTCAAAATGTGGTTGGTCGTCCCCTGGAAGTGTCTGAGAATGAAGATGATACCACAGAAATATTAAATTTTGTCTAAGCCGGCAATGGTTTGGACAAAATTTTATATTTCTTTGGTCAACGGTTTCGGTCCTTATTGATTTTTCTTTGTGTTCGTTTTAATCTAAAAAGTAAACTGTGTATTTCCTTTGTATAAAAAATTTGAATAAACTATTACATTAATTGTGGTTTACATTCATTTCAACGTACCTTTAGTCTGTTTTTTTTTTAACAAAGAGTACTGAGTAAGTCTCTCGCACAATTCTCAATATTGACAAAGTGAGATGGGATGGGAGGCCTTTGTTGACGCAAAACTGACTGTATGAAGCAATAGCAAAACAAATAAAATTTACGGTACCTACTCGTTTTTGACCACAAGCAACGAAAATTTTCGATAGGTACTACCCGCTTGCTAAAAAAAACAGACTATAGTATTGACGTATTTATAAAATTATTAGCTGCTTGGTTGACAACCCTCGTGTATAATTATTGAGGAGTCGTTTTTATCAAATCTTGGTAAGTCCAGTAAAATTTTATCATATATGGGTAAATCCATGCATTATTAGTTCAATAATGGCTAAATCCTATCAAGTTATATCAAGCGGAGGTAAATCCAAACTAAAAACGTATTTTTTCGTTTTATTCTACGTATAGCTTATGCTTTTTAATGTTAAATGTAACTTTTTAGTATCTGTTTTACATGATAAAACAATTTTTTTATTATGAAACTGCTTATTTAGGTTGGAATCTCTTTTTCTCAAATATCTCAAAATCACTTCAGCTGGAGTTACCTTCGTTTGAAGTTAAGCGACACATATATGGAACGACGTTTTTTCATTTAAATTTCCGCCTTTAAAATAAAAATTCTAAACATTTTCATTCTTTCTTTTCCAAGTTATTTCCTCTTCTTGATTCCAAAACGACTTTACTATTTTGTTTAAACTATTTATTATTATTTATATTAGTGATGATCATCTTATCATCCCTTGACTTTGTATTACATTGTATAATTGTGATTTAGTATAATGTGATATAAGCAATTGTATTCTATGCTATGTTATCCACGTGGTGTACATACAATTGTGTTATACATACAATTACAAAAATTCGGATATATGACAAGGATTACTGTACACGTACATACGACAATTTTAATAGTCTACCTACCTCAAAAACTTACAAAACATAGAGTTGTTTTACAAACTAAACCTACCAAGATGTCACATAACATATCTAACTAACATTGTAAACAAAATAACATATCAACTATGTACGACTTCCATGTCACAGTTCTAATAAAGCTATAGATCATGCCACCGCACTCAAAAACATAATTTACAATTATACAAAAAAACAATGGCGGCGTTTACCCATGAAATGATCTGTGAAACGTGAGGTCTGCTTAAGAAAAAAATCGCGAGAAAAAATCTCGTGTCCAATTTTTAGGAAAATTAAACAAACAAAATGGCAGTTTGTCCATAGACGAATAATTGAGTGTTTTATTGGCTTTTGGTAAAAAGCTATATAAAACATTACACCGTCCAGGGTTGTCAATTATTTTTAGGAGAAATAAGGTTAACTAATCTCCAAGACAATAAATAAAAAGTACACTTACTTTCTTTTATAAAAAATTAGACAATATTTAATTCTTATTATTAAGCGAGTTTTATCATACGTGTAGCGCGCTATAAGTTCCGGAACGAATAAGAAAAAAATATTATAAATGGTCAGAAATAACTTCATTGTTTCTCAAAATATTCGCCGTTAGCGTTAGCCACTCCTCTGTGACAATCTCTGAAACATATTTTTATACTCTTCGACAGCCTCTTAAGGTGATGAAAATCGTTGACCGCGTAACTGGTTCTTAATTTTTGGAAATAAATAAAAGCCACAAGGTGCCAGGTCGGGTTGTACGCGGCATGGCTCATAAGGTCAACGCTGTTCACCTTCAAAAATTCATGTGTCTGTCTGTTCGTGTGATAACTGGCATTATCGTGGTGCATGATGATACGACGTTTACGGTTATTTTTACGGAGTTTGCCAATAACTTCCGGCAAACAAATGGTCGTGTACCAATCACTATTCACGGTGCAACGACTCTCCAAACCAACAGCAGTCACGTGTCCAGTTTTATTAAAAAATGAAGCAATCTTCCGCTTAGAGGCACTTTGCACGCGCGCCACTTCAGTTGGTTTCGTCTCATCTTGAAAGACTCGTACGCTAGATTGCTGCTTTGTTTTGGGATCGTAAATATAAACCCATGTTTCGTCACCTGTTATTATATTCCACACCAAATTTGACGCCCCTTCGTTGAATCTGGTAAGCATAGCATTGTATCAAATGACGCGAACCGTTTTTGAGTCTCGGTCAAATTGTGTGGGATCCACCGAGACCACAGCTTTTTCACACCCAAATGTTTGTGTAGTATTGATTGTATTTGACTCATGCCTATGCCTAAAGACGTCGAATCTCATTGTATGTCACATGCCTGTCTGTTTTAATCATACGGCGCACAGCATCGATGTTTTTGTTGTTCACAGCAGTGGACGGGCGACCATCACTAAATTCGTCACTGAGATTCACACGACCGAGTTTGAATTCTGCAAACCAGCTAAAAATAGTCGTCTTGCATGGTGCTTCATCGTCAAAAGCAGTTTGTAGCCGAGGGAAGCTCCGCTGACGAAAATTTTCATGAGTTAAATCCATGGTGATGAAGACAACCAATTTCTAAAATGACGCCACAATGTAAAAACAAGTGACAGTCAGATGAAATAAACTGTATTCCAGAGCCAAAGAGTTCCATTTTCAAATGTTGTAATTACTTTTTAAATATTGTTTATTTAAGTGGCCAGTTCCGGAAAGTTATATAGTACGCCCTATGTACTTTATGTAAATATTAGTTGGTCATTTTTAAACACTTGCATGATTTACTACTTTCAGGTTAAAATATATCACAGGCTCGTTATTCATTATTTTCATTGATGTTCCGATTCTCTTTCCGCTATTTCACGTTCTTCAGTACCTAAACAATGAGTTTACAGTGACAGTTGTCGCTAAGAACAGGGTATATATATATATATCTGTACACGAAATGTGCTTTTGTGCCAGAAACGCTGACAATTTACCATACAATATTTTCAAATTTTTTACGCGGTTGCAGATTCGTAATAGAGGAAAATACCAGTAGGGCTAGCACGATAAGGCGCGAAATGCGCGAGAGCGACATAGAAGCGCGAGATATTATCTGTGGGAGTATAGCAGTATCTCGCGCTTTATGTCGCTCTCGCGCAAGTCGCCCCCTATCACGCTAGCCCTACAAACTGAGAAAACTATTTCAGTTGCCGCTGAAATGGCAGGTACAAAGTGTAGTGTGTATTAAGTCATTAAAATATTCTTCAAAATAAACTCATATTTCAATCCAGTGTTCTTTTTTCAAATCTATAATACTTGTCAATGTTTGTGCTATTAATAAATGAAACTATTTTTCCGGATTTAAATCTAATGATTTTTGCAATTGTTTTAAAATAGTGCTACATGATATAAAATCTCCTATGTTAACATTGAATCACTCAAACTTTTGCTTTTCTATATATTTCTTCTATGACTAAATTCGAATATGAAAAAAGTGTTTCAACATACCAACATGCTCGCTTCAGTGAAGATAATAAAAAAACAATTCTATTTATTTCCCGACGATTAGCATTTATTAATTCATCTGCTGACTGATGATTGTTCAAAGACATTTAAATCCACTTTATATTGTAAAAAAACATATCAATCTGTCTTTACGACAACGTAATAATCGGATTTTTTTACGGATAAAATAAGTGCGCATTTGCCCTGCATCTCACCTGATGACGAGTGACGATTAGGTTGACAATGGAGCATGCACACCTGTACAATGCCTACGGCATTCTTGGCTTGACTAAGCATATTTTTTATATACAGGCTGTATATTTGAAAGTGAGACATATTCATACATGTCATAGTAAATCATGTTACAACTTAACATAGACTAAAATAAAATTAGGATATGGGATAGAACAAAAAATAAATCAACAAATGTGTTTTGAAGTGTAGATAGGAATAAACCGATTCCCTTTACGCTTAATTTCGAGTGTAATGGGAATGCTACCAAGCGAGCGCCGAGTGAGACAGCAACAATAACAATGATTTCACATTTACGTTTTAGGTTATGTTAATTGTTTTTTACTTGAACTATCATCGAAATGTTTTAGTAAGTAGTTATCATTTAATAAGAATTGAGGTTTTTGGCGTAGTTAAAAATGTGAAATCAAATTAATTACAATGATTGATTTTTTAGTTATTTACAGTTTATTTACACTTACGTGGTACGGAGCAAGTGTTCAAAATGTCCACCGTTTTCCACAATTCATAGTCTAGCACGGCATAGTAAATTTTGTTTTAAATTGTACAACACAAACACATTTTGTCTCACAGTATAAAATGCTGAGATAATCCTCTCACGCAACGCTTCGACACTGTTCACCTCTTTCGCGTAAACTCCGATTTGGGAACATTTCAATAGCTTGCCTCACACTAATATTGCGTAAAGTCGCACCATCTCAGTCAATTCCACGTTAGAATAAATACCCATTTTGCGGCGATCGGGCGAGCGGAAGGACAAATAATTTACGTGTCTTCGTTAGATCAAGGTCGCGCGTGGACTGAAAAATTTCGCGTATGCGCCCGCGTCCCGTCCTCACCCCCGACCTGTGCTTTGCTTTTCGCCGCTGCGTCGGAGCAATAATAGTGATGTGCATAGATTTCGATAACTAATGTTGTGCTCAAGTAGTAGTCGATAAAAAAATTAAAAAAAATATTTTTTGTAAAGTTTAAGTTCATTAGTTTATTATTTCTTTGGGTTGAGAATCAGGAATATAACGCACTCTATAAGTATGTCCCACTTTCAAATATACAGCCTGTATAAAACCCACAAACTGAAACACAGGGTAAAAATAAAGCATGTCTATGTATTTCTAGGAGAAACAAAATACCAGAATACTAGAGTCGTGGGCAACCTCGGCATTTCTGCCGAGCCAGCGCCTTTTCACTGGCGTAACTTCCACAACTATCTAGTTTAATTAGTTCTATGCAAAGTTGGAAGTTCCTTCTATTATTTGTTACTTTAAGTGGTTTAATTTGAGAGTTATGAACGGAATGGAATCGAATTTGTTTTTAACGATATTGCATTATTTACAAGTATGGTTGGCAACCCTAACCACACCACACATCAATTATAGCGAAATCTGTTTCCTTCACAATTTTTTTTATTCATACGTGCAAGAAATACGTGTTATTGATGTTTTTGTTTTTTTTTTGTTGATATTTGACCACGATTTTACAGGGTCTACAAGTAGTAAACAAATCAAAGATTTAAAAATATTTTTTTATTATACCGAGTGACGGGATAAATAAGATGTAGTTGTGCCCCTGGTGGTAAGCAACACGCCAGCTCATAACGTTTGAAGTGACGCTCAGACATCTTTGCGAGTTACGGCTCTGAACGGCTCAGAGCCTTAAATCGCGAAGGTCTGACGGGGCACTGCTGCTGTGCCCGTCACCCTGAGACAATCCGTCTCAGCCGTCCAATACAGTGTTGTGCGATGCACGGTCCCTCGCATTCGCGCACTCCCCCTATGGCATTGACCTCACTGTCCGAATATGTCGACGTCGGCGCATATACCTTTTTTAGTAGTAGTAGAGCTCCTTGTGAAAGAGTTCGTCCAGGGTAGTACTGCCACCTTACCTATTTCTTTTTACATTACTGTCTTCCGGGTTAGAAGGGCAAGGTGCTGGTGAAATTACAGGCCCATGAGACTTGTCTATTTATGTCTCAGGGTGACGTGCGCAGCGGCAGTGTCCTTCAGATCTTTGCGATCTAAAGCTCTGAGTGGCACTGCAACTGTTATGGACAGGCTTGTAACTTACCATCAGGTGCACGACTTGTTCGTCACGTCATTTGACATTATAAACAAAAACCTGTACAACCAGTAAAACACTGCATTGAAATTGTACGTAGAAAGCCAAGGGAACACAATATGTCCATTGAATATGCAGAATTATTAGAACACTGCCTAACATCAGGCTATCTGTTGTGGAATAATGAATTCTACTTACAAATTGACGGTATAGCGATGGACTCCCCGGTGTCTCCCGTTGTTGCCGATATCTTCATGAAAGACTTCGAGGAGCGAGTTTTACCCATGGCCCCCGCTAGGCCGAAGATTTTCAAACGGTACGTTGATAATACTTTCACAATATTACCTAAAGATAGCATACCTTATTTCTTGGACCATCACAATTCTTTTAGTCCTAAGATCCAATTTATTATGGAACAAGAGAATTGTGGTACTTTAGCTTTCTTAGATGTTTTCATTAAAAGAAATCCTAATAACATCTTAGGCCATACAGTATTTCGGAAGAAAACCCATACAGATAGGTATCTCAATGGCAATTCTCATCAATGATGAGTCATCACCATCCTAGCCAGTTAGCTACCGTGAGCAAATCTTTGTTTCAGAGAGCACATGGTGTCTGCGATAGTAATCATCTGGCAGGGAACTTCAGCATATAAAGCAAGTCCTACATGCGAATAAGTTGAAGATTCCACGCCAATGCCGCAGGCCCCGTGTGAAACCACCAATAGTCGAGCGAAGACCTGCCATTTTACCTTACGTGAGTGGTGTTACAGACAAGATCGGAAAAGTTCTCAGGCGTGCATCTATCAAGACCTATTTCAAGCCCCTGAGGAAGATTTCTCAGTTCCTGAGACCCGTGAAATGTAACATCCCCTTATAGGATGCAGGAGTTTACAAGCTTGACTGTGAGTGCGGTCTCTCTTATATTGGACAAACGAAGCGAAGTATTTGTACCCGCGTTAAAGAACATATAGCTGATGTCAAACACTGTCGCGTAAACAAGTCTGCAGTCTGCGAGCATATTATGGATTTACACATTTAATGAAGTTTGACAAACCCCAGGTCCTTGCAAAAGAATTCCGTTATTTACCCAAACATCCTAATTTCAATAAGGAAGATGGTTTCTCCGTACCACCAGTTTGGGATTCAGTATTGCCTCTAATGAAAAATCCCAAACAGACATAAGACTGCAGTACTAATTAATATGTTTTAGTTTATTTTAATTTATATTATTAATTAATAACAATAAATTGAACTTAATAAAAATTCATTCAATAAAATAATTTGTAAAACTTAATGCGTGCATTGGAATGTTTTCTTTGTAAAATTAAAAATAAGTTATTTAATTAATAACTATTATAACTATAGTGAAAAAATAGGGTGGTTTGCATTAATATTGGACATAACTGGTTGAAGACTGTACCACCTCAGTCAACCGTGACCATGGGACCTGTAAAGGGCCCGAAACGTCGGTTTGTTTGAAAAAACAAATATACGCGATTTAAATCCGGAAAAATAAATATTTTGTGAGAGTGGTTTTGTGACTTGAAGTAAATGAATTTGCTCTTGTATTAAATATTTCTGTCTTGTAACTAAAATACACTTTTGAGACTTTTTTTACTATTATCAAGTAATTATTCTCTAGCGTTTATATGGAGAGGATCGTTTTGTTGGATTTAATAAATTTGTCTTCATAAAAAGAATTTTGTCTTTTTCTAAGTAATCTGTTTTTACCGTGCACGTGTTCTACTGTCGAGAGGGCGACCAACTATCTCAAGGAGGCGTAGGGTTCCTTGTCAACAAAGTTCCCCGTAACAACGTGCAGGAGTTATCCAATGTATGGATCGTATTCTAGAACTCTACTCAATGCTCAAGTCAGGATTCATGATCAACCGTGACCATGGGACCTGTAAAGGGGCCGAAACGTCGGTTTGTTTGAAAAAACAAATATACGCGATTTAAATCCGGAAAAATAGTTTCATTTCCTATAAAATATTTATTTGTTATTAGAAATGTCCGATTTTGATTTGAAAAAAAAAAAAAATTAAAAATTGAAAGGTACTTCATTATAATTATAACTGAAGCTTTATGTTTTCTAATATTAAAAAGGGTAAATTTACAGGGTTATGGACCCAACAGTATGTCTCACTGGCGTGAAAGCACACGGTTCAGTGACAAACCTTAAAGTAGCAGATATAGGACGGAATCTTCTCAAATACTTGAGGACCATTCAGTGCCGTATAAATGCTACAGCGACAGAAAGCACTGACAATTCCAAATATGTATATGAGATAACTTTATACTATTGAAGTTAACAAAACGATAGCGCGTTTCAGAGTACGAGAGTACTCGTACAACTAATGCCATCTAGCAGTGGCGTAATGGAACTAATTGCATGTTAAAGTTGTGCTTGTTACAAGTGTAGTTTGATTTCATGCTGTAACCAAATTACTTAAAGAATATACTCTAGCTAACCTCTTGCTTTAAGAATATACTCTACAATTTAGAATATTAATCTGAATAGAAAACTACTTCTTTTTTTGTTTAAGAATATATTTTCTTAAAATACACCCAAGAAATTTTGAATTCATTTAAGATTATTTAAATTTGATGTTAGACGTAAAAATTTGTTGATGTAAGTAATGTCCAATTAATTGATTAGAAATGAAATAAAATCTTGAAGTGAACGTATTTGTCTCAAAGTTAGAATAAAGTTAAGAGTAAAATTGTATTAGAAAAAGATAAGCAGTATTTTTGTAATGACAATATTTTATTACTTTTAATAAATAGTTTTTCAGAATTAGCAAATATTTTGAGAAATTGCTCTTTCTTATTAGTAGAAATCCTTTTTTTCTGTGTGGCCAGATTCTAGAATAGTCGTGTCCTCCCCCTGTCTTCGAACTTCAGACAACCCTATCACATGCGAACTTATTTTCTCTAGTTCCACCTCGAGTTGCATCAAACTTTCGTCCAGCCGCAGACTGCGTCTGTTGTACGTTGCCAAGGTCAATTTGTGGCAGCCTTCCGTAACCCGGTGATTCTTCGCACCCCCTGTCTTACCGTTACCGAGGCCGCTGCCTTGGCCCGGAATAGTAAAACGGCCGGGAACTGGGGGCCGCTTCTTACTTGGCTTTGACAATTTGGGGGTTAATGCCCATACTCACCACGCTGGGCAAACGGGTTGGTGAGCGCAGAGCCAAGTCTGGCGTCAACAGCGCTGCTGTCCGCCGCTGACCAGGGTACTTAGGACTCGGCCTGTAGATGGATATACCGCCATCGGTTTCGGTCGCCAGAGCCTCGTTCGTTTGTCTGCAGGTTGCACCACGTGCAGGTGAGGATGACTTTTTGGGACATTAAGTTGGTGTTTTGCCGCCACACACCCCTCATATATTTAAGTGGTTGTAAATAGTTTTTGCCCTCGACTACGGGCATTATTGTGTTTTAACCCGATTTAAGCCCGGCGTTAACAAAGCGCCGGATTGAAACCCGGGTGCTTGCCCATCTCTGAATGGCAGTACTTCCCTGGACGAACTTTTTCCCAAGGAGCTCTGCTACTACTAAAAACGAAATCTGCTGAATTGTAAGACTTCAGCACTTACCTAACCAGAAATACATAATTAACAATGACTTAATTATTTTCTACGTACTAATGCTTCTACCAAAGCTGAATCACTTATCATCACTTAAGTGAGACGCCGACATGTAATATATTCGATAGAGCCCGAAATTATCTGTATTATCAAATTGTTTTTGTAATGATAACTTTGATATTTTTTTACCGGAAAAACTGTGATGGAATTTCTTGTGTTAATATATAAAAAAAGAACTATTTTGTTTAGCGAGACTGCGAACGAGGCTGTAATTTCATATTTCAACTTTCTTTTAGTGTCCATTATACTTCGAAATAAAAAATGAGTATTCAGTACCTTTGAATACCTAAATGTTAATTTTCACCTCAACATACCACAAACGACCATGGCCTTTCTAAAAAAGGAGAACTTTCCATGCGGTTGTCGGTGGTTTGGCGTTCGATGGGCGTTCGCAATACCTCTACAGTAGTAATACACATGGAGGGCTTAAACCCATCTCCAGGATTTCTTTCGATCCTTCGAAAAACTTATAATCGCAACACAGATATTACAGAGCGCGTTTATGATCTATGAACATGTTTAAGTCGCGGCCGAGTGGCAAATTACTAATTTAATCACGATATTTGCCTTCGATTACCATAATCACTCGATTCCGATCTAATTACTAGGTTTTATTTAATGTGGTTTGTAGGTCACCGCAGTAGTCGTCAATATTATCTTCTAACCATTATAATAAAAGCAATATAAACATTTTAAAACGATAAAATAGCATAATAGGAATGACATTGCTTTAATATTGATGAACAAGGAGTGAATAAGTTCTATTGTATTTGGGAATTATACTGTTTAATTGCCTTGATTTAATTTTAATTTATGGAAAAGACTGACTGCGGCAAAGGACTTTTGACCTGCTTCCTGGGGCTCAAAAGGGTGTCCGGACTATAGAATTATTATTATCCAATGATTATTATCGATCAAAGCCTATGAAAAACAGTGCGAAGGCCGAAATCTTTGAAAAATTAGAACTTTGTAGCGTGTAACCTAAAAAAACGATTAATAAATAACAGTGAATCAACCAGTCACGGTATTATATATACGTGTCGCCAATTCGATATTATCTATTACAATCCATAGATAGTTTGTTTTTTATTCTGTGTGTTATCAGTTCATCATGGGATAACCTCTAAAACATTTAGTGTTAGGTAATTATGATAATTATTAATAATTATGAATATTCAGTACTAATACCTCTGTGAAAGGTAACATCGCGAAAATGTGAGAAGTCCCCAACTCGCTTTCGCTGGGCCTAAACCTTATCTTTAGAGGCAACTGGCGAACATAATATGAAGGTTTCATGACGATGAACCTATCCTATGACAAACCTAACCACATTTATTATAACTACAACAACTACGACCAACATAGATAAGTCTAATTTTAATGGAAGATAGTTGAAACAAGATTAAATAAAACACGTTCATGACAATATAAAGCCCAAACAAGTGAACAATACAACTAACAGTTAGTTACCAACATTTCTTATTACACGTAATAAACTCGTATAAAATAAGTTGTACTCTAGCAACAAGTTTATTTGCTTAGAAACTGGTTATCATTCTGTACGTGGTTTATTTGTGTTTACATTTTTATCTGCAAAACTGTAACTTGCATATTATTATGTTTATTCTTTTATGTAATTAAATTCGTTTCTGTAACGTGTTTCCGAAATGTTGTACAGGATTATAACGTATTTTGAAGTCAATTTATTTATTTATTTATTGTATTAAATGTGTGGGTTTGAAGTAAAGTTGCTAACGGTACGAATTAAAACTTCGTTTTAGCTTTTCAATGTTTTTAATGCTATTATGCCATTTTGGTTTAAAATCATTATGTAAACCATTAAACTAAGATTTTGTTTTTGTAATGGCATTGTCGTCGACATTAGACGTCTTATTTTGAGTGTATTCAAGATAGCATCGATTTGTGCAAAACGACTACATTAATAATATTAAGAAAAATCTCAAATGGATTCTCCTACCATTATGTTAATTAAATACCCGTCAGTCTATTACCTGTTGTTCTTTTCTTCAATAGTTTTATTAGTAGATATTCAATTCATAGTTGAAATTTACCTGATTGGTGAGGACATCAATGACGACATAGGCGAGGTAGACTATCTCCTCCTCATCGGAGCCGAGCGCGGCGCCGCCCAGGCCGGCGGTGCGCACGTGCAGGGCACACACCCAGCCTCCGCTGATCATCGCGCCATGCACTCAAAACTACCAACACGAAACTCCCTTCAACAAAAACACTAATGTCTCACGGAGGGTTCACCTACTTAGGCATCATCTACCAAAACCGGGCGCTAATAAATCTATGACGACTGGAGCTACAGAGATCACGCACTGACCATACAGATGAGGAATTCTAACGGGATATGTCCTCAACTATTAATGATGGAACTGTACAAGTACACTTACGATTCGACGCTTAAAAAAAGTCCACCGAAATGTTTGTGTATAAATGAGTCGAAAGCACTTTTTTAGAAACCCGACGGTTACTCAACAGAACAAGAACTCGCGTGTGGCGCGGACGCTGTTTTACCGTTTACCGCTACTCGTCTACGTAAGCCGTTTCCGCTACAGGTGAAAATCTGGAACTCACATCACAGCATTTTGTTTGGAACACGAATCCAAATAACCTAGTCTATTCCAGTCACAAAGTACTTTTTGGCGATCGGTGTCAATGAACGATTTCCAAATTGAAATTTTGTAAGTTCCACGGCGCTACATAAACACAATTTTTTAAACACTGCTTTCCGGCGAATCTAAGTCCGATAATTCGAATTTGTCGGTTTTATACAATATTTTGAGGAATTTAAAAAAGAGGTTGTATGAAACGAGCGTGCCTGTCGGGTCGGCGAATCGACTGCCGCTCGCTGCCCCCCTGTTGGTTGACACTGCGCAGGTATGGCCAGGTGAGCGAGGCGACGCGACGTTGCCAAACCGCCATTATCAATGATGACGAGATAGCTGCTCCTACCTCTATATTATAAAAATGCAACACCGTTGCGAACGTTATAAAATGCTGAGTTTGTATTTAAAAAATTCTTAACTTGCGCTTTGAAGCGTCAATGAAATTCGATATCCATGAAAATGTCGAACTCTATGCGGCTTAGTTTAATTTTGATGAAAATAACGTTTGACGTTTTGTTTATTCCCAAAAATCAAATTAATGATTCGGTTAATTGTTGTCGCGGTTTATTGTAATTACGATTGACATTGATGACGCACAGGTTGTAAAATTGCATTAACACAAATTAACCCAATAAAAACATATGCTAGGTAAATTTCAGGCAGGTACACAATAAAAATTATTTATTAGGATGGAGATTCCGTAAAAAGTATACTTACTGCCGCTGTCGTTACTTGAAAGGGCGCATGTGACATTAAAATAAATGTTACGTATGCTTACAATCACAGACATATATCTAGTATAAATCTGTGCTTACAATAATAACACGTTATTATTCTAAGGTATGTTCCCGTGATCAGTATTAAAAGACCGATTTGTCACAATTTTTATTTTTTACTACTTGGATAAAGTATGAAGTTACCGGAAGAGAAAAGTAGGTAGTTATTTTCAAATTAATTTCTTTAAATAAACATTGTTTTCTCGACTTTGACTTTTTGTCACATACGCCCTTTCAACTAACCGCGGCAGTATAAGTAAGTAAAAATATAGTTACATAATATGATTTATCTAATTTACTTTCACCCTTCATGAAGTAACAATAGAATTTTTAAACCTATGTTACCACATTTTCAAATTGTAAACGGATACAGATATTTTATAAGAAAATAAAAACAAAATCCCCTTTTATAAAAATGGAACGGAAAACACATCTTCGACCTTCAGTTACAGGTTAAAGTGAATAATAAATCAAATTGGTTTCAAAAGTATAACAATTTAAAAAACAAAGTCAAGTATAACATAAACAACAAAAGACCTAACATAGTACATTGGTAATAAAAAATTTCCTTGAAAGAAATTCGTCTACACTGTAGAATATAATTTACACAATACATATATTATGTATTATAGCCTAAATGTGGCTTAAATTATGAAGCTCGTTTTTAATAAATGCTACAAAATATAAAATTGTAGGTATGTTGTTTTTAAACAATCGGTTAAAACAGCGGAAAAAAATTAAGAACCTGCATAATAATAATAACACAAGAATACAAAAATAATATAGCAACTTTTTACAAGATCAACCTTTTCAAAGTGACACGGTTCAAAGTCGTGACACTTTTTGTAAACTAATGCTTGTTGTTAATTTAAAATGTAGGTACCTGTTGAATTTGTATGCCTTTTTACTTTTGTCTTTTAATTTTCGTCACTCTTTTTTTGACTTTTAAAATTGGGGCTTTTTTACTTTTAATGTTTTAATATTTGCGCCTTTTATTCGATTGATACGGAGTTTAACTTCTTTTGGTACCTAATAATAGCTAACAATAATACCTAATAATAAAGCAGCAATATAGAGCTCCTTGTGAAAGAGTTCGTCCAGGGAAGTACTGCCGCCTTGCTTATTTTTGCCGCCAAGCAGTAATGTGAGCATTACTGCGTTTCGGTTTTGAAAGGTAAGGTTGCTGATGTTGGTGTATTTACAGGCACATAGAACTTATTAACTTATGTCTCTGGGTGACGGGTGCAATTGCAGTGCCATTAAAAGCTTTGTGATTTAAATGGATATGTTTATGGGCAAGCGTGTCACTGACCACCAGGTGCACGACTTGTTCTTCCCGTCATTTGGTACGATAAAAGATACTATTTACTAGATTTGTATTTAATGTTTAAGGTATTGTAGGGTAAATTTTGCCAGCGCCACAAGGACGATTGGTTTCCTCATTTTAAAATAGGTGTTACCTATGTGCTTTTTAATTACATTTTTTTAGACGACTTCGAAAAATGTCGTTAATCCTCGCTAGAACTTAACCTTCCTGTGTATTACTTCCTTTATCAGCAACTTACAAGACTTTAAAAAAATATATTAATATTGAAAGCCATAGTAGTATAATGGTTTGTTTGACCTACTGCCTCTCAAGCAAACGCCATGGGTTCGAATCGGCCTCTGAGTTTCTTGGAGTTTAAAATTTACCATAAGCTTTTCGGCGAAGAAAAACGTTGTGATGAAACTTGCACGTCGAAGAAAGTTCACAACCCTCAGAAAACGTGTGTCGTGTGGAGTCCCCAACCCGCATTAGACTAGTTGTTGCAGACCATGGCCTAAACCATAGGTTGGCAAACTATTTGGCTCATCGCCCACAAGATAAAAAAAATTTCAACGTCTACCACCAGAAAAAATAATTGAAAACAAAAAATCACAAGGAAAAAAAATATGTATATCATGTAGTGTAGTTTATATAGGTAATATATAATAATTCACGTTACTTTCAAATGCAATAGCACTCCCTGGACAACGCCCCCAATTGCTATCGAGGGCCCTAGGACTCTTCAGCGCCCACTGAGAGGCCATTGCGGGTGGGTCCACTTTGTGAAACTATGGCCTACTGAGAGGAGACCCGTACCCAGCAGCGGGAAGTATATATGTGTTGATGATGAATTCAATGTTTCTCTTGGTGTGTAACTGGTAGTGGTAGTTTATGAACAAACGTTGAAAACATCCAAAAATATTTTGATTAATTATTTCTTACAAACGTCGTTTTTATTTCAAAAATATTATGTTTTTACTAAAGTATATTTTGTAATTTTGGATAGGTAATTATGATGCCGAGGTGAAATGTGGTTTGACCTTTTTTTTATACCATGTAATACTGTATTCAAGGTCGTAAGTAGACGTGCTAAATATGAGGATAATAAGACAAAAACATATGCATAAATCAAGTTCCTTAAATATTATCAGATTGTTTTGTTAGGGCGTGACGTCCCAGGTACGTATGTTTATTTTATTTCGCCACTGCTAAGCCCGGTGACATTGATATTCTAGTCTTTCCAGCTCTGTATCTCATGTGCAACTTTGGCAAATAAATTATTAGAAACAGTAGGAAGGAAAGAAAGTGCGGGTGTTCATAAAAAGCGAAAAAGACTTTGTTGGTTTTGCGTCTGAGGTCTGTTAGAGTGTTTCGCTCTTGTTGTATGGATTCCTTTTAAATAAGCGTGGGACTCCCTTGCACGGTTTAGGTTTATTTGGACTTTCGAGTTTCCTAATTGTTATCTTTTTAAGCTAATGGCTTTATAGCCAACGTCTTTCGATTAATAAATGAAAACGACGACACTGAGCCAAATAGAATGAATATCAATATTGCCAGACTTTTTTTTTGTATAATGAAATTTTAGACGGTATCAAAAATTTTATTATTGATAAATATAGAAACTAAATTACAGCTATTTTTTCTTTCATAGCCGCCAACTAAGGAAACCCTATATCGCGGGTGCCATGGACACACATTTAGACAACCACCAATTACACCCAAACTCACGAGAGAAATAAATGTAGTACATACTAATATTTCTCCCGGCCCGGGAGTCGAACCCGGGACCTCTGCATTGCAGTTCTGCACGGAAATCGTTCGGTCGCGGAGGCAGTTAGTACCTATTTGAGATATCGAAATAAAATTATACTGGAAATAACTCGGCAATCCAATGACATCACAAACTAGACAACCTGTGTATTTGCAAACCTTATGCTAGACCTACATTTTCACATTTAAGTGTTTTGTAGGGAATGATCACCCAGTTCAGCAACGAAAAATATAAACTGAATTATTATGAGGAGGGAGCATACCTAACCCTCATAAAGAGAGTGTTGTCATTATAATTGTAAGTCAATGGTTGTCATTAATAAAATTAATCACAGTTATCATATAATTAACAATTGTACGTAAAATGTTTGCTACTCTGAACGAATCCGAACGCATTGTATAACTATAAAATAAAATGATCAACACACTCATCAACTCAGATCCCATAAAATCCCAATAGCGCACGCGCCGCCCACGATCTGCTCGCTCATTGGCTACCCAGCAAATCCAAAATGGCCGCTAAACTCTCGAATTACCGGCAAAACTTTCCCGGTAGCGAATGACCTATTTTGTTTATGACAAATTTTAAATATAGGGATTGGATTTTCGTTCCTGCCTAAGTATATAGAATGGAACAGTGGGCCATATTGTAGCGACACACAAACAGTTCTCGTTATTTGTTGAAAATTGTACCTACACCTCACATAATTTTACGTGTTATAGAAAAGTAATGGTTTATATAACTCAACTCGTGGCGTGTCTAAATAAAAACAACACAGATCTGTTTATGATTGTAATAAAAATGTTTCAAGTAGGTAGGGTATTATCATTTATAAAAACCCTGAAATTACACTACCAAATGTAAAGGTCTAGAAGGTTGTTAATCACTTAATTTGTGTTACTACAAAAAAAAACGAATTTTTTTTTATTATTTTGTCCTCACATTGCGAACCTGCTGCGGAGGCATCAAGGCATCGCTCAAAATATAAACAGCTGTTTTTATTCAACCTGCTGGTACAACTCTTAGAAAGAGACAAAAGATGACTACTAACGCAAAACAGCAAGAAACAGATAGTTCACCGTTGCCATGTTTATTCTAAGTACAGCGTCGAATGCAGCGTGTGAACTCTTCCGTGAAAATTCAATAACAGAATTAATGATACACTTGTGTGGCGAGTCTACAGTGCCAATGTACTAAACAACACAATAAAAATTTGATTTCTCTGGGCCCATTCATAACGCACAAAACATTAATCAACCTTTGAACTTTCTAGTTGGGAGATTCGCAGCAAACTTATTGATATATTGAGGATTTCTTACAAATGTGATCACAGATAAGATTCGTAGGCACGTAATACGTGTTTATAACTTTTGATACTTAACTATTCCAATGACAAATCATTACGTTAAGCGTTTTTTTTATTAAGAGATGTGGTTGTAAGCGCAGTGTAAGAAAGAAAATGCTACAGAACCTCATTCATTAGTGATGATTGAAGTTGTTGGCCGACAGATGGCGATACGTGTTAGCCGACATATTGGATAGTTTATTGCTGTTCAATGTTGGCCGTTTTTTGCAGTTGACCAGCCCTCCTTACTTGCCAATTTTATTATATACCTGTAGATTATAAGACTTTCGCGATGTGTCTACACATAAATACTGAAGCAAAACTGTAACTAGCTTAGGTATAATAGTCTTTGAATTTTTCACCCACAAACATGTTTTAACTTTGTTAACGATAGTAAAAAAGAATTTGATTGTTTTGTACAGGAGTCAACTTATGTAGCTTTTTAAAATATAAATAATATCGATTTCATGAAAATAGAAGGACTGTCAACCTATATACGTTCTACTTGGTATTGTATACAGATCTCAGGGTTTGGGACTTTACATATCTTTAAAGATTTTTGTCATTCTCAGCAGGCGTCATAACGATTCGAAAAAAATTAATGAAAAAATTACCACTAGGGGGAAAAGTGTAAAGATGATCCTTTTCAATTGTAGCGAAACTAGTAACGTCATCTAAATATTTTCTTCGGTAAAATGTAGTCTCAATGTGCCCTGTTATCAGTCAATTCGTAATGAGTGACGAGTTCATGTTTGTGGAAAAAAAAAATTGAGTGTATTTGATCTAAAGTAAAGTCGATTTAAAGCTACTTCCATTCTAAGCATTCAATTGCTAATTTTTGTGTTGGTGGCTTTGTATAATGCTCTATTAACAGATTTAAAGGCGTGGTAACAGTAGACAGCATACAGGTTATTTTGCCGAACAAAAAATGAAAATAAGTTAAGTAAGTGGGGATCATCTTGTACTGTATACACGGACTTTTTTTAATTTGTATGTTTTTCTCAGTACTGAAACCATTTCATTAAATAGCTTGCAATACGAATAAAATAGTAGAAGACTGGATTTCGTTTACATGATCGATCTCGATTAATAACAGATATAAATGCTTTTTCTTGTTTTAGACCAGGCCGCGTAATTGTAAAAGAAAAACCATTCGTGGTGGGTGGTCGGAAGATATGATCTAAAGAACTAGAGGCGTAAAAAGTAGGACGCCACATAGATCGGCAAGTAAATAGTTCGCAGTAGGTACGCGTTATGTCATTAAAAAGACGTGCTAAATGTAAAAATAAGGTCTGTCAGTTCAATGAAATATTTAGGTGAAAAAAAAAAACTGTTTTCATCAGATGTGTTAAACAGGAAATCGAGCTCGTAAAGTACATTAAAGATATGGAGACGAGGATGGATATCAACTTGCCGTTAAAAACAATATCGCCCACCCTTAGGAATCTGTGAAATATAAATTAATTAGGATTATTTGTTCTCGAAATTCCGTAACAGTTGTTTCATATACCTAGATTACATAAGTGAGGGCTTTGTTCAGTCCAAAAAGTTGCTGTTTTCAATTGTTTCTACCAAAACCTAAAAATTTTCCTAAATAGAGCCAAGGTGATCCCCTGGATCATCTTGCTCATTCCCTTAGGATCATTTCGGACACCCCGGTGTCCAAGACGATCCTTTAGTAGAGTTTTAAAAATATTAAAATATAATAATGAAAGACCAAAAAATAAAACGTTTTTAGTAAGACAACATGTAAATAGATAAATTTTCTAACATTGAACGCTTGTACATCTACTTTTAAACTGATATCTTTTAACTTACCACCATTCTCCCTTAAGGGCATCATCTGGTACACCTTTCCCCTACTTACAATAAGCTATTTATTATATGTTTCGAAATACGCTATGATTGCTAAGTGTGAAATGAAAGTCCCCAAAAATTGTTATACTGATACATGTTTTCCAATTAATTGATGAACAACTCCTGCTCAAAAATCAACTTTAGTTGTAGGTAACAACAGAAAAAGTAACTAATTAGAGTGATGAATGAAAGAGATTCGAGTTTTGTAGTTGAACCAATTGAAGGTTAGTACGTCGCGCGTCGTCGGTTGATATATCCGACAGCATATCTGTGCATTTATTGCGAACAAACTGGCTAAGATGACCAACATATCGACTGATAAATGTGGCGCTTTAATGCATTTCATAATAACCGTGGCGTACCTAGCGGGATGATCATTCGTAACCTGGAATTTATCGCAAAAGCATTATGTGGTGACAGGTAATTAATATCTAGTTGCTTAATGGTAAGCAGTTAGTTAAGTATCTACCTTATATTCTGCCTTAGACTGGTTTCAGAGCACTGCGGATTTATTTGCGGACCGTCCGCGCGGAGAACATTGTTTTGCAGTGACGCGGATTGCTCTGTACAGAACACGCTCTGCGTGAACTCCGCACACGCCACCCTTGCGTTTATTGTTGGTGACTGTATTCCGTGAATATCCGCAATACGTTAACTACTCGATTCAGAGCGCTGCGATTCTACGAATACGGATGGCCCGCAAGCGGACAGTCCATACGGACCGTAACGCACAGCTGTGAAACCAGCCTTTTTATGGTAAGCTAGGTTTAAGGCAGTCGCTGGACGGATCAGCTAGCGACTTCAAATTACGTTTCTTTAAAAATGTTTTTTCTTCTCGAGGCTACTAGGGGGACTATACAATTCACCGTACATTTATTTATGTCAACTATGGTTCATTTGTTTAGATACTTGACTAAATGTAAACAATCTTGATACATATTTTTATTGAAACATAATAATATACTTTACAAATCAATAGGTTTAAAAATAGGCATGCAATTTCATATGAAGCTAAATATTTGTATTTGAAGGTAAGTAAAAATCATTTTATAAATGTATATTTCATTAAGTAGACATATCAAGACTGTTTACATTTAGTTAAGTACCTAACCAAATGGACTATAATTATTAGGTATTTCCTTGGTGGCGGCCACTGGCGGTCGCTGGTGACAACTGTCAATGTAGCTCGTCTAGGTTATTTAAATTATTCCCGTTAAGGAAAATGCAATCATGTCTTGATGAAATTTTCTTTTGCTAGTGTTAGATCTATGGAAGCCTATATCAAGTCTTAATTGGTAGAAGTACCTACTATCATTAATATTCCATTATTCCATATGATATGTCCTTAAGTACGTCGAATATAATATAGGCAAGAGATAAGTAGATTTAAATTAAATAGGTCGATATTGCACGAACGCACTGTATCAGTCTACGTAACAGAACTAAATCTGCATTTCGTTGATGCATGAAGGTACAACGCCCTTTTATTACACGACTACTTCATAACTGTATCTGTACTTATTTATTAATTTTAGACTTGTTAATTTGCATTGTTAATTCTCATTTGATGATTACATATCTATGTAGGTAGGAATGCGAATGCACGTGTGTTTGTCAAATTCCCATTTAATTAGTGGATTGAAGATATCTGAAGACCTGTGATTAGTGTATTTAAAAAATGCAACGCTCATTATCATATCACCTCAATATCTGTGTATTATTTAATCAAGTTGGTGTAAAAGGAGTATATATACCTACTAGGTATATAATAATAAAAAAAGAGTATGATTTGTACTACTTGTATTTGTAAATTGTTGTTGGTAATCTCAGACTGGATACCTTATAGTAATTGTAACAAACAACTTAACATTTGTGTATTGCTCACGAACATTTGTGTTTATGATCCTTTCGCACAGCCGCAATACACATGCTCAATTCCTAACTCCTTTTATAATTATTACTTTTATATATGTTTTACCTACATATGTTTATGCCAATGACAAAATAAATAATTTATCTTTAAACTATGTATACAACGTTGTATGAACCAAGAATAAAACAGCTACTTACATTCAACATATCATGCCAATCTGAAATGGCGATTTAGTAATTGCAGCCTCGAAAGTAATGTGTAATGTGAACGTGACTAAATACAATATGTGTTTTGTACTTCGTTTACAATTTATATCTATTTAAAGTTTATTAATTTTTAATTTGAAACATAATCTACAAATAACAGATGCCTATTCTGTCTGAAGAATGTTTTTTTAATAATAAAATAAAATATTTATTAATTGGTGTTATTATTATGTATTTAGTTGTGATAGTTATAGTGTAATATTGTTTGTTGATGGTGAAAATAATTTCACTCGAATTGAAGGAGTTTAGTTATCCGCTCAATATCCTAACTGGACACGGCTGAGATAATTTGAGAGACGTAATAGTAGTAAATAATAATTTATTTTTGCGCTATTGCAGTAATTATTACTGTTGCTTTGCCTGCCAGTGTTACATAGCAATCGAAGGAAAGGATATTATGAATTAGATTGGCGTCTCTAGATATCGGTTACTACATCATAGATACGAAACTTAGAAAATTAAGAGAAAGGTGAATTAAGTCAGTTTTAAATATAATTGTAAGTCAATGGTTTTAAAATTCCCTGTTGGCCAAGTTGTAAACATCATTTCGAAAGCAAAGTTGTCAAAAATAACCATGCATGCATGCGCAAATTAAGAAAGGAAGAAAATTTTGAAAATTTGGGGGAATTATAATCTTGCCATATATTTGCTTATATTATTAACCTATTTTATGGAAATTTGTTAAATAATTATTGGAAAGCAAAAGTAATTTCATTTAATTAACTCCCAAAGTAACAACTTAGTGCTCCATTTTCAAGTAATAAAGTTTTTATCTAACAGTGTTATATAATCATCACACACACTAATCGAAGCTATTTATTTATCATTATTATCATCACCTATTTTTTCACCGCGTAATAAATATATTAAATATGGCAACATCATTAAAAAACAGTGGTGACAGATGTTTACGCGCCAAACAACAATGGTCGTTTTCTAACGTTTCATACAAGTTTTCTACATGTTTTTTGATATCTTTTATGAAAAATTTGCTATAATGTATTGTGGCAGTGCCACTTTATAGATTTACAACTCGTTTCTTTCAAAAATATCGTTTTTTGTCACAAATCACGGACTGATGCCGGAGACGTTAGTGCCACTTGGCGGGAGGACGATAGTTACTTCGTGATATTTGCTGTTTCTGTGTTCAATTGACTATTTTTTATTGTAAAATAAGTGTGATAGGCCATGGCTGCGACGACACCACGTCGTTCATCGCGGACACCCCATCAGCATACTCCCAAAATGTCGGAGAGAAAGAAGGGGTTATTTCAAGGTGTTGTTGAAGCTTCCAGGGAATCTTTAACGAAGCACAGGCAACTGACGGTGGTGGACAGCGAGAGTGAGAGTGATGACTGCGACCTAGGCATCATGGGGACATTAGATTCTAGTTCCTGTGATGAGACTGATCCAAGTGTCCCCAAGACTCCAGAGAGGACAGTTTGGCGTGAGTATGAGATATCACGACTATTCTCCATAGATTGACCTTAAGATGTAGCGCGTATGAGTAAAAGTATGCTGTAATTTTGCCATTATTACCTTACATATACATAATCTATGAAATTTTTGTGCTGTTACTGGTATTTATATCATTATTATCTTCTACTCTGTCTTCTACTACTTTGATCCCCTGCTGGGTTAATGTAGAAAACTATCTTTTCTATATTGTCTCAGGTCTGGGCGTTTGTGGTACCGTCATTGTTTCAGATTTTCATAACACAAGTGCTTTAGTTACTTACTTTAGGAATAGAGCTACATATGGCGCAAATATGTATTGTGTGGATACAGTTGCATTACTATGAACCTTAGTGGTTTAAAATGTGAATGGAAACATTGTTTTGTATTACATTTTAAATGATAAATAAATAAGAAAAGAAAAAGTGATATCTACTATTTATTTATATCGCGTTGCTTACTCAATGTTGTAAAATATTAATACCTATAGTAAATATTTATCTATGAACAATTAAAAGAAACCTTTAACAGCAAAGGCATGTCTTGTTGTGTAAATCTCTTTGATATTATGGTAATTTTAACTGTCTGTTTAATATGTAATATAACACGACATGCAACCGTGGGTGTTGACTCTATTATTGCAGTTTAAAATTAAATGAGTCTTAATTGAAATATAAATATCCAATTAATCAATGTTGAGGTCAAAATGTAGGTTAAGTAGCCTTTGGCATTTTTTTTTGTTCTGTATGACTTGGATGCTTAGATGATTGTTTGTTGAAATTATCAAAAAACGGACAAAATAATAAGAACTGGTGTCAGTGATAACTGTTTATTACGAAGTGATAGAAAACCTGGCATACAAAAAGTTTACTAATCTTTACTTTGTTTGCATCTGAGTGGGGCTTGGCCCGGATGCTTGCCGTACCCTGGTTTTTACAGTTGCTTCAGCTGTACCAAGCCCAAGCCTGATTGTGTATGGAGTACTGCTTTTACCTATGGGATGGCTCTGCTAAATACCAACTGGTCACCTTAGATCTAATGGTGACTTGGAATTAGTAGATCTATATTAGATATTCCATAGTCTATTTCAAAGATTAGTACCTATCGATAAACTTACTTTCCACATCCTACAGGGTTGATATCTTTCATAATTTATTCACAGATACAACAAGAAGCCAATCCAGAAAGCTGTTAATAGAAACTCAGGCTCTGAAGAACTTTATAAAATCTCCATTTACTTTAAAGAAATATCAGACTAGGTATTCTTGTCCCGAGAAATGCACAGGTTCACTATCTACTCCTGCTACACCACACTTACAGAACCATCCCGGGACTCCATCGTCTACTCATTCCTGTGCTAGTGTCCATACTACATCATCTACCTCAAGCAAGGCAAGGAAAAGTCTTGCTAGTCTCATAGCTGATACGGAAAGTTGTAGTAGCTCATTGAAAGATCTTAATTTTGATACTGATTCTGGAACAGACTCAAAAGAAAACACCCCGACAAAATCTATTCGTCGTTCCTGTAGGAGACAGAAATTGACCCCGAAATTTCAAAGCTTTAAAGGTGTTCTAGTAGATCAGAAGAAAAATATGTCACCTTTACATAACCCAGTAGTTTGCTTGACCAAAATGGACATGAATAACATGTCGCCTACGCAAATGTTAAAAACACCACACAATACTTCAGAAAATAATGCTTTGCCACCAAAACTTGGTCCTAATCGTCGTTCAGTAATACAGATTGACGAAAGTCCAGAGTCTTTGTCAGGAAGTGAGAAGAGTCACAAAAGGCTTCACTATGATAGTATGTCGGAAACTGGCCCAAATTCCAAATGCCCCAGACTAGATTCAAATGCTGTTCCCAAAGCACGGTTATCACTTTTCAACAGTGACCGCTTAAAACAGATACTTTCCGCTAAGTCATTTTATGGAAAAAGTAATCCAGATTTGAACACAAACGTGACTACGAAGATATCCCATGCTATTGAGCAAACCCAATCTCATCGAAGAAGGTTGTTCCCGTCATCATCGTCACATAGGCGTAAACGTAGACCAGGGCAGATAAATTTGGGCGTCCGTCATAGGATTCGCAAGCCTAAAATACATAAGAATAGAGTTGTTATTCAAGGATCATCCAATGTGAATGCGACACTGAATAGTACGGCTTCCAGTGGCGTAAAGGACGCGTCCATACTGAGCCAGGAGTCGTCAGGTCATGATGCTTCTCAAGAACTTTTGAATGGTAAGTTCTGTTAAAATAAATAAGATAGATTAACAGTGTTAAAATGATAAAATCTATAAAACAAAGGACTTAATATTGTGAACAAGGAACATTAATTTGAAACTAATTTCAGAAAAACTAGAACCCAACATTTATGCATCACAGTTTTGAGTAGTTCTATCAATTTACTATTTTAATAATTTATAGTACTTACCAAAGTCGTGGTAAATTTACAGGCACATAGGACTTGTCAACTTATGTCTCAGGATAGTGGGCGCAGAGACAGGGATTTTTTATTTGGGTCTTTTTTAATCCATTTGTTTTTGTTACCACTGGCAAAATATGTTAAATTTCATTTGTCGCCAGTGGCAACAACAGATCTTTTTATCCCATTTGTCACCTGGAAACATGGGAATTTTTTTCCCCATTTGTCGCCAGTGGGAACAAAGCCAGTGGTGACAACTGGGAATAAGCCCGTGTAGCTTACCATCAGGCGCACGATATGGTCGTCCCATTACTTGGTGTCACTTATTATTTAATAACAATCATAATATATTTATAATAAAGCATACAAATAAAAATTTATTACTCAGAGGATAGGCCAATTTTTCCATCAGTAATATTCAAAATCAACGTTCGTGTCGCCTTATTCAGTAGGTTGGTTCGCCGGCGATATGTCGCCAACAACTGAGGCCGGCGCGGGCGCGACTCAAAACCTTTAATGCGGTCAACTACGACCATGGAGCGTGAATTCACTCTGAAATATGAGTTAAAGAATACAAGGTTTAGGCCAGACAAACGTACCCACACACAATTACGTCCTTTTCCCTTTTGCGTATTCAAGGACCACACTTGTTATGGTCGTGACACACATCTTTTCTCTCAACAACGCGCGGTAATTTTTCATACAAATATAAATTTGCAATTCATTATTTATCATATACTAACGAAAATTTTGAACACATTCTTTTGAACATGAGTGGCAAAATAATTTGTTTCATTTCCAGAAAAAGCAGACCCATTTGACAAAGAAAAGCAAACAATAGAAGCTCTCCTTTGCCAGTGGACCGAAGAAGAAGTCCCAGAGTCAGAACTCAGTTACAAATGTCAACGTGAACTTCCTTGTTTCAACTCCTCAATCATGGAAGAGACTAGCCAGATCTTCCAACCAATCACAGCTGTGCCAGTACCTATACAGAACATTCCAAATAATACTGACGCTGTTATTATGGAGTTAGGAGTCCAGAAGTCAATTTTTACAGGAGATGGAAAGGAATTGTCAGGAAATGTCTCTACTCTATCTGAAAATATCACAGGTGTGGTACTAAATAGTGCAGACGTGGCCAGAAATAGCCCTGTTGTGGCTACAGATAATGTAGGTGTGACTGTAAACAGCCCAGGTGTGATGCATGATGTAGTAATGAGTGAGGAGAGATACACAGATAGACATGGGGTTGTGCCTAAGAGTGGACAGTTTTTGCCTGTTGAAGGAGGATATATTTTGGTTGCTGATAATGCTGAACATGGTAATTTGTATTTCTTTTTAAAATCTACACCTGTTGCGTAATAATAATAATAAGTCTTGGTACTTATATGTGTGTAATATTAAAATACTCACCAACACATAACATGAGCACTTACACACACTGATAATAAACTTGCACATATGTATGTACCAATATAAACACAAAGAAATTTTGTGTCATCTGTGCAGGAACTGAGAATTGCTCTTCTTGTATGGCGGTTCCTTACCCATTCTCGCCTCACTGCTGAGTACAGATCTCCTCTAAGGAGAGGGGCACCGTGCAGGTTGGGCATTTCCAGGAGTTTTGTGCCTTCAAAATTTTTTTACGTTTTTTTAAACATTTTACCAGCAGAGCTCCTTGTGAAAGAGTTCATCCAGGGCAGTACTGCCACCTTACCTATTTTTGCCGCCAAGCAGTCATGTTAGCATTATTGTGTTCCAGTTTTGAAGGGTAAGATGCTGGTGAAATTACAGGCACATGGGACTTGTCAACTTAGGTCTCAGAGTGACGGGCGCAGTGGCAGTGCCCCGCACATCTTTACGATTTAAAGCTCTGAGTGGCACTGCAACTTTTATGGATAGGCGTGTAGCTTACCATCAGGCGCACGACTTGTTCGTCCCGTCACTTAATATTATAAAAAAAACGTAGGTTCTTTTACGAGTATGTTTTCCATAAAGAAAAAAACTTCATATATTATTTCACATGTTATCTGAAACCGCATATTTGAATTCAATTTGGTCCTTTACAGTGCAAGAAGAACTACCAGACCTGGACGAAATCGAGCGCGAGCTAAAAATGTTAGACGAGCAGATCCTTCGCATGGCTCACAGCAACAACATTGATCCCGAAGTTGTCCTGGCATCCACAGAGAACACTGTATCTGCATCTGCTGCTGGTGAGTTGTAGGCGAGATTCTTTACTTGACCGTGTTGTGTGTTGATATGATATGGTATATAGGGCTTGTACAAGGACTTCTTCTTTATAATAATGACGCACACACTCAACATAGCCCCACACTATGGAAACCCTGTGTCGCGTGCAGAGAACGGACACTCTCCGCCCCTCCCTAGCTTTAGATACCGCACCACGCCCCGCACATTGCCGGTCACATTGACTGAACGACAACAAGGCTGCCGGCGAGCCGTTTTCGCGCGAAGACGGCTTTGATATTTGAATATAGTTTTCTTTTATTCATTACGAAACTTGTACGTTAATATAAAACATCATTTTACGTTACTATTGTATTATATATGAAAGATGAAACGAAGTAAGCTATAAAACTTATGTCTAGGACTAATTCAGTTATTGTTTTCTTCACTTATTTACTGCAGAGTAATATATATATATATATGTAAAAAATACAGATTTATTATATCAATATAATGAGGCGCCATGATGTCGTAGACAAGGTTTATCGAATTTTCAATTCGTATTGCCGATAAATATTACGAAAAATAAAAAAATAAAAATATTACGTAAGTAGTGAATACACCTAATTATTAACTAAATAATGCTGATCAACTTGGACACGCAATTTCAAATACCTTGGTTACCTTATTTAAAAGTACATGTCCAAAATATAACATTTTAAGGGCTTTTAATATATTTTTTTAAATAAATCTTATTATAAAAAATATATTAAAAGCCTCTAATTTACTCCTAATTACTGAATTAATGAAAAATATGATATTATATCGATATAAATACATAATAGACAAGTGTAATTATTTGGATTCTGGATTCTATTAATAGAATCATAGATAACAGATTCGTGTTAGCATTTTCGCTATGTTGCCGCTCTGATCACGTAACGTAATAGTGCAAGAAAGTGATGGGTAACCCTGCCACTTCACGCACACATTTGCTCGTGTGCAGATAGCGCCTTGCTGTATGTAGTAGTAGTAGTAGGTAAATAATTTCCGACTGTTGTTTGGAGTGTCCGGGGTGTGTCGCGGGTGCTATGGACACACACATAGACAAACACAAGTTACACCCAAACTCACAAGAGAAATAAATGTAGACCACACAAATATTTCTCCCGGCCCGGGAATCGAACCTGGGACCTTTGCGTGGCAGTCCTGGGACCTCGGCATGGTAACCGTTCGGCCACGGAGACAGTTAATGTAATGATATAAGCTCCATCGACGAATTTAATAATTCCGCCAATGTCGAGTTGAGGTACACACGCGTTTTTTACTCAAAATTTGACCAGTGAATTTCGACAGAAATCACTGAGAGGAGAATCTGCAACAACAGCGGATTTACGCAGACTATTACAGAAACAAATTGTTATTTTTAATAAATTTTCACAGGACATACACAAAGGGAGAGTGGACTAACGTTAGGAGAAAGTTGATATTAACGGGACGGGAGATTTTAGAAGGGAAATACTTTTAAATTACAATTAACTAGACGGCTTTTGACACATTGCTTCTATAGTAATAAAGAATATTTCGAATTTACAAATACTATTTAACATTATCTTAAATGGCAATTAACTGTACATAAGACAATACAGTCCATTACATTTGTATACCTGCTTGCAGGTTGAATACATTATACCTAAATTAATTTAAGATCTGTATATTTACTGAAGTCTGGCAAGTACACGTATTGTATAAAAAAAAGAAACACAAGAAATTACAAATAAAGGGACAAATACAAAATGCAAATGAACAATAAATAACAAACATTCAAAGATAATAGGGTTTTTACGTGTAACGCTTTATTACGGAAGTCTGTTTTTATTCAGCTGTCACTTAGCTTAAGAACTTAAATTAATTATTTGTTTGTTATGGTAACTATATTCTTACTAAAGCTAAGTAAAAAGCTTTTAATATGTCTTAATGTTTTTGTTCAGGGGTCAAACCATGGATTTGTGTGTTTAGGGCGTCGTCACATGAGCTACACGCTCTGACGTATTCCACCTGCTATTCTGCCCTCCTTGTCATAACTAACGCAATCGACATTATTTGTGAAATTCTGGGATCACCGGAACGAGATCTACAACCCCTCTAATCGGCTTTCTTATATCTTATTTAGTTTCAGTTTTATAGATAAGCAAAATAAGCGTAATTGACATTTTTTAAGTGGCAATAAAACGTCAGACGCAAATATGTTACTTATGACAAGAAGGGCTAGGCGGTATTGTGCAGTTGTCATGGTGTCGAAATGCAACTCGTGTGATTTGTATTTGTAATGAGTCAGTTTTTTCCAAGATTTTTTTTAAATATTGGTAAAGGTCTCTCTATAGAAAATATTTGGGGATGTAAGTATAGGGTTCAATCAACCATGAAGGGTAAGTAGAGTTTAATGGCAAACAATATAAACTAGTAAAAGCTAAACCTACTTTTTTATCTTTTCGGAAAGGGTTCTATAACACGTTGAAGGTCCAAGCTTATCTGTTCTGTCTTCAACAAACAGAATTATTTGACAATGTTATGTAGAAAAAAATCATAAAATATTCTTTTGTTGGCTGTTCGTAATTTGCATAATTGTTTTCTCACATAATAATTTAAAATTATTTGGATTCAAACACGATTCAGCATTTAGAGACGTAACTGTGAGTACGTTTGAAATTAATGTTTGTTCTTATTGTGTTTTTTGGTGTCCTTGTTAATTTAACATTTTAACCTGGGGGTCGATTCAGAACCTTACGATAACTCGGGTGTCGACCGATTCGATTTGATATCGCACGATTTCTTTTCATTTTTACTCACAACACCCGAATCGAACGTCAAACCCGTACGATTACTCCTCGAACTTCTCGACCGGCAAAGGCTACAAACATTATTCAAAACACAGTTATCGAATGAAAATTCCCGAACGTCCTATTGTTCACAAAGCAAGAATATAGTATGGAAATCTCTTATTATTTTAAATAATGTCTGGATTTTGTTCAATTTTATTAATTTATTTTAATGCAAGACTAATGCATTCCTATATTTTAGACCATTAAAGTCTTAAAAATGTATATAAAAGGACTTTCATTTTTCTTGTAATCTATTTCACCGACAAACTCCGTAAACGATGTTGGATAACGATGTCGTATTCTAATCCGAATCGAACATTTAACTCGAATGTTCTTAATAGCTCGGAAATCGCCCTTCGATTCGAGAGCGATATACAATCGAACGACTCATTTAAAATATCGAAGAGTTCTGAATCGGGGTCCTGATTGACAATTTACATTGATAACCCTCGTGATACGAAAATTTTTAAGGTCTATTTAATCTATTACCGACACGAACACTACAGTATTTCAAGGCCAAGAAGTAATAATGATATTTGTTCTGTCACGAAAGCACGTACATACACGCACACACACACGAACATTAATTCCTTCTATATTGAAATATAATCATTATAATGCACTCACTCATAGGGAAATCCTGTATCGTGGGTGCCATGGACATATACATAGACAACTACAGTTTACACTCAAAGTCATGAGATAAATAAATGTAGGCCATAGAAATATTCGAATAGAAATCGAACCCGCGACCTCTGCGTGGCAGACCAGCATGGTAACCGTGTGACTACAGAGGCAGTTAAAATAATAATAGATAGACAAGAACTTTATGCACTTCCATGACTACTTATTTACTAAAATGAACTAAAACTAATACGCAATAATTATATTAAACCACTTACAAATAACAGAAGGAACTTACAACTTTACGTAGAACTAATCATGGCAGTGAAAACGCTGGCTCAGCATAAACGCCGGGACACTGGTATTCTGCCAGTACTCTGTTAAGAGAGACGCCACTCGTCATCTCTAGACAGTCCTCCGGCGTTATCGTTTAATTTAAATAAAAAAGGTTATATAATTTTTATTATTTATTTTAATAATAGACAACCAGAAATTACACCATGAGAGAAATGAATGTAGGACATAAAAATATTTCTCCCGGCCAGGGAATCGAACCCGGGATCTCTGCGTGGCAGTGAGTGACCGTTCGGCCATTCGTTCGATAGTTCAGTCAGTTCGATAGTTGGTTGTAATCGACCTCGACGTACGTATCTCTATCATACAATATGATGCTTCCGTGGCCGAACGGTTACCATGCTGGACGGCCACGCAGAGGTTCCGGGTTCGATTCCCGGGCCGGGAGAAATATTTGTAGGCCCACATTTATTTCTCTCGTGAGTTGGAGTGTAATTTGTGGTTTCCCTAGTGCGGGGCCATGAGTGTTGTCGTGTGCTTTATATTGAGAATGTCCTTAAAAACGGCCAGGTTATTATAATAGTAACAACAATAAACGGCCACTTATGAAAATATAGGTATGAGTGGAGAAAGCGATAAAGGTATGTAAGGTGAGGTTCATAGTGCATAGGGCGCACTATAAGTTTCCGGAACTGGCCATTTACATAAACAATATTTAAAATGTAATTACAACATTTGAAAATGGAACTCTTTCGCTGTACAATAAGTTTGTTTCATCTGACTGTCACTTGTTTTTACATTGCGTCATTTTAGAAATTGGTTGTCGTACATCACCATGGATTTAACTCGTGAAAATTTTCGTAGTATGATTTTCTACGGCTTTAAGTGTAATTTAACAGCTCAGCGGAGCTTCGCTCGGCTTCAAATTTCTGCTTCTGCTTTTGGCGATGAAGCACCATGCAAGACGACTATTTATAGCTGGTTAGCGGAATTCAAACTCGGTCGTGAATCTCAGTGACGAATTTCGTGATGGTCGCCCGTCCACTGCTGCGAACAAAAAAACATTGATGCTGTGCGCCGTGTGATCAAAACAGACAGGCATTTGACATACCATGAGATTTGCCATGAGATTCGGGCATCTTTAGGCATAGGCATGAGTCAATCAATCCTACACAAACATTTGGGTGTGAAAAAGCTGTGCTCTCGGTGGATCCCACACAATTTGACTGAGGCTCAAAAAACGGATCGCGTCACTTGTGCAATGCCATGCTTACCAGATTTAACGAAGGGCATCCAATTTGGTTTGGGACATAGTAACAGGTGACGAAACATGAATTTATAGTTACGATCCCAAAACAAAGCACCAATCAAGCGTATGGGTCTTTCGAGATGAGCCGAAAGCAACTAAAGTGGCGCGCGTGCAAAGTGCCTCTAAGCGGATGATTTTTTTTTTTTTTTTTTAATAAAACTGGACATGTGGCTGCTGTTGCTTTGGAGAATCGTTGTACCGTGACTAGTGATTGGTACACGACCATTTGTTTGCTGGAAGTTATTGACAAACTCCGTAAAAATGACCGTAAACGCCGTATCATCATGCACCACGATAATGTCAGTTCTTACACGGCCAGACAGACAAATGAATTTTTGAAGGTGAACAACGTTGACCTTATGAGCCATCCCGCGTATAGTTCCGACCTGGCACCTTGTGACTTTTATTTATTTCCAAAAATTAAGAACTAGTTACGCGGTCAACGATTTTCATCACCTTAAGAGGCTGTCGAAGAGTATGAAAAATGTTTCAGAGATTGTCACGGAGGAGAGGCATAAATGTTTTCAAAATTGGTTCATTCGTATGAAAAAGTGCATTATCGCTAACAGAGAATATTATGAGAAACAATAAATTCATTTCTGATCATTTATAGTATTTTTTCTTATTCATTCCGGAAACTTATAGTGCGCCTCACGTATCTGTCTACTCCAGTGTGAGACAGGAGTGTGTGTGTAAATTGTAATATACTTTTCTTTCTTCTCCAGACGTACAGTCAAAGTCCCAAGCAGCAGAGCAAAGCGAACAGACGGGACAATCACAGAAGGTGTTCCCTATATTCAGCAAACCGAATCCTGGCATGCTAACCACACCCACCAGCAAAGGTAATAATTAAAAATCTTTTATTTACAATTTGGACTTAAGCCGGCTTGGTGGACATACTGACGTAAAAAAATACAGCTCTTGAAATAGACCGATTGATTTGACGACCTTCGTGGTCGAGTGGCTTGCACACCAGTTTTCCTGGTGTCGCTATCTCTGAGGTCCCGGGTTTGATCCCCGGTCGGGTCAATATAGAAAAACTAACTTTTGTATATTGACTCGGGTCTGGGTGTTTGTGGTACCGTCGTTGTTTCTGATTTCCATAACGCAAGTTTAGTGCTTTAGTTATTTACTCTGGGATCAGAGCATTTGGCATTTTCAGCAGTTGATTTATTTAATCGGCGCGTGGCGATAACTGCTTGAAGGCAGTGTGCAGTCGGTTTCAACTTTATGCTGTTGGTTTCGACTGCATGCAGTTGTACTTGTCGATTACGCGCATGCAGTCCGTCTAGTAGCAGCCTTACACACACACACACACACTCAACATAGCACCGCACTAGGGAAACCCTTTAACAAACCCGGTACCATGGACACACGCATAGACAACCACAAATTACACCCAAACTAACTAGAGAAATAAATGTCAGCCATAGAAAGCTTTCTTCCGGCCTGGGAATCGAACCAAGGACCTCTGCGTGGCAGTCCAGCATGGTAATCGTTCGGCCACAGAGATAGTTGAACAACAACAACGTTTTAGCAGTTTTTTGCATCTCTAGGTATAATATCTTGTTTTTTTTAGCACCCGCAGATAAAAACAAGAAGCTCATAAAGAGCGGTTACGACCAATACGTAATAGATGCCGGACAGAAGAGGTTCGGCGCTACACAGTGCAAGGAGTGCGGTGTTATCTACCAGATAGGCGATGCACAGGACGAACACGACCATCTTGTTCACCACAACGCTTCTGACGTACTCAAGTTCAATGTAAGTAACGCGCGTATACTCATCGTGTAGCGGCAGTAGAGATCCTTGTGAAAGGGTTCTCGTCCAGAGACGTAATGCCAATTGCTGCCGCCAAGCAGTAATATTAGCATTACTGCGTTGCAGTTTAGAAGGGTAAGGGTGCTGGTGAAATTACAGGCACATGGGACTTGTCAACTTATGTCTCTGCAGTGCCCCTCAGATCTTTGCGTATATAAGCTCTGAGTGGCAACGTAACAGTTATGGACAGGCAGACAAGGATGTAGCTTACCATCAGACGCACGACTTGTTCGTCCCGTCACTTGATATTATAAAAAAAGAAATGCCCCGCACTAGGGAAACCCTGTATCACGGGTGCCATGGACGCACACATAAATTACACCCAAACTCACGAGAGAAATAAATGTTGTCATACAAATATTTCTCCCGGCCCGAGAATCGAACCCGGCACCTCTACGTGGCAGTCCAGCATGGTAACCGTTCGGCCACAGAGGCAGTTTTAAAAGTACAATACATACTTGTTATTTACTTAGTTTTTTTTTAACTAAATAACAAGTATATATTTTTTTAAAGCCTATACTGTCCCACTGCTGGGGATCGATTCCAGTACCTTACGATAACTCAGTTGTCGTACGATGTCTTTTCATTTTTATTCACAATAACAGAATCAAACATCAAACTGTCGTATTCGAAACGGATCCCAAATGACGTCACACCCGTACGATTACTCGAACTTCTCCCCCCGGCAAAGGCTACAAATATAACTTCAGATTCAGAACAATTATCGAATGAAAGTTACCGAACGTCCTATTGTTTACAAAGCAAGAATGTGATATGGAAATTTCTTATTATTTTAAATGAAGTCTGGACTTTGTTCAATTTTTTTGATTTATTTTAGTGCAAGACTAATGCATTCCTTTATTTTAGGCCATTAAAGTCTTAAAAATGTTTATAAGCACCAAGTAACTCCGTAAACGCTCTTGGACAACGATATCGTTTCCGAATCCGCATCGAACGTTTAACTGAATGTACGAGCGACACTTAGTGCACAAGCGACATTCGAAGTGGGTTCGAATTTTCTAGATTTGTATAGCCTCGTATTCGCAATGAATACGAATCGTGCGCACTGGTCTTTTCCTGTCCTTTCTAATGTTATAACTGAATAGAAATAGAATTACTAGTTATTGATTCAAATGTATTTATTATCAACAGGGTCTAAAAGAAGAGTGCATAGTGGGCCGTTCGCACACTTACCGCTGCATCAGGATTCGTGGCGGCGAGGCCGGGTGGAAGAAGGTCGAGACTTTGCTGGAGAGAGTCGTGCACCCGCAGCTGGGATACGAAGGGCGGTTGCCAACTGACAAGCTGCAGTTGTACACTGTGAGTCACATACTTTAGTATTAAACTGGTTCGTTGTTATTACAAATGTATAAGAAGAGAGCATTATGCAACTGGTGATCGTACTCCTAACCAGTGTTGCCAACTAAACTAAAGCAAATGTCGCTAAACAGAAGGTTTAAAAGTCGCTAGTTGTCGCTAAAACTGTATTCCATATGAAAAATCAAATCTTATGACACTCATTATAGTTCATTTCATTGCCAAGAACGTTATAGTCATAACTAGCGTTACCAGGCGTTCTGAGAAAGTGGGACATGGTTAGGCTTTTTGGATACGTGTCCGGCTAAATTAAATAGTGGCGTTTGTTAGGCTTTTTACATTTGACCGGGCATGTGGTCGATCGTGCGAGTGAGGTGTCTCGACGCAGTAATAAATGATTAATATAAAGAAGACTGTTTTAATTTATTGTTATTTCATTAGAATTGTAAGAAGATTGTTTGATGATGAGAAAAGCCTAAAACCAAGCTTTAAAAAAATTATTAAAACCACGACACAAAATTCTAAATGTATTGTCCAGCCTTTTTATCTAAATGTTCGGGTGGCTGGAAGTAGAAACTGGCTGGCCTGTCCGGCTATTCGATTTAAAGACCTGGCAACCCTAGTTATAGCACGGACAAAACATCAATACACCTGAAATAACAAACAAATAATAATAACGCTCACACTCAACATAGCCCCGCACTAGGGAAACCCTGTGTCGCGGGTGCCATGGACACACACATAGACAACCACAAATTACACCCAAACTCACGAGAGAAACAAATGTAGGCCATACAAATATTTCTCCCAGCCCGGGAATCGAACCTGGGACCTCTGCGTGGCAGTCCGGCATGGTAACCGTTCGGCCACGGAGGCAGTTAAACTTACCATTGAGTAGCGCGTTCACAAAGACACCTGAAATAAAATGTTATTGTTAAAAGATGAAACCTGCCCGGCCTGCCCGGAAAGCAGTAGCATTGACAAATAACTTTATGAAAAATATATCAAGTTCTTAGGTTTTCGCCGTAGAGGGACAATAACCCTCTACGGTTTTCGCCATTGTTACACATAGGAAATGAAAAAAAAAACCAATTTTTATTTTTCGGATATGAATCGCATGTATTTGTTTTTTTTTCAAACATACCAAAGTTTCAGACCCATGATCACGATTGACTTGTGTCACGGTTTATTTGAAAAAAACATATATACGCGATTTAGACCCCGAAAAATAGATTCATTTCCTAAGTAATACATAAGCGAAAGAAAATAATTCCCGTGCCATCAGTGTCCAAGCGGAATAACAACATAATTTTGGCATTTTGAAAATATTTTTACTTCGTTAAAACTTTTTCTATCCTAGCGCGATCACCAGCTGAATAATAGTCCATCACATTTGTTACATCCGGTATATTGCTTGTGAAGATCATAGGGAAGTCGATAAATGTATAATTGAAAAAAAAAGTTTACAATTTTTTTATTGTACAGGCGTATTTATACGTGGACAAGCGGCAAATTGTAGGCTGCGTGATTGTTGAACTAAAGACGAAGGCATTCAAGCTCATGCCTGGTGATCCTGACTGTTGCAGCGTCGAGAGCTACCCTGTCAAGTAAGTTTGAATTGTTTTCATCATAATGATGTTTATCATGATGAAAGGCATATTGCGGGTCGTGTGATGGTAAAGCTGAAGACTTAAAGTAAACCTGGTGATCCTGATTGCATCACTGTCCAGTGGCACATTTGTGCCACTCAGAGCTTTAAATAGCAAATATTTTAGGGGTACTGCCATTGCGCCTGTCACACTGAAAATGAAACTATTTTTCCGGATTTAAAACGCGTATATTTGTTTTAATTTTTTTAAATTTGTTTAAATTGAGCTTAATAAAAATTCATTCAATAAAATAATTTGTAAAACTTAATGTAGCGTAAATTGGAATGTTTTCTTTGTAAAATTAAAAATAAGGTATTTAATTAATAACTGTTGTAACTATAGTGAAAAAATAGGGTGGTTTGCATCAATATTAGACATAACTGGTAGAAGACTGTACCACCTCAGTCAACCGTGACCATGGGACCTGTAAAGGGCCCGAAACGTCAGTTTGTTTGAAAAAACAAATATACGCGATTTAAATCCGGAAAAATAGTTTCATTTCCTATATGTTGATAAGTTACATGTGCCTGTAATTTCACACACTTTCAAAACCGAAACGCAGTAATGCTCATTACTGCTTGGCGGCAGAAATAGGTAAGGTGGCAGTACTTCTCTGGACGAACTCTTTCACAAGGAAGAGCTTGTTTCGTTTTCGGAAATTGCAGGCACATGCGTTGTTAATAGGGATGGGTATCGATGAATCGGAATAATCGAGGTTTTTTTAATCGATGTCATATTGTTCGATTAATCGCATAATGATTTCATACCGATTTTTGCTAAAAAAACAAAACAATATTTCATAAAAATATTTTATAAACATGTTAAAATTAAAAAAAAACCGCTTTTAAATCCAAATGTTCATTTTAATTTAGTCGATTTTCGAAAAAGACTTGCGCGCAATACCGTGGTACCAGAAAGATGGTTTACATAAGCTAATAAAATTTGTCTCCACCGCCTTTGAAAAATGTATAATTAATACTGGTGTCTGTATTGTTGTAATTTGAAATAGGCGGGAAATGAGGGTTATGTTCTTATGCACGCCGCCTGAGACGCCACCTGTGTTGCTCGAGGTTATTCTAGAAACCCTGGTACTATTAGCTTAAACTTAATGTAAATACACATATATATATATACCTACTTAGTTTTTTAAATTTTGAACTGATTTCGAATCAGGTAAACAAAGCATAATATTTTTTTCTATTCACCCAGGTGTGGCGTGTCCCGAATCTGGACGCACATAAACTACCGTCGCCGTGGGTTGGCTTCGCGCATGTTGGACTGCGTACGCGCATCTTTCCTCTACGGCTCTGCGCTATTGCCGCAAGATATCGCCTTCAGTGCACCCACCGCTGCAGGGAAAGCTTTGGCTGCTAAATACTGTGGTACTAGTAATTTTTTAGTTTATTTAGATTAAATTTCTTACGGTATAAGGGTCATGCTACATTTATCGCTTCTACTGCCGCCACAACTTTACATACCTAGTTAAAAATGTCACAATGCAGGTCGGCCATCTTTGATTTGAAACTACAGTCCTTTAAGTAGCCAAATCCGGTACCAAAAGTACTTTGGGTCATGTCAAAAAGACTGAAAACGCTGGTACAGTCAAAATAAAAGTATATCTAAAATTAGAAAATAACCCTGACTGAATGAATGACTTTTTTGTGGTTTTTGTGGCTTTTGTGGCGACGACGGTACAAAAGCGAAAACGGGATTGCATTATCTGAGATAAAAATAGAACATCTCTTCTAAATGATGTAAGTTTACTGTACTATTAAATATAATTGGTAGCTAGAAAGTTGACATAATAGTTGAACCTTAGGGTCAACCCAAACCGGCGGACGGGAAGGCAAAGGACACTACATTTATCAATGCATATTTTATGCTTTTACCTTAATAAGAAGACCCTTTGCACACTCCGTATTTTATACTCGCCAAGAACGCGCGTTTCAGAACACGCGTTTACGGCACCGTAGAAACTCAAAAAGCAGATTGTGATTCAAAGCGCATTAAATTCGGTACAAACGCGTGCGAGAAGCGCATATTCACGGCCACTGAATTTGTGAACGTGTGTTAAAGGTGTACTCGTTGCGACTGCATCGCATTTACGCGTGTCGTCGGCGCGTATAAAATACGCCGTGTGTCAATTGTGTATAAATTGCAAGTATATGTTGTGTATATGTAGTGGCTTATGCTTTTGGCACCGCCCTCGGAGCCTGCGTCTCAGAGTATTGAAATGTATTTATTGTAATAGTATAAAATATTCATTGATAAATTTTATGTCCTTTGCCTTTCCGTCCGCCAGTTTGCGCTGGCCCTAGTTTAACCCACATTTAATTTTATTTCTACAATCTTTTTTATATTTGGATGCTATTTTCGTGTATAAAGTTATTTAATTATTAATTTTTATTTATACATGAAAATAGCATCCAAATGTAAAATAATTATGTAATTTAGCATCATTTAAAGTAATATTGTAGAAAAATAATTAAATGTTAGTTACACCATTTTTGCGCTGATAGCCTCAATTGATATTGATTTCTTTTGCCTTTGTTTGAAAATTATAATGGTAAACACTTGTCTCGTACGTAGAACATTGTTTCGTGCTGATAAGCTTACCCTTCATGTATAGGTTTTCCTCAAGAGAATCTCACGGCTTCTATTCAGAAATTATTATTTTATTGCTGTAGAAATGCTTCTTAATACATTTCTCGGCAAATATCTTGAACATATCTTCTCCAGATAGAGCATGGTTGTATACAGGTGACAAGAATGTGCACCCGAAATATAATGGTGTGACTCTGCCAAAGCTATTGAAAAACTTTGCCTAAGTAACCCAGGTCCAACTAAGATCTTAATATAGACTTGAATGATTAATATAAATCGGGCGTTAAATTTGAAGACCTGTTGAGTGCCCGCAACTTGTATTAACAAGTTCCACGTCTATATATTTGTCTTATATATGTATACAATATTTTTTGTAGAGTTTTTTGCCGTACTTTACAATTGATTTTGTGATTTTAACTTAATTAAGTTTGACTACCTTTAATATTACGTTTTTTAAAAAAATCTCTAATGCTGTTTTGTATGCGATAGCCAAAACTACGTAAAGGGGTCATCAATATTCTACGTTAAGTCCTGCACACATTTTCTAAAATTTACAAACTGAATTTTACAACTAGCAACACAAACATAGCTATATAACTGTCACTTTTGGATGTAAACTTTAGGTAATAATGCAAAAAAATTTGTTTGTGTAACTTTTGTTCCAACACTAGAAGGCTAAAAGTAATTAGTCATCCTTTATTAATGTCCATTTAACCATCGAGTATATAACCAGAAATAGAGACGAAATGTCATTTAATTTGTTTGAAAAGTATTCTGCCAAATGTGATTATACAATACAATATGCTTTATTTCTCTCAATAAGGTTATAGTTACAGTGTATGAATACATTAAAAATACAATTATTAATTAATAAAAATAAAAATAACAATGTGATTCCGTTTGTTTTGTAATTAGATGTTTTGCTGTTTGAACAGCCCGCCATAGTTACATATATTATCTTTATTACAATAAACACAGAATATTTTTGGAATATACAGAGACGTACACACAGTTCAGTTGTGGCGCTGTACTATTTCAGTTGCCAGAAGTGGATGGCCCTTATTTCGTCTCTATTTCTGGTTATATACTCGATGATATAAACACTCATTTCCGATACATCGCACAGCCCAGTAGGACCCATTTTATGGACGACCTCTAACAAAAACTAGTGTCAATGTAAAAGTGCCTCAAAACTTAGATCTTAAGTGTATCACATAAGTACTATGTTTGTAAAAGTTTTAAACCTCTGATAGACGGTCGAGTTTCACCGCGAGTAAACTTGAGCAAATCATGTACACGATTGTGTTGCACTATTTATTGCGAAAGTTTATCTGTAAGCTCCACCGTGTAGTCGGACTATAAGTTTAGTTTCTTAATGTTTAGTATTGTGAGATTATTTTGACTAATTTTGACAGTGACCTTATATTTTAAGTGTTTTGTGTGATATGGCTTAGATGGTAAATTTATTTGTTTATTACACATTTGAATAATAATTTTCCTTTGCCCATGATTTCATTTTACTTGAGTTTTGCCCACAAACTTTTTTGTTGTTAACATTTACTTCGTATATATTTTTTTATAATATCAAGTGACGGGACGGACAACTCGTGCGCCTGATGTTAAGCTACACGCCTGTCCATAGCAGTTGCAGTGCCACTCAGAGCTTTAAATCGCAAAGATCTGAGGGACACTGCCACTGCACCCCCGTATCACCCTGACATAAGTTGACAAGTCCCATATGCCTGTAATTTCACCAGCAGACTTACCCTTCAAACCGGAACGCAGTAATGCTCCCATTACTTGGCGGCAGTAAGTAAGGCTCTACTGCTGTTGCTATTGTAAATATTATGTAATTTTTTTTGGATTAATAAAGACGCACCTTAATTTCGGAAACAAAATTCAATAAATATAAAATATACTTGTTCATTTTACAAGTAAATTTAAGAACAAACTCCCAAAAACATCGAAAAAATCTTTAGGTGCCATTTTCACAGAACTATATGATCAAGTTGGTTGTCACGTTAATGATTATCAGCATTCAATAATGATCCATTTACCCTCACCTGTGCACTGTTAAATTTTATTCCAGCGTCGTTTTTCCCCATGGGCAACTTTTTCCTCCACACAAAATTTTACCTGTACACATTTGGAACGGGACCAGTTGCGAGTAGGTTAAAAATAGCTCTCTAGTGTAGCCAAACTAATTACGCTTATATTATAATTATTTAATTTATTACTTTAAAGGTAATGCTTTAGTTGTATACGTGTTAATTTTTGTGTACAAATTACCTTGTAGAATAATTTATGGCAATATTACTTGCACACTTTATGGAGTGTTTTCATCATCACCAGATTATCGTCTGCAGTACATAGGGTTGAACACCACTTGTCAGCACGCGTCAACACAGCGTCCATATTACACGCGTTAGAAACGCTTACTCCATATAAAACAGATGCTGACGAATGGATTCCAACCCTCAAGCCTCTTTCAAGTTGCGCCACCATCCAGTAGCTCTACCTAGTGAATATTGTTGCCTTATCACAAACAGTGATCACAAAATAAAAAAATATTTTTAAAAAACATTTTTTTTGCTCAATTTGTAGTAAGTTTCAGAATAAAATAAATGTATGTATTTTTTACATTTTGTAACATGTTTTCAGTGAGAATGTATTGTTTTGGTTTGCATTGTCTCAATTTTGTTGGATGGTGATTTTGAAATGTATGCAGCAAAGTTTGCCTATTGAAAAGGATTGGTCCAAAGATATTGTACCTTAAATTGCCATATAGTGTACATATTAATTTATTTTCAAAACTTCATTTGTAAAGACGACAAGATTTGGAGCGCCCATGTTGCTGAATTTTAAAGAACTAGTTTTTTTTCACAACTATCACGAAGCGCCAACATTTCAGGGTCAGTTTTCAATATTTAATTACAATTAACTACTTAACGTTTAAAATAAGTCTTAATTTTTTAGTACTTTGTTGTCAATTTTATAAAATTGCATTTAGATTTGAATGATGTTTTGCACGATGATTGTGCGCATTTCATTTTATAATAAAATGATTTATTAATAAAATGTTTGTTTTTTTTCTATTTTGAGTTTTGTATAAACTGAACCTTATTCCAGGTTATCCATTTAAAAATTTATTAGTGACGTAAAATGTAATTTTTTTCATCACTATACGAAAAAAAAATTATGGTTCATACAGATTGCTCTATTTTTGACGATCGACAGGTGTCGATTAGAAATACCATATCGAGCGAATGTCGACTCACATATTTACTCGATTTTGTCTGATCCCAAGTGTTGATACACCAAAAATGCGACCTTCGATCATCGGTTGCTTACTTAGTAAAGTAACTTAGTAAAGTAAGCAACCGATTTGTTGTTTGGTTTGTTTGATCACACGTGTCGATTGTCAACTACTGGGAATAAAAGTTTGATATTTCAAGGTTGACTATTTTTTTTTTAATAAAGACGAAATTTATTGAGATTTATGATGAGATTTAGATATATTTACATTTGATTGAAAAGCGATATCTGCGTTGTGATGCCTGTAAAGGTATCGGCTGCGATGCGAAGGTAAATAAAAAGTCTCGCTAGATGGCACTAGCGGCGACGAATGCCGAAAGTCGGTACAAAGATCTATAACAAAAACACAGGAGAATTTCGACGACTCGTAACTGGACCCGTGGCTCAGATGGTAAGAGCAATGTTACGGTGGAGCAAGGACGTGGGTTCTAAGTCCCACCGGGTTCACGAGAAAAAAAAGGGAAAGTTCTGTGTGTTCGATCTTTGTATCTTACCGCATAAATATTCGTTTTGATTGTGAAATCAAAACGAATATTTATGCGGTAAGATACAATTTGAGGTACGTGTTTGACCTATAAATAAAAGATTCTCAATTTTAAAACAACATTTATTTTTACATACATTAAGTCGGATTCAAAATGCCTGAAACATACTGATTTTTGTACACATCAGTTATTATAGATTTATTAATTTCATGGACAGTAAAATTATACATTTCTGCGCGAGTGAAACGATTGAAATTAAGCTTTTACTCAATACCACCTCGCAGTACACTACTATACACATAAATATTAAAAATTTCATTTTTAATCTTTAGGAATTTCATTAATTAGGTATATTCTTTTTAAATTAAATTTGTTAAAAATATAGATTTTTTCAGTATAATTTATTTTAAACGTAGGTATTAAGATATACAGAGTGTTATAATCCGCAGTCCGTCGGTAAATGATAAATTAGTGCACGTTAAATACCGATCCTAAACAAAGTGTTGAGCTATACTATAAAATATACCTATGAAAAAAAGCCTACGGAAAAATTGAGAGAAAAATACGTTTGTTTGTGCTACAGTCGAAACAAATCTATGACCACTAATTAAATGCCATCATTTTATATCTATAGCGATAGATCTAAAAAGGGCTTGCGGACAACGCGTCTCGAGGCTAAGACAGATGTGCTAGGGATCAAAAGGCTTTCATATCATGCATTGTTTGCTTTTGAAGTCGCTTGGGTGCGTTACGTATGTTGGTACCACAAACAATAGGCGTAATAAGCCTTTCAACCCCAAGCACAAAGATTAAAAATGTTACCAAAAAATATTTGCAGCGATTACGCTGCATTTATTAAAATCAAGGGATACGCGACATCTCTCAAGCAGTCATTGTGCGCAAATACATTCACTTAACTAGTAGATATATTAAAAAAGGAGGAATCTTTTCAATACTATTTGGTTGTTGGCAACGGACCTAGACCTAATTCGAGGTTCACGCAAAACAATTAAACACTACGTTTTTATTGGTACATCATAACTGCGAGCCCAAATAAATCTATACACTTCGAAAAACTTCCCGTACACCGAAACCAAGAGAATAATCTAAAATTTTTATATTATGTTCACACCTTCGAACAATTACTTTTCCCTTTAGCTAACTCCGTTCCTATGGCACTTTGGAAAAATTCCAAACGATATTTGCTTATATTTGGTAAACATGGACTTAAGTTTAAAATTTTCAATTCCTGTCTTTCATTTTTAACTAAAAAGCAAAGTAATGTCTTCATGTGTGTACACCTAACTTTACACCTTACAATCCATTTATTTGACATCGAAACTGGCAGTATTTTATCTAAATATCGAAAAACATAGAAAATATGCTATACTACTTTATACATTCTGACTCACAATATTATTGCGATCTCTTACTTCGTACGAGGGGTCGGCTCTATACAACTTGACTGATCGTGAAGGCTATACACACACATGTATATGTTTGTAGTTGTATTGCATTGGAATTAGTTCTTCAATAAGCTGCCTTCCTATAATTATGATGAAAATAGGTAAGAAATTAATGCAATAATTGATCATTACCTATTTACTGTACCATTTTCTAATAAACTAAGGGAAAATAACAATAATTCTTCTTTCGGGATTGGATGCGATTTTTAAAGTCCTGACTTTTAGTATTTGCATTGTTAAATTGTACTTTTTATGCTAGGTAAATTATATTTTTAAGGCATAAATATAGAAAGGCGGCAGACGATACCGCTGTAATAACATCACAAAAGAAAGCATTATTAACCAAAATAAATCAATATGTGTTCGTACTAAGCATTTAAAATTATACCCTTAAACTGTGAAGCAAAATAATTTAAAATAGGCAGCACAGTTAACTTTTCGTTCATAGTTAATATTTTTTATAAAATTCAGTTGTACTAGCGTGAGTTATGAGACTTTCTAAGCCAAGTGGCTTGCATTGTAAATACGTTAAACATTTTTAATACTTATTATTAATTAAAACATTTGGATATTTATAGATTCGTACAAGAAGATAAATATTGACAATTACTCTGATTAATTACCCTTACATTGTTAACATAATATCAATTAATTTGCAATATCGAAAAGTGAATTTATATACTTAACATTGACCGCAGTAAATTTTAAATTTCGTTATTTTTGTCTATAATATAAAGGTAGAGTTTCGTGTGCATCAGTGATGTTACGTCTGTTCGAATGATCTTATACATTGCCATAGTGAATTATGGACGTTCCGTTGTAGCATCATTGACGCCATTGAGACGTTGCAGGGAATGCACCTTAAAATTAAGGATGCTTACTATATTATTTCGTATAACCATATTAAACAAGTTCACACTAGTACAACATCTGCGTTTGATATACGAATCGCGAAAATATTTATAATATATAATATTCGTGAGTGTACATTTTTATTTCGGTAAGAAAATCACCGACTACACGGTTTAGTAACTAAATTTTTGCCCACTGATGGAATTGTGTTGCTACATGTTCTCTTTTGTTTTCAAGAAAATATTGGCTCCGGTAGATTGCGTGTTTACCAGAGTCGTATACCAAATAGAAAAATATTTACGGTATATAAATACAATAAGTGCAAATCACTAAAACAGCCGTATTATGACCCTTTTTTGTTCTTTATTTAAATCGAATTATTTTTCCGACAGTATGTTCCTTATGATATTGGTTAGTTTTAAATGTGACTGTTTTTTCTGACCGTTGGGTATGAAATAAAAAGTACGACATTAATTTTTGTGGAGAGCTTGTAGGTGTAGATAAGACAGAAGAAATTATGTAATATGCATTTATTTAAGAATAGTACTGCGTTTAGATCATTTAAGGGTAAGGGCGCCTTCAAATTGGACGCTGGTAGCGCTGTAAAGGTTTAAGTAATTTTTACTTCACACACGACTGTAGCGCTGCAGCTGATTTTCTAAATATTGCATGACAATTACTGCCCTCCTAGTCATAAACAACGCATTAGCATCCTGATAACGTTTTTTGGCTAATAAAAAATGTCAATAAAGCTGATTTTGCTTCAAAATAAAACTAAGATATAAAACAACCGTTAGAGGGGGTTGTAGATCTCGTTTCGCTTATCCCAGATAAGTTAATAACTCTCAATTTAGCTGAAAATGTCGATTACGCTGTTTATGATAAGGACGGCAGATTGCAACGCTTCTATATGTCTAGTTTGAAGGCGCCCTAAGAAATAGATTTAATAAACACCCATTGGATTTTCGGTAGAAAAAAACTGGTCACATTTAAAACTTTACACCAACTTGTTCATACATAAAAATCCGACTAGCTTCCGATAGAACTGCAGGGATGCATGATAGCAGTCTACCAAAGTGTTCCATTTTGTTACTCTTGCGTTTTCACCATTGCAATAGTCTAACTTACTTAGAATAGCTACCGAATAGTTTTTACTTTTTAAGTTACATATACAATAAGTTTTAAGACGCCGTGTTAATATTTATTACACAATGAATTTTATACAAGGTGATTTCATTTGGGAAATGTTTTTAAAATTATGGTTTAGTGTATTTTGGAATTTTATTAACTAACATGTAATTCTTTTTGATTGTTATTTATTTAAATAGAAGAATCACACATCTGTAGAAACTACAACACATGTTTTAATGAGTAAATAAGACACATTTATCACTACAGACTAAAATCTACGCCACAATCAAACTGAATAATTTAATTATCTATCCAATTTACCGAAACCATAAATTTAAAATATTTTCACACACAACATCACCCTACGTAATGGATTGAGCGGTGCGCGAGGTCGCCCTTATTGCACTAAACACCGAACTTACGCGGATTACACGCTTCAAACAAACGGAGCTGCCGTACGAAGTTTTGACTAGTTAGTAGAGAGTACGCCTTGGATATTGTGACTGTAGATTTAATTTCCAAATTTATAGGGAAACAAACATTTGGGAGACTGATGAAGTTTTCAACATTGGGCCAGATAAGTTGTAATGGCCTTCCTTTTCTGTATAAATTCTATCCAAGAAGGGATATACTACTGACTATGAATTCTGCTCTCCATGTCATAACTAACGTATTTGCAGTTCTGTAACTTTCTAGATACTGGCACCAAAATTTTTTGCTACTAAAACCAGTAAATAAAAATAAAAATAAAAATTTATAGGAAATGAAACAATTTTTCTTTTTGCCCTTTACAGGGACCTATAAAGGGCCCGAAACGTTGGTTTGTTTGAAAAAACAAATTACGTATTTTAATTTGGAAAAATAGTTTCATTTCCTATGTGTAATAATCGCGAAAACCTAAGAATTCAATAAAAAAATATTTAAAAGGAAAGACAATTTGGCTTAACCTTTTAACTGAAAAACACTAGTTTCGGTCCCTTGACGCCACGCTTATATAGTGATGCGACATGTTATGAATTTCCACAAGAACATAACTGAACATAAAATGCAACTATGAATCCATACTTAACTAGAATATTATACAAATAACACAAGAAATATCTTAATATTTATTAATTACTTTCAATTGAGAATAAAGGGTTTCACTAGCGCTTTATAGGGTCATTGGCGTATCAGCCAAGTTAATGTAAGACGCTTTAAAGCGTTCACGACGGTCAAAGGGTTAACAATAAAACTGAACCAAATAAGATATAAAAAAATCGTTTAAAGGTGATTCTAGATTCCAATAACTTAATTTCTCTAAAAATGTTATGTTACGTTAGTTATGATAAAGAGGATAGAATTCAAGAGGCAGTTCTTGTAATCGTTAAATTAGTCACGGTTTAAAAAAAAATGCACAAGCGTCTTTTACAATCAAATATAAGTTATATTGACGACCTACGTGATCGAGTGGCTTGCACACCGATTTTCATGGTGTCGCCATCTCTGAGGTTCCGGGTTCGATCCGGGCCGGGCCAATGTAGAAAAAAAACTAACTTATCTATATTGTCTCAGGTCTGGCCGTTTGTAGTATGGTTTGTTCACCTTAACACAAGTGCTTCAGTTACTTTGGGAGCAACGTATGTGTTTGTTGTCTAATATTTGGGTAATTTGCAGTTCAAAATATGATGACTTCTATAATATCCAAAACGAATCTCGATCAAGGCATAAGCGTCAAATATCACTGCACACTACTAATTTCAGAAAAATAGCGAATGCCACACCGCGTCCAATATACCTAATTGACGATATGTCGAAAAAAAAAACATTACCGACGGGCGACCCCCTCACTGCAACGAAATGACATAACATATATATAATTAATTTTACGTTATATTTCTTTCCTACTTACATTCAAAAACTAAACTTAACACAAAAAAGAAAAAATACAATTCTTATTAAAGTTATATTTAAAAAAATAATAACGATAAATGGTATTAAAAAGCAAAAAATAGCAACTGTTACATTACAATCTTTTTAGAGGAAGGATTTATTTTCATAGAGTCAATATGTTTCTTTTTTTTTAATGGTAACATTAGGAGATGGTGTTTCCGCTCGCAATATGGCACATTTATATTTATAAAAAATCAGCTTGAACATTGTTATATTAAGGACCATATGGGTTAATTCAATATACATCTATGTAGGTTTAAGGTGAAGTTGCCTGCTAGAAAGTAGATTATCGTATTGAGGTACTTTCACCTTACTACTTACAAATTAGTAGTTGTTCAGATTCATTTCGAATTACATTATAACGACAAGAAATAGATCATTTTTTATAATAAAGATCTCCTAAAATAGCGTAAGGTAAGTACATAATCCAATCATTTTTTAATAAATTTGTAAATTATAAATAACCGTAAATGAATAATTAATATAATTATGTTAGGGCAACTGTTAGTAACACTTTGTACTTATGGCTATTCCGTTCTTATAACGAAGAAAAAAACATAGAATATATTAATTATAGAATAATAATTCTTTGAAATATTGTTTAAATCAAATACTGCTAAATATGATATTCTGGCGCCGCATTACATACGGCCGAACTCTTTGGACCTTAATTATACTAAAAGCTCCGTATGTAGGATCGCACCTTATTAATACACAGTACACTAAGTTTACTGCAGTCCAATCGAACTATAATCATTCCACAAACCAGTAAAGATTATCTTCTTGTAAAAGTTAAGGTGGCGAAGCAAAATAAACCTTAGCAATCTTTACTAAAGTTTCCAGTGCAGTTAGTGTAACGTATATTAATCAGATGGAACCCTCTATTAAAAAATATTCAAATAACCTAAGTTAATTCTACAGCAAAGCTCTTGCTTTTGTTATTTTTAGTCGAAAATTGTTCTAAAAATTAAAAAAATAGCTGCTAAAATAAGTCATTCAATAAAACAAATAATGTTAATTGTAAAACTATAGGTACGCATGGTACAATGAGATTGGTAAAACTCGAAATACGATTAAGGCAATTTTGCCCGCAAAGTTAATAAGTTTGTCTGTGGGCAAATTTGATTTTTTAGGGCCGAATGTTAAGGTGAATACAATCAAGTGTAGAGAATTTCTTTGCATGCAACGAATATGCCACTATCGTTCTACTACTTTTAGAAATTTTAACAAAAATTGTCTATTTAGCTGCCTATAAAGGAAATAAATTGTACACTATTTTTTAAAAGTGGTAGAACTCGTACACGTACAGAATAAAACCACAATGTTTTACCATACTCTCTTGTACCGATCTGTACATTGGAAGACGTACAATTCGTAAAAACTAAAAATAAACCTAAATAATAATCATTTCAACAAAAAAGAAAAAAGAAACAACGATACGAAAGTTAGGATCATCACAAAACTTTTCTGTAAAAACACTTAAATGTAGAAATAAAAATATATTCTCTGTAATCAAAAATATACAGACATAACGATTTATTCGCAATCGGATAAATTATTTGTGCTACATGACGGAACTAAAATATTTTATGAACTGTGTCTCCGCCATGAGTTTACAATCACAGTCGTCGCTAAAAACCGTGTAAAAAATATATGATAATTTTCTATAGCAAACTGTACAGCGCCCCTACCCGTCCCAAAAAAAGGAACATTTTGTAAACAAGTATTTTACGAGATCCCTAGTGACAATTGTTACTGTAAACTCATGGTACAGGCACTACTTGAATTGTATATTTTTCTATATTCAACATAATTCTTTTAACAGATTGTGTAAATATTATCTTGAATAAATAGAAGAAAAAATTTGGCCTAACTTGAGCACATGCGTCTACCACGGTGATATGCATTACTAAAAACAAAAAACTCATTTTTTTATCTATGTAGAAGTCAAAAGCTTTATGCGTGCTCATTCTACAAGAAACGATAATGCGTGAGCATACGCCTTTAGGTAAATCTGGTCAAATGTATGGGCAAAATTAAATTAAATTTGCCGATTCCAGTTTTACCCATGTATATAAATTTTACCCATTGGCACATCACTAGAAAGGAATAAATCTAGCCTCCAGGTAACCGCAATTCTTTCATGATCCTTAATATAAAATGGTAACACCGCCCGTGTCGGCCGCACTATTCTAATTTCAAAACTTTGCATTTTCAAATTTTTTTTTAAACATTTCCCTTAAACGGGTGCCAATTATGTGACCTATGACAACGAGAATTATTTTGACGTTATTCAATGGATCGACAATTACAACGGATTGTGACTGTCTGTAGATAGAAAAAAAACGTGAAAAATATGTGAGAACAGAATGGAATTACCTGTTTTATTAGAAATGGCAACCATAGCTAATGCTCAGAAAAAAATCTACGTTCAGAAGTATGTGTCTGAATCGTGTACCAAAAAGTGTGTAAGCGAGGGGTGTATACATCTGACGTCCATTTCGTAATAACGACGAGTCTATATGGATTAAAAATTGATGGATCGACATTTAAAATTTAATTTGATTGCTTCTTTAATATTTTGCTAATGGCGCTACATTAATTTAGTAAAGGTCTGCTTGGATACTTAATAATTATATAGTAAATAAATAAATAAATATTTGCCAACTTTAATATAAATTATGATAGAAATCTAACCAGTAGAATTACCACTTCATATTAAATATAATTAAGTCCAACGTTGACTAAGGGGACTACACCAATTCACGAATAAAAAATACCTGCCTTTACTAATTTTTAAAATTCAGTATTAGTAAGACTTAGAAACTTAGAAATTATTAGTTTACAATGTTTAGAAAAAATAGAGTTCCATTTCTCAAAATAAATAGTCGAATAGCCAGAATCTTTAGAACGGGCGGGTCCGTTCGGAAACACCATGTGAACGACAAAATTCTAAATACAACTTGGCATAAAAAGAAAATCGACATTTTATTTATTTACGTTTTCGGCTCCGCACGTCAAATACATTTTTTTTACACTCGTATTAAATATTAATTTAAACAATACATGTATTAAATGTCATGTGAAAACTTCCATAAATATATGAAAAAGGACTTTCAAAATTATCATACGAAAGTAATGCAAATCATAAATTTTATGCCAAGTTGAATTGTAGGTGAAGGATACAAATTAGTGAATCGAAGTACCACTTTATATTACATATATATTTAGGAATAAGCTACACACCACACCCATACTAAAAACGTGTTTGTATGGGACATTCATACACGTGTCAATCGGTACTGAAGCGTCCAGACAAGTAAAGTATAAGTAAGGCTCACACAAAGCGGCGCACTTCCACTGTACACACAAAGAGTTCGTTTAGAATCAAAATGTTTGGGGATTACCCAGAACATCAAACACGCTACATCAATGAATACGTCACGTATTGTGACTGTTATTGTGTGTCACTGTGCGCGAGCGGTTTACTCATATCCCTTAAGTAAAATATTGGTTTCTTTTTAATATTTTAAGCGTCATAAAAAACAGAATCTGTTCGCATTTATTTTTCCTGACTGAAAAACTAACTAATAACATTTTTTTATCATTGGCATTTCTGTGTGACCAAGTTTAAGAGATGTAGCGTATTTGGCTTGTTTGTGCTTTGTTTTGAACTAACTTTAGCAGCCAATACCTGGTATCAAATTAGAGACTTGTACGAGTTCCTGATTAACGAAACGCAAAAACATAAGTGCTTTTGCAAAGATTTGTTAAATTCGTAGTTTAGATCGTCAGTGATTAGTAAAAATAAAGAGATTTTTCAACCGTCTAACCCGAAATTCCGTCTGAAGTTTAGAATCAGATTTCGAAACTCCTGTTATATATTTCTGAAGTTCAGGACTGGGTTTAGAAAATGTATATAACATTTCAACTACAAACATGCTTTCAAGTTAGACGGCTAGGGGCAGATGTGATATAATATTTTAATTGTAAATGAATATATCTTTATGACCACTCATTTATATTATACGATTAAAATTAATTTGTGTGTAAAGAAAAAAGAAATCTTTTATTGCATGTTGCAGTCATATCAGCGCGTGTAATTCAAATGGAGTTTAATTCCGCTACACTGGTTCTTATTATAAGGCAAATACGCTACTCTATGTAAAAACTACCACAGTTGTTATATTACATTCTTCTTTTTTATGGCAAACAAATGGTTTTGAATAAGTGTATGGCGAAGTGTCCATTCAATAATATTATAGTTAGAAAATAAAGTGGTACCTCTGCATTTCTGTATAGAAACGAGAGTGCGGGCTGGAGCGATTCGTCCGGGAGAGAACACTACTACGAATTGTATTGCTGACTTTTTGTGCCGACGTCTTCGTGTCAGAGCGCCCGGGTGGGGCCACATGTGACGTGTCTGTGGGACGAAACATTATGTTCGTTAGTTGACAACAAAATGAAAATTTACGGTCACCCTTTTCAACTTTTCAGCCATGTAGCTGTCCAGGGAATGGTCGTATTTTTAATTTATTCTATAATTGTATGAGTTATACATAATACAGGGTGAAAAAAAAAAACCACTGACCATTTTAAAGGAGCATACTGCATAATGAAATAAAAAATACATGTTCGTTTTTTTTTCAAATATTTAACAAATAAATAAGTTATGACGTCTCAAAGTTTTCCGAAAAATTGTAAACAATATTGATACCCGATGATTAGCAGACGCCGTTGTTATAAGCAATAAGAACGGTGTGGGGCAGTGGGCGGAATCAGCGCGCGAATTCATGTATTTAACAGACAACAAAGTATTAAATTAACGCGCGATATTTTACTAATGTGTTCTATTACTGAATCTTATGCACAGGAAAAAAAATGGCCAGTGATTTTTTATCACCCTGTATAAACGTACATGCCACCCCTCAGATTAAAGGGTAAGTAGCAATATTGGTTTACGCGTGGCGTGCCCCACGCTCGCTCCATCAGTGTGCATACAGGTAGAAATTATAATCCAACGTCACGAGTTGAAACAACATTTCCCAGCCAAATATGAAAGGGAGGATAGGTTTGTTCTTTGGAGGAGGTTGCCAGCCTTCTGATTACCAAAGGCTTCAACGCTCCATACATAATATATTAATTATAGTGAGGTACTATATGGCCCAAGGGACTGGTATAGGTCGATACAAGTCAAGAGACTATAACAGTCCAGGGCGCCTACCCTAACCTTTCAAAAAACAATCTCATTTCAATGTAAGCTTCTAGTAAGCTTATTATAATATTACTCATATTCGTACCATGCCAAATATATCAACCAAGTAATGTATTATTGGTAAAGTGACTGAAAGAACGAATAATTTCCCAAAATCGTCTATTCCTTACTAAAAATAGGAAAGAAATAACGCTATACGAACTGTACAATGCGTAGTAAATCGTAGTATAATGTTAAAGTGCTTAATATTATTTACATTCAGAAAATTTAACTGCCAAAAAAAGAAAAGTATATATATAATAATGAAATGTACTAAAATGACGTCGTTTTCAATTATTTTTCCGCATTTTCACGAAAAAAAAAATAAATAAAATAAGCTGAGTCTTGATTGTCACGTTGTGAATTCGGAATTATAGTCTAGTGTCAACTGTTAGTGTCGCCAAGGAGCATACAGATGTCGCTGTCATAATTTTACGAAATCAACATCGCGTATTTTAATTTAACGAGAAATTATTTCATATGTACTAATAACTAAAAAATAAACAAAATATTGAAGAGATATACATAAATAAATAAATTCAACTTAACTTTTAATCATTACAAATCAATATTTAGACAATGAATTTGAAAATAATATTGTTTCCATTGCATCAGTGTAACTATTTTAAGATTGCTAAATTTGACATAAGAGCAATATTACTTTAATGTTAAAGTCGCGTCATAGTACGAACTGAGTGAATGAATACTCACAAAGCTGCCAATAAAACATCATAGTTTTAACATTATAAAAAGCTTACTTTAAGTGCGTCATAGTACGAAAAGTCAATGTAAGGTTAAAGTATTATTGTTTTAAGAGGTTGTGGTGGACCCCCTGTGTAATTTAAAAGTTTGACTAACCGGTATTGGCGCGTGGTTCGCGGTTAGAGCAGCTCGTACTGTCGGAGATGCATGCGCTGTATGATGTCGCGGCAGTCGTTGAAGACGCGCTTGATGTTCTCCGTGTCGACCGCACAGGTGAAGTGCGGGTAGCAATAGTGCTTGCCGTCTCCGCTCGCTGTGCTTATGCGCTGAGAACATAATTTATAGGATTATAAAGGCAGGACCAACATGACTAATAATGTAATAATAATAATGTGCCAAACAATCATACCAATTTAGTTATTAGTTGTTATTATTATTAATTTCCCAAATTGGTCCTACCGGGAATCGAACCCGGGATCTCTTCATAAAGTGCAAACCGTAGGGCGAGGTCGTAAGATTATAGAATATCAGCGAGTGATAGTCCAGTTTCATAAGACCATTGTACATGAAAATAAAGCTTGTTTTATTTTATATTAATTTCAATTTAATTTAGCAGCAACGCGAATATATTTTTGACGCTCACAAACTGGGGAAAGTCACACTTTGTAGATATAAGGACCCCTCCTACGTAAAGTAACGTATATCGAAATTGCCAAGTTTACAGGGGAGCGTTTTAAAGTTTTAAAGGTTCCAAACCGCATAGCTGGCCCCTCCCATAAGACTACTTGCTTTTATAGGAATTGCTATAACATGTCCATACAAATATATAATGCTTTGCCTGCAGCTATCGCAGATTTACCTATAAAAATATTTAAAAAAAAGTTATATGATTTGCTATGTGATCTGTGTTTATGCGATATCAAAGATTTTTTAATAATAAAAAGAAATTGACATTTTGTTTATATTTGTGCTGTTCTTACTTCTGATATTGTTTTAATTTATGATTTTATTGTTGTCGCTATTTATTGGCATTTCTACTTAATTTTATATGACATTTTAACTTCAATTTATTTTAATATTTGCGTGCCAGTATCTGGTGCAACACGTGTTCTTGACACCTTGTATAATAATATTTCTTACCGTGTTTGCTTGCGAATAAATATTTCATTTCATTTCATTTGACTTCACTGAATAATCATAAACACGTGCCTTTAGCATTTCTCAGTTTTATTCGCCGAAGCACTTTAAAACTCGTTCTCGAATAAAACTGAGAAATGCTAAATTCACGTGTTGAACTCATTTCAGCGAATTCAGAAGTTTAAAACGTTCTCCTGTAAACTTGGCAATTTCGACATACGATACTTTACATTTGAGAGTAATTTTTTTCTATAAAATTATATTCCATTCACTAGTATTTTTGACGTTCTCCTGCACTTTTTTCTTTTTAGATTTGCCTGTAAATTTCAATATGATTCCCCTGTCCGCTGTAAATGTTTCATAATTGTTCCCCTGTCAACGTACCAGGAACTCATCGCGTATAAAGTACTTGGCGCGCGCGACCTCGGGATGGTCCCTCGTGTCAGGCGGGGCATCAGGCGGCGTGGTGTAGCGCGCGTACTCCGCGAAATACTCCTCCAGCCGTGATTTTCCTGCTAACACCTTCTCGGCCAGCAGGTCTTGCTTGTTCAGGAAAAGGATCACTGATATCGTGCGGAGCCATCTGGAATTGATAAAACGTATAAATCCACTTTCTTAAGCGGTGAATGTAAACATCGCGATCTGTTTATTTTTAACCGACTTCAAAAAGGAAGAGGTTCTCAATTCTCAGTGCCCGCGCCTATCGCGAACGTCGTAGGGTCTATATAAGCGGGCCACTTCAGGCCCCGCTCCCTTTTCCGTGCGCTGCGCCCTACTGATCAGTCGACTATTTGTAACATTTTATATTCACTTAAACCTACGTTTGTACAATACGTAATTGTCGCATTATAAATCTTCATTTTGTACCTAACTGTGTTCTTCATTCCGCAACCCTTAAAAATATGTCCTCAGTAAGCAAGGCACCGGACACTCAGTGATTATTTGTGAACCGATTTTAATGATTCTTTTTTGTTGGAAAGAGGGAGGATACCTCAGTGTTGGTTCCATTTAAATTTCATATTTACAATATTCCACCTCTAAGGGTGGCAAACTAAGGGATGAATACAGTTTCGCGCACTTTCAATTAACCGATTTCAATAAAATGTGCCAAATAGATTTAATTCCAAGCAATCTTTTAAAGTCTTTCTTTTTTTAAATAAAAAGCTTATAATTATTCATCGTATTAATATTATGCCTACCTTCATGAAAGAGTTAGGGCGCCTTCAAATTAGACGCTTATAGAAACGTTGCAGTGGCACTAATGTGGCGCTGCAGCCGCGTTACTACCAATTTTTGTACAATATTTAGAAGCGCAGCTGCAACGCCACGCGCCTCTTTTGCAGACTAGATATTGTATGAAAGACGCAGAAGCGCTATTGCAGCACTTCTATAAGCACTTAACTTGAAGGCGCCCTTACCATTCTACTTAAGAGTCTATACAATCTCAAATCGCAACCCTCATGGAAGAATGGCATTAGTGGAGTTACGTCAGAAACGTTTATTGCTCAATTAGATACAGAAAAATATAACCCAAACCCTCTCCAATTATCCATCCATCTTTCTTGTAACTCGATCGACTAATGTTGTAGATAGAGTTACAAGAGTTGGAGAGGATGTGCGTTATATTTTGCTGTATTTAATGGAGCAAATAAAAATTTTTGACGTAACTCCACTTATGCTATTTTTTCATGATGGGTGCGAAATGGTTTTAGTTGATTCGGCATAACAGTTAAACTGTTGAATATACACTGTTATTTTTCACACCGTATAGTATTACGGTGGGAAAACACTATTCCAAAAAAATTGCACGATAGAATTGTTATACAAAGTTAGTAGTATTTTACAAGAAAACCGCTGTATACAATACGTACTCTACATATACCAATATATTTTTTGAACTAAATCAAAAACGTATATGATAAACATTTTTCGAAAAGCTTTAATATCGTTTGTAAAAAAAATAAAAAATAAAGCCGCTCGACTGAAGCAAAATTAACCGTATTAGTACGGGAGAACTTAATTCGAGTTGAGGTACTTATAGACTTTTAACATAATGTAATGAGACGCCAATATAAGAATGTTAATTTCTTTAAATTTATTCCCTACTCATTCACTCTGAAGCCTAGCTTGTACATTGCTCTAACAGCACATTTCTGCGAAACTAATTTTTTTAACAGCGTATGAAATCCACTTGTGGACATAAAGCTGGGAGCTGGTTTGTATAATAATAATAATATGTCACTCTTGCGCTGATAACTCGCGTCCATATGCTACGTGAGTCAATCAAAACAGTACACGAAACAAAGGTTTCGTCGATCGATCGATCTGCTTCACTTGCTTCTTAGAGCAGATCGATTGGGTAGGAAAATAACCTTGAACATGAGGACGGGTATTACTTTTGTGATGTACCTGTTATTCCATATACTCTTAAAGAGGTCAAGCGACTCCCGGAGGCGGTTCTGCGTGGGATCCTCGCGAAGGACCATGTTGTAGGAAGAACAGGCGGTCACAAAGATGATGGCCGTCACGTCGTTGAAGCACTGGATCCATTTGCGCCGCTCGTCACGCTGACCGCCTACGTCGAACATGCTGGAATTCGTAATACAAAAAATAATATATATGTTTTTAATGGAAAATAAACGCACGCATGGTCACAATCTCCCTTGTTAAAGTACTTTTCCAAAGTTTTTTTTTTTCATGAAACCGACGTCATAAAAATAATTAATCATGGAGTCTTAGGTTGGCCAAAGGAAAATTAAAATACTGCGACAATTAAATTAAACGCAAGAAGCGATGTGGCGCTACACTGTCGCTGTAGGCGCGCCATTACAAGTTTGCATACAATATTTAGAAGCGCTGTTGCAGCGCCACTGTCATGACACGCGCGCGCCACTTTTGCAGTCACAATTAGTGAACTAAAAGTAACTGAACCGCTACAGACTTACTGCGCCGACAAAAGCGCTTCGACAAGCTTTAAAATTGAAGACTCCTAAAGAATTTTATTTAAAAGATGACCAACGCCATCTAGCGGTACAAACGAAAGTAAAGTATTATATTTTCATATGAGATTGGCTAACTTGTCTACGAGTTTAAAGTGATTTTTACAACAACAGACTCACTGGAAATTGACTTTATCAACGACGAACTGCGTCTCGAAGATGCCGGAGGTGAGCACTCGGCAGCGCAGAATGTCTTGTTCCGTAGGCGTATAGTTGGGCAGCTTTATCACGTTCACCTTGTCCAGGAAACTGAACAACAAATCAATACATTATTATTTTTTTAATATTATTCTTAGCTTAGTGAGCAGTTCGTTTGGCTGTGGGTTCGTAATCAAAGGAAAACATTGACAATTTTATGTATGTGAAGTTTCCAATCCGCATTCAGCGGGTCCGCGTGGGAACTACAGCCCAAGGACTGCCATTGTGAGAGAAGGTCTGTGCTCAACAGTGGGACTATATATATATACAAAGGACAAAATATTCCCGAAAAGATAAAGGGAAACATCGTGAGGAAACCTACACGTCGCAGAAGGTTTACAGTCCTCGGAAAACGGACGAACCCAATCTACATTGGACCAGCGTGGCGAATTATAGCCTAAACCCTGGTCTGAGAGGAGACACGTGCCCAGCAGTAGGACGTACAAATGGGTTGATGATGAGCAGTTCGATTTGTAAATCTAAATAGCGGGTATTGGATAGCAGGTACAGTGGGTAGCGGATATCCATAGTCAGTCTTTTTGAAGATGGAGTAAAATGATTGCGCAAGTGTTACCCACTTGCAAGCAGCTAGTGATTGCAGTCGACAAATATTCTATCGACTATCGACTTAATGTTAGTAATGTTTATGCTATATTATTAGCTGAACTTATTCCACTTCCATGAACCGTATCAAACGGTTCCTAAAGTCTAATCTCTTAGATCACAAAAAAAATCTCTGGAGTTACATGACAATATAAGTTTTGAAAATAAAACAAGAGTGAGAAACACTTTTCAACTTCAAACTGCCATACCTCGAAAGTGACTGATTGTAAATTGGATCCTTTTTGTTTAATTTTGTTTTATTGGATCCTTTTTGTAGAGGTGCAGAGACGTGCCAATGCCGCCCTCGAGTATGTTCGGGAGTGGGGTGACCCTAACAAACTCAGAATTGCTAATTAAGGCAATAACGCAATAAGTAATCATTAGAACGTCAGAACATGCACAATTTAGGCACTTTTGTCAAAATTTCTCCTTCTTACACAATCTATCGATAAAACTGTCGACAACAACTACATGACTATTTAATATTTTACGAAAACTGGCATCTCTGCAAATGTCATTTCACTCTGTATTAAAAAACGACAGACTATATTATATCTGTTATAATCTATACGCGCTACTCGCTATACTGAGATAAGATACTGACTACTTGGCACAGTCAATGAGCTGGTACTCGTTGCTTCGCTCGTAGGTGCGCTGCACGCCCAGATCCTTCCACAGTTCCTCCGTGTGCTCGTAGAACTCAGGCGGGTAGTCGAAATCCGGCTGAGACGCTACATCCTGGAATGTAATGATATTTATATAAGTTAGTTGAAAATAGCAGACATAAGATCGTCAAGGCGTAGCCGAGCATTCGCAAAAGAAATTGATAACACTTTCTAAACCTTCGGGTCCAGTCAAAACACACTTAATAGAGTAAGCAGTAGAGCTCCTTGTGAAAGAGTTCGTTCAGGGAAGTACTGCCACCTTACCTATTTCAGCCATCAAGCAATAATATGAGCATAACTGTGTTCCGGTTTCAAAGGGTAAGGGTGCTGGTGTAATTACAGGCACATGGTACTTGTCAACTTATGTCTCAGGGCGACGAGCGCAGTGGCAGTGCCCCTAAGATCTTTGCGATTAAAAGCCCTGAGTGGCACTGCAACTGTTATGGGTTGGCGTGTCGCTTACCACCAGACGCACGACTTGTTCGTCCCGTCGCTTGGTATTATAAAAAACAACACTTATATGGCTATGGATTGGAATTCCCTGCCTGTAGGTTTATTCCTAGACCACTATCGCTTGAGAGAGTGAATATATTTTTTAGGTGTGCATGCTCCATCATCGATCTCATCGTCACTTTCCGTCAAGTGAGATGAAGGTCAAATGCGCCCTAACATTTTTATAAAAAAAAACCATACACGACAGCGAACATTTCGAATTCATATTTAATTACGCTTCGTACAAATATGAGTTACAACAGTCGCGTTAAATATTTATAAGGTAAAGTTAGTTCTTCTTGCGGCCGCTGTACAAAATGTATTTAACAAATATTTTATAAGGTCATTAGGAACTGTTAATGGTGTACACTATAAGTTTTTAAAGGTTGGCCACAACCTGCCTAAATGGGTTCCCCTCTCGTGGATCCCCATTAACGTCTCTAACTAATATTTGCCTTGCTGATAAGGACCACTTATAGGTAAGTATGGATCCCTGGGGGTTTTCATAATATAGAGTATCTGTAGATGTCGCATCCTCTACGTACGTTATGACAACGGTATATAATTGTAATGTTATGGACCATGATGTTTATTACCTGAATATAATCGACGCGCGCCTTGTTTTCGGGTTTCTCCAGCGGTATGGGCGGCGTGAGAGTGCTCATTGCACCCGTGATTGTCTGTAACACGAGAGATATATTTTGATTTCGTCATTTATCACACAACTGATATCTGTCTATGATATGGCTCTTAGCCAACACTATATTTTTGAAAAATATTATATACTAATCAATTTATTAGTTGTGATTTATATAAAATAAACACTATTATTATTATTATTGTTTCAAAATTTAATATGAACATCGAAGTCTTTCTAGACAGAAATTAATCTCCCTCACCACTACTCATTTCCAACTCAGAGCGCCGGCCCATTGGGCCATTAGTGGCGGCCACTAAATGCGACCACAAGTTACAGGCGAGATTTTTTATACATTTTATCAGCGCAAACTGAGCGCCGGAATGCGTCACTCGCCTCCCGCGCACATTCGGCCACAGACTTCTTCCCCGCTCGCCATTGTTGTCGTTTTAGCGACTAAAGCGAGAAACATGGACGACAATACATCACGCCCGGGTGTGTGTGCCCGTCCCGCGCCCGCGCGTGGTGTTTTATCGTCAATAGAAATATACACGGAATTAGACCCGCCGTGCTCCCGACTCATTATTATTGTTGTAATTTTTAAGGCACTAAAAGTGTTTAGTATACTCACAAGTATGGCGTCTCTTATATTCTTCTTAATGTCTTCGATCTTCTCGCGGCGCTCCTTGTCGGAGAAACCGTTGACGTGCAATATGCGCATTTGCTTCACAATCGTCGACTTGCCCGACTCGCCTGCCCCCAGGAGTAGTAGGCGGTGCGTTGCTCGGTACAACTGGAAGTAAAATACGGTTTCTTAGTGCTAATTGGTTATGTTCAGTATATTATACAGCTAAGAGTAAAAATGGCTTCTCACGGCCTGTGATTCGTACGGGCGAGGTCGTGCCACAGGCCCATACATACGAGCCTAGCCGACACTCTTCCCATGGCGCGTTGGCGCGAGCTTGCGCGGCACAGCATGTGAAACCACGGTCCATGGGAAGCCAGCATGAGAATAGATGCATATCAAGCAATTGACGGATCTTATTAAATTGTTCTGAAGGTGATATTCGAACAAAAGTGTATACTTTGACGGGCTGTTGACTGTAACTATGAATTTGTCCCTATTTACAAGAGACTGCGGGCTCTACGGTAAGACCAGGGTACGGCGGGCGTCCGGCTCTAGCCTTCCGCCAGTGATACGCCTTCACGGGCGTCTCTGGTGGACTTGGACTTAGGTACGTGGTTAGCTGTAGGTATGAACACGTTCATCTGCCTCGGTAGCATGTGGCCGGGGCGTTCATCCCGCGCGCATCTAGCGCGTCTTAGTAGCAGTCTAGACGAGGGCTTAAGGCGAGGAGACGCGCGGGACACGTGAGTTGCTCTTTAAGTTGGAAGCTGTGTCCGGACATTGTCGCAGGATACTGCAACGACATCTTTGGTACAAGCCCGGAGAGCTAGTAGAGGATGAGCTAGACATTCTCCGTTCCCTCCAGGCGCGTAGGTTTCTGGGAACTGAAAAGACGCTTCGGCGTCGGGAGGTGAGCGTGCCTACAGTTCCACCACTAAAGAGAAGATTTGGTAGTAGATTTTAGAGTCGATGGCTTAGCGGTGGCAACCGTTGCGCAACGGGAAGTTAGCATACCTACAGCTCCTGTAGATATACGGAAAATAGGAAGGGTGTTGTGCGTGCGTGCACCAGGGGCAGCTCACCGAAGCCACTAGTCTTTTGAGAATCGGATAAAGTCTGTGCAAACGGGCTGACCGGACTGTGAAGGTCCCTGTGCTTGCACAGGTTACAGTGCCCTTCTCGTATACCCTAAGGGTCGGTAAGGAGGGTCACTACAGTCAAAACTTATGTAGAAAGGAACGGGGTTATACCTATGAATTTCATTTCTAAGTTACTTGATTGAATTATAACAGCAACTACAATCGGCTCCTGCATTCGAGAACGGAACACTAAGAAATAAAACCAGAGAAATTAGATATTATCAAGTGTTACTTAGTCGTTGATGTGTTGCTCGCTTTTGTAACGATTGTGTAATTTTAATAATATATATATAATATATAATAATAATAATAACGCACACACTCAACATAGCCCCGCACTAGGGAAATCCTGTGTCGCGGGTGCTATGGACACACACATAGACAACCACAAATTACACCCAAACTCACGAGAGAAATAAATGTAGGCCATATAAATATTTCTCCCGGCCCGGGAATCGAACCTGGGACCTCTGCGTGGCAGTCCGGCATGGTAACCGTTCGGCCACGGAGGCAGTAAAAATATTATGGACTTTGAATACTATTACGACTATTGCAAGGTACGTGATCCCAAATTTTTGGGATCTCGGGATGTCTAGGGGTTTCAGGAGCTGGTTACGCGACAAGTATTACAGAATTCTTAGTAGCCGTTAATCTTGGTGTACGGTTGGCCAATACTGCCAAAATAATAAAAAGAAACAAATTAGCGAACCTGTTTGTCCTTTTGCAGCTGCCGCGTGATGGCATCGCTGCGGCGTTTTTGCGTTTTGAGGTCGTCGCCATCGCCGCCGCTCTTGCCGCCCGGAGAGCCGAAGCAACCCATCGCCGACCACGCCGCCCACCTGTAAATGATAGGAAACCAGGTTTATCGCTGCAGATTTGGACTTACCAAAGAAACACGTGCCATTTTCGTGAACATATTGCTATCATCAGGTTTAAGTCTAACTAAATTACGACACATTGACGCCAGTAGCGGCACGATTTGAAATGAAACTATTAATTAGTAACAATATTACAAATTACAAGTAAGAGTTTATGTCATTAACACATTACATTACACATTAAAAAAAAAACATAATTAAATAAACATCATGATATTATTTAGTTTCAGGAAATTAGAAGCAGTAGAGCTCCTTGTGAATGAGTTCGTCCAAGGAAGTACTGCCACTGTACCTATTTCTGCTGCCAAGCAGTAATGTCAGCATTACTGTGTTTCGATTTTGAAGGGTAAGGGTGATGGTTAGTGACGAAAGAGACTCAGTCTTTTAAGGCCTTTTAAAAAACCTCGACTGATTTTCAACGCTTCACCACTAGTCTAGTCTTTTAACCCTCAAGTCTTGAGTCATAAGACTAAAACTAAAGACTAATTAGATTCGAAGTCTTTTAACGCTAGGAAGCTTAAAAGACCTATAGGACTAAAACAAAGAAAAAGACTAAAACGACTAAAAGGACTGGCGCCTCATAGCTTCGGGAGTCACGAGTGAGCCGTATGGCGTGATTTTATTTCTACCCACAAGTTATTTATTTTATGATTTTTATTATAAGTAAATAAACGTGATTATTTACTACATACTACTTACGTGATTTTTATTTATAAACTTCGGGTTTAATAATACATAAAATAGGTATAAGTCTTTTGCAAACAACTCGAGTCGTTTGAGTCTTTCAAGTCGTTTAAGTTTTTTGACTCTTAGTATAACGACTGAGTCTTATTAATAAAATCTCGAACCCCCAGTCTTAATTTTAGAGTCGAGTCCTGTAAAATGGAGTCGAGTCGTTATAAAACGCCTTAAAAGACTGAGTCTCTATCATCACTAGTGCTGGTGAAATTCCAGGCACATGAGACTTGTTAACTTATGTTTCAGGTTGACGGACGCAGTGGCAAGCTCTGAGTGGCACTGCAACTGTTATGGACAAGCGTGCAACTTACCATCAGGCGCACGACTTGTTCGTCCCTTCACTTGATATTATAAAAAAAAAAGAAAAAGAAGCTCTTTAATGTCATAAAATTGCTTTACTAGTAGCCACCTCTTTAATCTTAAAGTAAACCGGTGAACTGGTTTGTTCACAGCATCACACAGCTGGCGCATTGAGACGCGATAGTTGTACCAACATATCCATATAAGAGAATGCAAAGCGTTGTGTCGCAAAGACAATTATTCAAGAACCACTTAAAGGTGTTAGAATTTAGTATAAAGACTACATCAAGTAATCATATATTCCACAGGGCAAATTTTTACACCTGAAAACGTCATTATTTAAGCTACTGCTCGTTCACTGCTAACTTCCCTGAGAAAAACGAGCAAGAAACTCTAGGGATTGCTTTTTTCAAATAAACTTAAATACTATGGAATACACTTTAAATCATATTTGTGTATGGAATCTAGACTCATGTCGTCCCATACATCATTCGAACACGTAGTCTTCAATTTTGTAACATAACTCGGTTAATGATATTGCTGGTTAGAAAACGACTGATAAAGATTGTACATCTTGGAGTATTGAATTGTATGGTAGTGCGGCATGAACAATGGTAGGAGACAGAGACGTTAGAAAGCATTTGAAATGTAGTGCTGGAGAAGAATGGAGGGAATTCCTTGGGCGGAAAGAGAAACCGATAAGGAGGGATCAAGAATAGTGCAAAAAAGAGAAGATTATTAAAGACATTAGAGTTTATATAATTTGTATAATGTAATATAAATTGTTTGTATATGTACGTAGTCCTGCAATAAACGGGCTAGCGAACTGACGTCTCTAATTTACCTCACCTATACCGAATATCACATTGGCGAACGAGGTTAGAAACGGTGAATTTGTGCGTGGTTAAATTGTCGACTCTCTGGGGATAATTGCACAATTTTGTATTTGTAATGTCTTTCGGAAAAGTGAACGACTCTGATTTGAAGGGAGGGATGTGGTCTTCTTATGTTGATCGCTTAGAAATGTATTTCACTGTGAATGACGTGAGGTTAAAATTATCAACGTTGATTGCGGTAATAGATGAGACATATGAACTTTTAGTGAACTTGGCCAGTCCTATTAAACCGCCAGATTTACAATACAAAAAGGCGGTAGACCTTTTGCGGGAACATTTACAACCAGCTCCGTCAACGCTGGCCGAACGTTACCGATTCAGACTGTGGAGACAGGGACCGGAAGAGAACGTCGCCAGTTATACTGCGGAATTAAAGAAACTTTGAATCATGAATTTGTAAACAGTTGAACTCTCAATTTGTGTTTATATCCAATGGTAGCATTTCTCAAGTAGTTTGTACCACGGTCTGGACTGGAATATTGTTAATTTAATGATTCGTTTTTAAATTGCAATTCGTTTTTAAATGCATGCAAGTGACAATTGCCTTAAATCTTCTTCTTATCGTGTCGATACTTCTTTTATTTTAAGGGCTATATGGACCTTGAATAGTACGTCGCTACCTTGACTGCTGCGCTGTGCGTGGCCGCGTAGAGATCTTCCTTCGTATAGGTATTAGGACACAAGGGGCGCAACAGCAAGTGCTGCATGGACTGTGTAGGGGCACCGCAGTCACATTGGGTTGGACTAGTATCCCTGAAAACCCATTTACACACAGTGTCTCTGCAGCGTCCTACCTGAGTGCGAAGTGGGGGGGTTTTTTCGTTTCCACAATGCCCACCTAGTGACTGTTGTACGGTCACTCGTAGCCTTTGTGGTGCACACGAAACTTTTATGGATTTTGAGGCGAGCTCGGGGAATTTGGTGGCCATATAAAGGGTGTCGACTGTTACTCTCTTATTTGTGCTTCTCCGCGGAGCATGTTACATCCCGACGCACACATGGTGGTGCAATACCTGCTAGAGGATATACCATATTGAGGGGAGTTGGCTTGAGACAGCCGGTGTCTCAGTTGTCTTAATGAGATTGAGTATCTTTGAAGTCATAGAGAACCGACGGGGAAAGATGTTTGGGCACCTGAAATGTCATGGCAGCTTTCTTAGTAACATTATAGAAGATAAAGGAAAGAGAGGCAGTGGATGACAGAGACGAAGTTATTTAGATCAGATAGGGCGGTGAACTGTGATGGTTGGCGATTATTTCACCGACAAGAATCTCTGAAATAAGAAGCTGGGTAATGACCACTGACCGGAAATGAGTTGAATCTACCTAAAGTATGAACGGTTTCTTAATATGGACATACCCATTTCGTTATCAATGCGTTTAAAATTTCTCTTTTTACTGTTTATTATCTAAACATTCCCAAAAGTAGGTTGTCTCATGTTCATTTTTTAAAAGGCTAAAGTATTTAAATAGGTAAGTGCCATGGAAACACAAATACAATATTATTTTTTGAGACAATAATTTGTAGTAAATGTACAAAATGTACTCAAATTTCAATAAATAATATGCATACCTATTCAAATATAATCAATCAGTTCCGAGAAGTTTCGTGACTTGTAGAAGGGAATGTCCACGGTATTCTTTATTTTATCTAAATTAACTCCCTCAATTCCTAGCACTGGTAATGAGAGAACGTTTAATATTGCAATTCATATAATTTACAAGATATATACACAACAAGGGGACGTAAAGGTTTCCGTCTATATACAAATAATTCCACTTAAAATTTATTAAATCTTTAAAAATAAATCATTCACACAAACAATTTCTACGGTCGTTAATTTAACCATGACAGAATCCGATGAGTATCCGAAATACCTCGTTGAGTGTTGGTTGAATGACAATAACACATATCTCGTGCGTCGGTGTCCGCCTGCCGAGGTACAGTGAGACAATATGGTCGACCTCACCGGCCAGACGGCCATTCTTAGCGATGCTTTAGGGTTGGCAAAAGCCAATGTAACAATTTTAGGTTAAATTTACATTGCCACGAGATGCAAGCGCATTTTTGTAACGAAATTGTACATAGCATAATGTTAATGTAAATTCCAATTGCGCGAGCAGACCGTGGGCCGAGTTAACACAAATAATAAGCAGGAGGTAGATAGTCGGCACCCTTTATTCGGCCACAAGCTCCCACCTATACAACTATCAAGCCGTAAGAGCTTCCTTCGACATACTACCGCTATATAAGATAGCCCAGCGGACGCGAGGTGCAAACTTTGGCAAGCCAAATTCGCTGCTCCTCATTATTTTATTACCCTAGTCGAAAGTCTTCCCCCAGAGTACGAGTTGCAGTGAGCGGTATGCAAGTCCCCGAATCGTCTCAGATCACAAGTTGTCCGATGTAGAGACAAACGTGGTGAAATAGGGATATATCAATCCGAATCAAAACCATTGTGCCCTTGGATCCCCCACACAAAGCATGTCTCACTTGCTCTCATGCCCACTGTGTCCGACCAGCTGCACCCGCGAAGACCTACTAAAGGCAACAGATAGGGGCTGCTTATTGGGCCAAAGAAATATAACACAAGATCTGTACTAACTTTTCTGTCATTGTGACTCGACAAGAAGAAGATAAGCATTGACCAAAAATGTTATTTACACCTGCAATCACTGGTTGCCTAGTAACGTTTTGTTATTAAACATTCCATATCGAATTAGGCTAGAGTATAGACACGATACGGTAGCTGCGGGAATTCCCTAGACTGCGCGAATTCCCGAGACGCGCGACCTGTCTTTTTTGGCTCGTATTTAATTTGTACTTTACAAAAATCCGCTGCCATAACGTTCCGCGGCAAAATAAATTGAGCCTTATTATAAATCGCCCTTCATTAACCAACCAACACCGGCAGTCACTTCTAGAGGGCCATTACTTTGCAAACCAAACTTTGTTCGAATGTTTGTTTTATTATTATACAATCGCGATAAAAAGACTGGACCTTGATTAAGTTGAAATATTGTGAATAGTTAGATTATGAGATAGGAGATAAGTTATAATGGACGTGGAAATGACAAACTAAACTAACACAGTTACCTGATCTCCAACTAGGGAGTTTCCTGTACTATGAACAACGAAACGAACTACCTGAGAAAACTTCAACCGCACTATCTAGGACACAGAGACTAGAAACTATATAGAAAAGTTATATGTTTCGTTCAGAGGGTTTCGATTCCTCTGAAGTACCGAAGTAAACCCTTTCTGATCTGATACACTACGCACAATAGAAGCGTATTACTAGGTCATCGAATTTTGGCACTGGTGAGTTAATTAGCACTCAATCAACTCTCTCTTACTCTAACCAATTATCAATTACCCGTAAAACAGTACTGACCAATAAACGACTGGGTCTGTATGTGTTACGAAAATGATTTCGGCCAATCAGAACCAGTGACTTGTCTTAAATAGCCTTCAAACACAAATTAAAGCCTAAATTACTTTTAGATCCTTAAATGATGGCGCTAGTATTATCTAGTTTCACCGAAGTTCGTGTTGTCTGTGAGAATAAGAAATCAGTTCTTTGGTATACCACTAGAGTATTACCATCGGCCATTGAAGATGATAACGATGTGAGTTATTTAAGTTGCAAATTTCCCAAAAGAGTGATGTGTGAGTTAATTAATCACAGATTGTACTCGTAGAAATGCCAATTGAATTGTCCTTAAGTGTGTTGTGCGAAGTGTGAAGCACGAGTTTCAGTAGTAGACTGCGTGTAGTCAGAAAGATGGTAGATCGATTAGGCTTTGTAGAAGGTAAGAGGTAAACATAGCTCTAAGCGATATTTAGCGCTACATCGCTGTTTCAGTGTTGATGCGGTGTAATTTTTGATTTTGTTTCATACAGTGACGTCACGTATCACAAAATTGCTTTAATATTACATGGTCACTGCTGACTCAGTAGATCCGAAATGTTTTTTTTAATAAAAAATCTGACCTCAAGTTTTCTAATCCGTTTTCAGTGTGTTTTATTTTCATTGAAATTTCATTTATGTGCCAAGTTTTATTGAAATCCGTTAACGGAAGGTGGGTGAAATTCAATAAACCGAATTCATCTCCTCAATTTTCTTCGAATTTCAAGGGTACCACTACAGAGGTACCTTATTCCCAACACAAAAAGAAACACCGAAATCGATTCACAAGTGTCAGAGTAATCGCGTAACATACATATAAAAAAATACAAACGAATTGAGATCTTAATCCTTTTTTGAATTCGGTTAAAAATTTCATTTCCAATGTGTAACAATCGCGAAAATGTACGAACTCGAAATATGCAATTCGGTTCTTCGATACGGGTCTTTCTACCTACATTGGACAAGTATAGCGTCTTTACTTAGGGAAGATCCGTGGCCAGCTCTGGAACGTATATGGTTTCGTACAGATTATTCAGGCTAGGCACCGTTTATGTCTCGCCTAGATTTATAAACAAACTGTTATAAGTTTGAGACATTATCGGAAAGTTACAATCCAGATATATTTATGTGGTCTGTGATCTAGATAAACGATCGTCACAATCTGTTTTTATAGAATTAAAAATACTAAAAGTAGATAAATATAGCTAGTTTTACTATATTTTGGCGTATACGTGTACATATACATAATTTATTTCATATATACATAATGTAGCATGTATTATTTTTCCTTTTCATGCGATAAAAGCATTTTCGACGTATGATCACATGTGACTTTATTATAGAAAGGGTACGAAATTAAAGTCCAAGGTACAAGCCGCCACAGGGATTCAACCTTCGGCTGCTCATTTGAAGCAACCGTTTTCCTTTTGCAGTACCACTGTTATCTAGGGTCGGGGGACTAAAGCACATAAGTCATAAAAGTGCTACATTTGTTTATATATTTTTTGTGTTGGTTTTAGTGTTGAAAGTTAAATAACCTCTAGAACAAAGTTAGGAATTTATGAAGTAACAAATGAACTTGACTTATGTGCTTTAGTCTACCGATCCTAGTTATGAGGCAAAATATTTGTGTATTTATTAAATTTTGTCAATCTAAAACGTTTATAATGGTTCTCTTTTTAATCCTCGCATAAATATAGAAAGGATTAACCGTCGACCTCTTTCTCGTAGAGAAGCGACTGTTTTCCAACATAACTATTACCGCTCTTCATTGGTCCACTACAGCAATGAAAAGTTCACCTGAAACTTTAGAAGCAGTTCCCATTCGAAGTGACGTTTTATCAAATTATAGAGTCTCTCAATAATAATTACATTCGCTTGTCTCCGTAAAACTAGAATAAGGGAGTTAACAGACTTTTCAACTAAGTAGCAGCTTTAGAAGCAGTAGAGCTTCTTGTGCAAGAGTTCGTCCAGGGTAGTACTGCCACCTTACATATTTCTACCGCCAAGCAGTAATGTCAGCATTACTGTGTTCCGGTTTTGAAGGGTGCTGGTGAAATTACAGGCAGATGGGACTTGTCAACTTATGTCGCAGAGTGACGGACGCATTGGCAGTGCCCCTCAGATCAATGCGATTTAAAGCTCTGAGTGGCACTGCAACTGTTATGAACAGGCGTGTTAAGCTACACGCAGGCGCCATCAGGCGCACGACTTGCTCGTCCTGTCACTTAATATTATAAAAAAAAACTAGGAATCGGCTTGAGTCGGTTAGAAAAAGGTTCATGTCCACGAAATAAATGCCTTTTGCTTCCACTCGGATTGCCGACGCGAATTTTAAGCTCATATTACTTGTTTATTTTATTTATAATAGAAATAATAATAATAACAACTGAAAGTAATTTTTTTTGATGTGGCGCTAGGCAAATAGGTATGGCTGGTATCATTCATCGGAAGATTTTAAAAAACTTCCCAAAAAAATATTTTTCGACTTTAGTCACTTTATTATTAAAGGTGTGATATAGAGGACCCCGAAGAGAAACGTGTGTGGGTTGAAGAATTTTTGTCGCGGTTAAGAAAAAAATTTTTTTGATCTCTCTGGTTATTTCATAAAATCACTGGTAGCTCTTTTCCCAAGTAGCAATAAATATAACACCTAAACAAAATCGTAATAATATATTACATGTTAAATTTGCAACTGTACATAGTAAATATAAAACGCTACATCGAGTAGCTGAAGAAGTAATTTTTAATCGTTTTGAGAGCGAATTCGTAAAGGCAACACTTTCCGTGGTATGTACCTAACGAGTTATTATTATTTTTTAATACTAATAATAACACACCACACTCATAGCCCGGCACTAGGGAGACCCTGTATCGCGGGTGCAATGGACACCCAGATATACAACCACAATTTACATCCAAACACACGAGATAAATAAATGTAGATAGCTCGTAGAACCCGGGACCTCTGCGTGGCAGTTTTGCACGGTAACCACGGTTCGGCCACGGAGGCAATTAAGTTATGGAATAGAAGTAACCATTAGTGGTATGTTATCAGTCAGTATTAATATATTTTTATATAAATAAAGAAATGTTACACTATCACACCTGTAGCATGAAATTGACCCATTGTTAAATTCCAACTTTTTTTTTCACAACAACTTTCATGTTATTTAATTTATTGTTCCTGAAATAAATGTCCTGGAAAATAATGATAGACATTCAGCTTTATAACCTTAAAAATGGATTCTGATATTTAAAAATATAATTTACAAAAAGTATAAGGTCACTTATTTTACAGAACTTTTTTGTTGTCGTTCAAGTGTTAAGACTCTTTAATTTTCACCAGCTAAGCAAGGTGTTATAGCCTTATCACAATTAACCCGTTTTAACAACAAAAAAGTACTTTAAGTAATAAAGTAAGCCGTGCTTGTAAAAAAATTATGATGATTTTCGGAAAGAAAACGTTTCGTAATCCGTAATTTTTTCGCCAATGGTTGTGGCGTGTTTGAAGTTTAGGCACACCCCGGACACTCCATACAACGGTCGAAAATTATTTACCTACTACTACTACATACAGCAAGGCGCTATCTGCACACGCGCAAACGTGTGCGTGAAGTGGCAGGGTTACCCATCACTTTCTCGCACTATTACGTTACGTGGTCAGAGCGGCAACATAGCGAAAATTCTAAAGCGAATCTGTTATCTATGATTCTATTAATAGAATCCTAATAATTATACATGTCTATTAGATATTTATATGGACATATCATTATATTTTTCATTAATTCACTAACAAGTGTAATATTGAAGATTTATTTAAAAAATATATTAAAAGGACTTAAAATGTTATATTTCGGACATGTACTTTTAAGTAAGGTAACCAAGGTATTTCAATAATATAATATAACTTATCCAAGTTTAGTTAATAATTAGATATATTCAGTGCCTATGTAATATTTATCGGCAATACGAATAGAAAATTCGCGAAGTCATAGCGTCTCATTATATTGATATAATAAATCTGTATTTTTTATACATACATATATTACTCTGCAGTAAATAAATGAAGAAAACAATAACTGAATGATTGTCACTAGTAACAGGTTTCTTACCACGGTATAACTTCTTTTTATTTTCCCGATATTTCGGAACGGTTGCACGCTCCATGGTCACGGGTTGACTGAGTCAACCTGTTACTAGTGACAATCATTTAGTGAATAACCACGAAAGTCTTAAAATCTAAATAACTGAATGAGTCAGACATAAGTTTGTTTTACTTACTTCGGTTTATCTTTCGGAAAATGATGATAAACAGCCGTACACAGCACAATTAGCGATCATTATAAATAGTAACGTAAAGTTATGTTTTATGTTAACGTACAAGTTTCGTAATGAATAAATGAAAACAATATTCAAATATCAAAGCCGACTTAGCGCGAAAACGGCTCGCCGGCAGCCTCGTTGTCGTTCAGTCAATGTGACCGACAATGTGCGGGCGTGGTGCGGTATCTAAAACCAGGGAGGGGCGGAGAGTGTCCGTTCTCTTATTCTTATTCTCTGGTTTCGGCATAATATCGTCTGCTTAAAGGTGCAACCACATAAGTGGCATTTTCCACAAAAAATCTTCAAATTATGTACAAGTTGTAAGAAATTCCCCATCTTTCTGGAGATAAAACTCTTATTAAGTTTAAATAGCTTTTTTGTTATTGAATTTCACGTGCAGAAAGATAGTTATTTTCTTACTATAGCTATATAAATTAAAGACTTTTGTGGAAAATGTCACTTACGTGGTTTTATCTTTAAACAGATGATATAGATAAAGAGCAAAAATAGTTATTATGAACAATTTACGTGTGAGGTATCGAGATATTCTCGAGGTATTGCAATCAAATTTGATACACGCTCACTATTTTCCATGCTTTATATTTTTACTACTGAGCATAATCATCTTGATAAAAATGTGACTTTTATAAAATTAATTGGAACAACAAAATGCTACTGCTTGTAATGTCGTGCCATGTGTTTATAACAAAGACGTATTCAAACGTCTCAAATGTCAATCTTAAAAATCACAAACGTAATCGTTTTCCCAAAGATTTCTCTTCATGTTTATTTAATTGTCTTCCCTTTGTGTGTAATTTTTAATCAAATATTAAAAGGACGAAACTATGAATCAGCATGGGTAAATAACAGATATCATAATAATAATTACATACATACAAAAACTCACGCCCTAGCCCCACAGGAGGGGTAGACAGAGACCACGGAACGCCACTTTAGTCTATCCTGACATAATAATTATCGGGTAATTATCGGATAATTATCATAATAATTATCAAAGAAAATAAATATCTTGAAAATTTCGAACCCTGCAACTAAGTATAATAGACATACATAAAGTGATTTATTAAAAAATGCACCATCTTTACGACTTACAATAGTTATAATATATTACGTAAGAGGGTATATCAATTCTAATTCCACGTGTGGTAACCCTATATCCAAAACCGTGTAGGGCTATTGAGCGGGCGATTGTTCTCAATAATGCAGCAAATATGCTAATGGCACATTGCCCGCCTTTGTCGCCGCCACGAACGTATTAACGTCGACCGTTGACTGGCATTGAAGCCTTCACAGGCCAAAAACTATACACATACAGATGTAGTTCACCGTTAATATTTGATCGAGGTTCAAAAAGATAGGGCAGTTCCCTTTTTCCCTTGACGTGCACGTGATTATCTTGCTGATATTTTGGTCATAGATTATAATAATAATAGATAGCATTATATTTTTTACGACACCAAGTGACGAGACGACCAAGTCGTGCGCCTAGCGACAGCGACAGGTTTGTTAATGACAGTTGCAGATCTGAGCAGTATTGCCCTGCGTCCATCGCTTTCGAGACACAGCTCAAACGCGGGCACAGTTCAAACATCTCATATTCTGTCATTTGCTATATTGCTGTAGTGTCCTACGAGGGTAGAGACAACTCTACCATCAATAATGGTTCCAGTATTAATTAACATTAACGTCCATATTCTCCGTGGCGGTAATGAGTTCTTTTGTTTATGATATTGAGTGATCGAAAGAACAAGTCTGGTGGTTAGCAACACGCGTACCCATAACAGTTGTAATAAATAAAAATAAAAATAAATAAAATACTTTTATTTCGGACAACAAGTTCCATATTTTGTTAGTAATAATAATAATAGAAAAAGAGTTTATAAACTAGTGTTAGTAAATATTTGTACATCATCAATTGGTTAAATCACCCTCCTTACGAAGCATTAATGCCACTAAAAAGCTCCTAAAGTTGAGACATAAAGTTGACAAGTCCCATGTGCCGGTAATTTCACCAGTACCCTTACCCTTCAAAGTCGGAACACAGTAATGCTGACATAACCGCTTGGCTACAGAAACAGGTAAGGTGGCATTACGTCACTGGATGAACTACTTCACATGGAGTTCTACCGCTACTTAAAAGTAATTTGCTTAGCTACGAAATAAAGATTATTCAAGTTTGAACACAACCGTCTCTAGAAGATTTCATACATATAGACCATCGAGCATGTAACCAGAGATATATATATACTTGACGATATAGACCCATTTTAATATATTATATTATCGTTGATCACCAACCTAATATTACGTCTCTGGGCCTAGGTCTCCTTCAGGTTGCTAACAGATTGACTGCTTGTTTGCAGTTAATGCGTGAAGTCATAACAACTTCATGCAGCCGAGACCACGCATGAAGATGATTATCAAGTCGGTTTCGATTGCATGTAGTTAATGCGTGAAGTCGTTATCAATAGATATGCAACGGATAGTGATATGGCCGGATACCGGTGAGCAACAAGGCCGAATAGCCGGCCGACGGATATCTGACCCATTGCCATAAACATATCGCGAAAGGTTTACAGGGCGCATCGTCATGTTTGATTGATTAGCGAATTTGATTTGTCGTGGTCACTTGGTTTTTATAAAAACGATTAAATTATTCGGTAATACAATCCAATACATAACAGAAAAATGTTAACAATAAAAAAAATCACAAATTCTGCAATATTTTAATATCAGTATTGTTTGTTTGTTAAGCCGAATGCAAATTCCTCGCGGTGGAGAAGGAAAAAAGCAATTACATCACTCTTTGGCTATATTAAAATTTCTAGTAGTTGCAAGTATAAGCCTAGCACTTGATACACCCGTTATTATTTTGTTTCAATTTCATTTCATTAATTTATTTATGATCTAATTCTAAGATTTGATACCAGATTTGCGAATAAAATTTTATCTACTTACGTACACGTTTCATAATTGCAGGTACACGTTGTATTTGAAGATAGGTCAATCGTTCGTGATCGCGATCCTTTCATTTGATCGTCTAACAGTAATAAGTAGTACTTAAAATTTAACAAAGTTTGCAAGAGTTTATAGTAAAAAACTGTCCTCTGAACCAGGTGTTGTTTATGAAAATAAATAGAACCTACTTTTACCACTTAATGCAGAACAACTGGTCTTCATCCACCATAATTTGCCTTTATTGAAATTTGAGTACTAAATTTACAGATAACGTTATCTAACTTCATAGTTCTTTCACTTTCAAGTGATAAACAGATTGTCAACGATCCTGTAGTTGTTGTTTATCGTAGTATTATCACTTTAATCAATAAATCAATTTATTTAGCGTACTGATTACGAATTTTTCTCAGTTTTAAACATCCGGTATCCGGACGGATATTGTTCTACTAGCCGGTATACGGCCGGATAGTAAAAATAGGCCAGATACCGGATAGTTACCGGATATTCGTTTCGTCTCTAGTTATCAACTTCATTCTGTATTCACTCAGTCGAGGTCTCGGATAACGAGATCATTAGAGGTCCTTAAGAAAATCGTTAAAGCTGTTGGCGAGTTCACCCCTTCTCCGAGAGACGTGAACCTTTTTCGACATGCGAGAGGTATTGTTATTACATATCCACAAGCTTAAAAATTTAAGCCGTAATTGAATACGTACAAGGTCAAGACTACATCAAGGTTTAAATTGACATTTAAGGTTTAAATTCAACTTATTTATTGATTTTGTTATTCATTTATTTAATACAGCCAACATGACCAATGTACATATTTAGTAGCAGTAGAGCTCCTTGTGAAAGAGTTCGTCCAGGGAAGTACTGCCACTGTAATGTGAGCATTACGTGTTTCGGTTTTGAAGGGTAAGGGTAAGGTTATTTATTTACACATATGGACAGCGACGTGTGACGCAACTTGGGTGTCCGGTAACCAGGCTCGGAACTGTCGATACATGACACGCTTCGGCCAAAACTCCTTCATGAAAGAGAGATAGATCATCAATTATAAAATAGAAAATTAAATGTGGTGCACGAAAGGAGCCTCTCCGCACGATGACGTACTCATACCATTTCTGTATGTCTTGCGCACTCTGGTCAACAATCGACTAGTACCTTACGCCGTTTGGTAAATCCTTTCACCACGATGCGCTTTACAGTGTATGCCATCGATAAGAAGAAATCTAGAAGAAAGGTTCTTTCATCATCAACCGTTTTATACGTCCGATTGCTGGGCACGGGTCTCCTTTCAGACGAGGGTTTAGGCCATAGTCCGCCACGACCATTAGGCTACGAAGGCTCTTTGTATTGGGTTTAAACGCCTTTTTATTTGCCAGCGCCACCCGTGAGAAACTTATGTAAGTTTCTTCATGTATGTTTAAAGTCGGTACTACCCCAACTCGAATCCAATTTTTTTCCGTGCTAATACGGTTCATTTTGCATGGGTTTATTTCACCCTAGCTTTATTTCAGAATATTTTTTTTTTACAAACGAAATTAAAACCGTTTGAAAAAGGCGAGAGAGATTGATAGGGCATCATCCGCATTGGCCTGAAACTGAAATCATCCCGTACTCTAGTTTTGGCAAATATTCCATGCGTGCTGGAACCTCCAAGTCTCAGTCGATCAGATGGGAAAAGGCCCGACACTGGTGGTGTCGTGGGAGAGGGGTAGGTATCTCCTATGGGATTCGACATGTGTTAGCACATTTGCAGCTTCGCATCTCAGCAGCACAGTGACTTCAGCTGGTGCAGCTGCTGAGTCCGTTACTCGCAAGAAATGAGAAAAATATCGTAATTTGGAAAGTCGCTACATTTTCGTTTCGCTTGCTGTTGAGACGGCGGGTTGTTGGGTTAGCGATGCGAAAAAGTTTGTAGCGAAAATCGGGCGACGGCTAAGACAGAGTGGAAATGACTCCCGCGCCGTGTTGTTCTTGGCACAAAGATTGCCCATTACCATACAGCGAGGAAATGCGGCAAGCGTGATGGGCATCTTTACGCCGGGATCAGCGAGGGTCGAGCTTTTTGAGGAGTGAGTGAGAGCACTAAACCATGGCATGGTAATTGGTAATTTCTTAATTGTTATTCATGAGATATAAGACTTGTTTTATTTAGTTCAGTTGATATATAAAAAAAATCATTGGTATGTGTAAAGTATCTATTGAATACAGCGGTTTTCTTGTAAAATTTCGAGGTAAGTTTGATATTTATTTATCGTGAAAATTATTGGCAATCGTGTTTTCACAACGTGTACTAATCAGTGTATATCTTAAATTTTACTATATATTTTTTCCAAAGCTATTGATTCAACACTTTCACTGTTATGCGGATTCAACCAAAGCCATTTGAGGTTGTATCGACTGTTAATTACGTAAGACACAAACAAAATTGACAGTTTGTATTGTTTCCCACCATATTAGTTAGTGAAGATGGCGGCGTTAATATTAACTTTGGTTATCAATGTTGGTGATTTAGATGATACAAACGCATGGTGCTTCCAGCTATTAAAAATTTTGGGGTGATAAGAAACCCTTTTCAGGTGAATCTGACCTACGAATGAGTCGTAGTTTTAATAGATGTGACGACTTAAAGTGTAATTTGATTAACTACGAAATAAAGATCTTTGATTCTTGTTTTTGCAAAAGATTGTAGTTTTTTAAAATATTCTACTATTATACGGAAAAGTTTTCAGCTTGTAGTTGAAAATAATGATGAATCCTTACCTTATTTCTGAGGATAATTGACCGATCGATCTATAAATAGCCGACCACGCGGTCACACGCATCCCATTGTTACAGTTTTTGCTGCGCTCGCGCACGTTAATGCATGATTGCTCGTCTTTTAATTGTCACTGCCATCTCACTGATTGTACGCATTGTTAACATTAGAAGTCGATGAACACTTAACAATTTTATTGATAACCTTTTTATATGAATAATTAATCACATGTTTTTCAGTTCGCCCATGTTTGTCTGTCGTGGACAAGGGTAGTACGTTAACCTAAGGGTCGTAGCGCACTTGCGAGCACACTTCAGCAGTGGGTCTGTATCTAACGTGTTTCACATTATATAGTACAAGTTAACATCAAGAATGCTGAGCAATGCGGCACATGTTTATTCTTATTAATGGATGAAAAACAATTATAATAATACACTCGAGGACTCATAATTTAAGTTACCTTGTATATTTATTTTCAAAGATCCAGAATACAAAAACATCTTAATAGGAAAAAAGTTATCCCGGGTAAAAATCCCGGAATTAAAAATTCAAATTTTTCAACATTTTAAGGAAACGACGTTTAGGACACAATGTATTTATATTAATTGTTAGCCAGATGCATTGGATGATGGTAGTCATTGGAATTGCATATTTTATTGTGTAATAATTTATATAATTTCGTGGCCTCTTCGGTCGAGTGGCTTGCAAACCGGTGTTCACGGTGTCGCCATCTCTGAGGTCTCGGGATCGATCCCCGACAGAAAACTATCTTTTCTATACTGTTTGGGGTCTGGGTGTACGTGGTGCCGTCGGTGTTACCGATTTCCATAACACTAGTGCTTTAGCTACTTACTTTGAGATCAGAGCAACATTTGTGATATTGCCTAATTTAATTCCGTACCTAAAAAAAAATATTAGTAAAACTTAATTGTGTAATAATTTAAACTTGTTTAATTTAATTGTGTAATAATTAAATTTCTAAACTTTCATTATAGAATAATAAGATAATATAGGCACTAACCAAAGCACCCAGACCAGAACCAATTATGAAATGTTCGTTTCTCAATTGTTCCTACCGGAAATTGAACCCGTTGGGCCGTCGAGGTTATCAATTGTACAATCAATCACACCATCCATAGATAACTCCAAAAATACAAACAGTAAATGACTGTCGCTATCGCTTAAAATAACAAACTTAATAACATATCAAGTTATATAATATATAATAATAACATAACATACCAATGTGTAAGAATTGCGAGAACATATTCTCGCAATTCTTACACATTGGAAATGAAACTTTATTTGAAACCAACTTCAAAAAAAGGAGGAAGATAACTTTTTTGTGAACCGATTTTGATGATTATTTTTCTGTTGGAAAGAGGGTACCTCAGTATTTTGGATCCATTTCAATTTGAAGAAAATAGTCCATCTCCAAGGGTGGCAAACTAGGGGATAAATTCGGTTTCGTGCACTTTCCAGTAAATAGCGTATTTTATTTTACAAACAAACCAACGTTTCGTCACAACCTCTTAGTCAGCCGTGACCATGGAACCTGTAAAGGGCCCGAAACATAGGTTTGTTCGAAAAACACATACACGCAATTTAGGTCCGAAAAATAATAGTTTCCATTCAAAACTTAGTAACATTACAAAGTATATGTTAAAGATAAATAAAAAACAGACTGTCAATATACTACAGTCTTGCAACTAATGCTACAGTAACTTTAAATTTTTTTTTTAGATAAAAAATGTCCAGTTCTGTTAGAATATATTTAGTATGGATGCAGTATTGAAGCGTGCTGACAAGTCGGATCCCATCTTCAAAGACGTCGGTTCATTTGAACCTTAAATACACTGTACACACAATTAAAGATTATATTTTTAACCGTTTGACAGCCTCTGCGGTGGAGTGGCTTGCACATAGCTTTTCTATAAGTGCTTTAGTTACTTATTTTGGGGTCAGAGCAACGTATAAGATTGTTGTCTAATTAACCGGTTAATTTCACCGTTAAATAGAGTCATAATTGTCGTTCTATGATTTGTTTTTATGGTTCCATGCATTGACTTACAATTATATGGACGTCGGGTCCGCGCTAAAAAGTGTCCGCACTTGTAAGGCGCTAAAATCGTATACAGAGCGCCAAACTCCGCTTTAGTCTTCATTTGTTCTACTGACAGCGCGATACTGCGATGACATTACAATTTAAATTTCGAATAGGTTGACTTGGGACATTTTTTTCGTGGTTTTTGTATTAGACCCGTCGTCCATTTATTTGTAAGTCAATGGTTCCATGTGATGGATGAACAAGCGTGCGCAAGAGACATGCCTGTCCATAACAGTTGCAGTGTCGCGCAGAGCTTTAAATCACAAAGATCTGAAAGGTGCTACCACAAAGAGACACAAGTTGACAAGTCCCGTGTGCCTGTAAATTTACCAGCACCCTTACTCTCCAAAACCGGAACGCAGTAATGCTAACATTTACTTAAGATTGACATTTGAGACGTTTGAATACGTCTTTGTTATAAACACACAGCACGACATTACAAGCAGTAGCATTTTGTTGTTCCAATTAATTTTATAAAAGTCAAGGTACTTTTATCAAGATGATTATGCTCAGTAGTAAAAATATAACGCATGGAAAATGGTGAGCGTGTATCAAATTTGATTGCAATACCTCGAGAATATCTCGATACCTCCCACGTAAATACTGTTTTTTGCTCTTTAACTTAAATATATCCTTGTTTATCTATATTATATAGGGTCCATGCTTGAAACTAAACATAACACTAAGTGATTTTTTTACTTATAAATATGGAACCTATAATATATATATACATATAAAAGGATATAATATATTTAAGTTAAAAAGCGAGAAATGGTGTTTTCACTTTCAACAACTTACGTGAGAGGTGTCGATCTGTTATTATACTCATAGCTTTTAATACTTTAAAAATAATTCTTCTTAAAATAAGTCTTTTTAATACTACAAAAATGTTCCTTGTAAGGTCGAAAATTTGGACTTACAACTTTTTACATAGAAAGGGTCTATATCGTTTGTTTAAAGGTAAAACCACGTAAGTGACATTTTCCACAAAAGTCTTTAATTTATATAGCTATGGTAAGAAAATCACTATCTTTCTGCACGTGAAATTCAATGACATAAACGCTATTTAAACTTAATAAGAGTTTTATCTCCAGAAAGATGGGGAATTTCTTACAACTGGTACATAATTTGAAGATTTTTTGTGGAAAATGCTACTTATGTGGTTGCACCTTTAAGCAGACGATATTATGCCTAAACCAGAGAATAAGAATAAGAGAACGGACACTCTCCGCTCCTCTCTGGTTCTAAAACCAGAGAGGAGCGGAGAGTGTCCGTTATTAATTCACTATACAATGTGTTTTTATTGTGTGTCTAAACACCGCACCACGCCCCGCACATTGCCGGTCACATTGATTGAACGACAACGAGGCTGCCGGCGAGCCGTTTTCGCGCGAAGACGGCTTTGATATTTGAATATAGTTTTCATTTATTCATTAAGAAACTTGTACGTTAATATAAAACATAATTTTACGTTACTATTTATAATGGTCTTGAATTGTGCTGTGTACGGCAGTTTATCATCATTTTCCGAAAGATGAAACGAAGCAAGTAAAAAAAACTTATATCTGAGCCTCATTCAATTATTGTTTTCTTCATTTATTTACTGCAGAGTAATATATGTAAGTATAAAAAATACAGATTTATTATATCAATATAATGAGACGCCATGACTTTGCGAATGTTCTATTCGTATTACCGATAAATATTACGTAGGTAGTGAATATATCTAGTTATTAACTAAACTTGGATAAGCAATTTTAAATGCCTTGGTTACCTTACTTAAAAGAACATGTCCGAAATATAACATTTTAAGTGCTTTTAATATATTTTTGAAATAAATCTTCAATATTACTCTAGTTAGTGAATTAATGAAAAATAAAATTAAATAATACATCGATATAAATACCTAATAGACAAGTATAATTATTAGGATTCTATTAATAGAATCATAGATAACAGATTCGCGTTAGAATTTTCGCTATGTTGCCGCTCTGACCACGTACCGTAATAGTGCGAGAAAGTGATAGGTAACCCTGCCACTTCACACACCCATTTGCGCGTGTGCAGATAGCGCCTTGCTGTATGTAGTAGTAGTAGGTAAATAATTTTCGACTGTTGTATGGAGTGTCCGGGGTGTGCCTAAACTTCAAACACGCCACAACCATTGGTGAAAAAATTACGGATTACTAAGCCGTTTTCGTTCCGAAAATCATCATTAATTTTTTACAAGCCCGGCTTACGTTATTACTTAAAGTACTTTTTTATTGTTAAAACGGGTTAATTGTGATAAGGGCATAACACCTTGCTTACCTGGTGAAAATTAAAGAGTCTTAACACTTGAACGACAACAAAAAAGTTCTGTAAAAAAAGTGACCTTATACTTTTTGTAAATTATGTTTTTAAATATCAGAAACCATTTTTATGGTTATAAAGCTGAATGTTATGTGGACCGTTATGTGGAGTGTCCGGGGTGTGGCAGTAATGCACACATGACTGCTTGGTGGCAGAAACAGGTAAGGTGGCGGTAGTTCTCTGGAAGAGTCCTTCACAAGGAGCTCTAAAGCTACTAACAATTAGCACAAGTGTATAGAAACAATTAATTATTATTATTAATCAATGTAATACCGAAGCAATGTAATGAACACCAGTGGTGTCTGCCCGTGGTTTCGTCAAGGTCTGTGCGACACTTAATAATAATAGTCAAAGTCGAATAATCTTTATTTCATAGGTAAGCTAATTACATTTTAAATCGTCATATTGATTAAACTCTACTGCTCATTTGTAAAGCAGATTCGCCTGACAAGAACGAGAAAGAAACTCTAGGGGTTGCTCTTTGAAAATGTACATTTGAACACTATATAATATACAATAATATTTATTTGTAACATCATAGATCGAGAGAATATAATGTGTAATGCCACCCTAAGACATAAGTTGAGAAATTCGATGTGCATGTAATTTCATCGGTACCCTTACCATTCCAAACCGGAACGCAGTAATCCTGACATTACTGCTTGCGAGACTGAAATAGGTAAGGCGGCAGTACTTCCTAGGACGAACTCTTACACAAGGCGCTCTACTGCTACTAAATATGGGGCTAATAAGTATTGGAACAATTAAAATAAATAAATAAATATGGCAGCGCACACCGAACGTGACTGTTACATTTTTATTTGTGTTTGTGGAACTCCAGTTCGATTTAATCGATGTTTAGTATCACCAACCTATTTTATTAATGTTTGTTTCTCTTCAACAGAAAACAGAGAAACACAGAAGAAACAGAGTAAATGAAAAATCGGTGCCCTAATTATTAATTCAAAGATCGAACACAAAGAAAAATTCCTACTATCTGACAGGATGCTCAACCTGCGTCTGCGCCATACCAGAGCGACTCTCGTTAGTAAGATAATGGAGAAAGCAAAAGATGTAGATTAGGAACGTAGCAACAGGAGTTTGTCTATACAAACGGTATAGCTATACAAACGGTTTGCGGTAAGCAGAGACTATTCTCTGCTTACCGCATTGAGAGACAGACGTGATATGTTTGTGTGTGTAATGACGTCAGTAAGGCTCCTGCCAGACGGACAGCATACGCGAACCCGGTGTATACAACTCTATGCCATCGCTGACAGCACGCAGTTATCGTCGCGCACCTAGTTCAGGAGCGCAGTGTATTTGTTGATGTCGAATGGAATAATAATAAAAATTATAAGACATACACACATAGCCCTGCACTAGGGAAACCCTGAATCGCAGGTGCCATGGACACACATAGACAACCACAAATTACACCCAAACTCACGAGATAAATAAATGTAGGCTATACAAATATTTCACTCGGCCCGGGAATCGAACCCAGGACCACTGCGTTTCAGTCCAATACGGTAACAGTTCGGCCACGGAGGCAGTTAGAAGTTACTTGGAGCGTGTCACTATATGATTCAGAACATTTATGATTTCAAATGCTGACTATTTTTTATTAAGGAAATAATCTCTTAAGGCCCCGTGCGCAGTCAACAGCACTTCAAGTTATACACTTTTGTTCGAATATCGCCTCCAGTGCAATAGTACAAGATCCGTCAATGAGTAACTTGATGTGCAATCTTTACATCAAATGTTTATAACATGTGAATTGATTCAGATCCAGACAATATTTAGTTTTGCTATGGCCAGCGAACAATGCAAACATGGGATTCAAATTTTAGTGCTATGTATTGTATATCATGTTACTCGTAATTTATACATTTATAATATTTATTTGGTAAATGAATAGATAATGTCAATGTTATTATTTACTTTAATAACATTCGTATTAATACACTTCATTGCACTTTAGAAGTCAACAATACCAAGTATTATTTGCTTTATCACCTGATAAAAATTATATTGTCTAGACAATTATTTTTATTAATTTTCGTACAGCACAAACTTATTGATAGTCCTTTCCTACAAAACTTGTGAAATGCATATGTAGCTAATAATGACATGGTCAGCTGTGATCATGGGATATTATAAAGGGCCCGAAAAGTTAGTTTGTTTGAAAAAACCAATATAAACGATCAAGATTTGAAAACTTAGTTTCATTTCGTATCTGTAACAATCGCGAAAACCTAACAACTCGATAATAAAATAGACATTATCGATATTAGTATTATCAAAATTCTAAATTTATTACGAAAACTTGTATATACTCTCTCGCGTAATACTCCACCACTTACAACACTCGTTCAATAGCAGAACCTGCAGAAGCCTTTAAAATTACTAAGTGGAAAACTCGGTACTGGCGAAATCCAAAAACGTCACCGCCAAGAAGTAAAAAGAAGAAGAACTAGACCGAACGTTGAATCCCTACCACATCCCTATAATTTCTCTTTTCACAGTTCTGATAGTTAAACTTCACATTTGTGCGTGCAACATTTTACAATTTTCCCCACACACTTCACATGTTGTGTTTTTTTATAATATCAATTAACGGGACGAGCAAATCGTGTGCCTGGTGGGATGTTACAGGGCAGTCCATAGCAGTTGCAGTGCCACTCACAGAGCTTCAAATCGCAAAGATCTGAGGGGCACCGCCACTGCGTCAGTCACCCTGAGACATAAGTTGATAAGTCCCATTTGCCTGTAATTTCACCAGCACCCTTAAACCGGAACGCAGTAATGGTCACATTACTGCTTGGCGGCAGAAACAGGTAAGGATGCAGTACTTCCTTGGACGAACTCTTTCACAAGGAGCTCTACTGCTACTATCTTACTACCTTATCTGATCTTAATGATCTCAAATTACATATCGAAATACAAACTTTTGGTCTTCGTCACGACCTGTATTTTTATGCTAGTTTCAAATTTCACGAGTATCGGTTGAGGAACTCCACGAGTAATTCCGTCCGGAGTAGATGCCAAAAAACCTTCGCTCGTTTTGCTCGCTGCGCTTCGTTTAATAAACGGAATGTGTGTTGTATGTGATTTCTATGTTATTTTTCAGGACGAAGATAAAAATGTGGTGTAAAATGTGGTAAACGCAATAATATTTGTAGTTAGTATTTTAATTAGTTAAATTAGATACTATATTACTTTAAAAATATAATTAAGCACGAAGTTTATAATTTTTTCTTGAACAAAAATTAGTAAAAACGAACTATGTGAAAACGCGTATGAGAGTTTTCACTCTAAGGCGACGATATGCATTCTAAAGGCCAGCGCAAAACTGCGGAAGGCGGGGAAGAGCATTGAAAAAGATGTTATGCCCGCCAACGTACACTGATGAGAGATATCCCTTAAGATACGTACAGATCTGGCTAAAGCGTCGCGAACGCGCTGGATGAGCTGTTCGAGCGCGCATCTCGCATAATGCACGCGTGTAATTAAATACATGTCAATATAATATGTGGTGCGTGAACGGCATACGAATAGATCACACAATGTTATGCGTATGTGCAGCTCGCGAGCCTTTCGCAAACAGGTGCATTTGTGGCGCATTCGGCAAGCCTATACTCACCCTTACGATACCGCGGGAGTCGGTCAGAATACCGCAGAATCAGCTGGAATGCCCCGGCACCCGTCGACATGCCACTGGTCGTTCGGATTTCATTCCGTGCCACTAGCGACTATGAAGTCGAAAAGTTCCAGGCGCGTTCAGACAGACTCCGGCGTCGAACACATGTCGGCGCCTCTCGCCGCGGTATCTTCTGGTGTGCTCTTTAATGCCGCATAGAGAGAAATGCGCGGCGATGCGCTGAGGTCGGTCGCAGAGCATTGAAATTTACACCTTATTTCAATTTAAATAGCATAAAATATACATTGATCAATTTCATGTCCTCTACCTTCCCGTCCGCCGTGAAAGCTTACCAGTTGCATTCCCACTAAAACTGCAGTTGCAGTGACGTGCAGTGTTGCCTCCATCTTAATTGCTTTTCTTCAGCATTCCAGCATATTTTGCACTTTTTTTATTTATTTTACTTTATTTTATAAAGATATTTTTTTTTTTTTCAGTTTTTGTTCTGTTAAGAACATGTTAAAGCAATCGGATTTTTTCTGTTACAATAACAAATTTTGTTAAATATTTTTTGTTTTTATGTAATAAACAATACGGGTTCAGCATCTAAATGAAGTGCAGGCAACTTTCTCTGCACCTCATTGTTTAATACACTTAGGAGCACATGTGCGAACTCGTTAATCATGTAGTAAAGTTAAGGCCATCATACTAACCTGTATTTATTATTAAATATTTGGCTATTAACATAGTATATTAAGGGTCGTACTCCAGAACTCAACTCAATGCTCAAGTCAGGACTTGAGCAGACTTGAGTATGATTTCAAGCACTGGAAATACGACCCTAATGGCAAGGACTTGAGTATGATTTTCAGTGCTCACTGCAATACTCAAGTCCTGACTTGAGTATTGAGTAGAGTTCTGGAATACGACCCTAAGACAAGTAGTGTAACTCCTGCCTGTTCGGTGTGTTAATGCCTATATGGTCGCTTAGAGGGTGGTAGGGTTGTCACATTATTAGTTGTACCTACAGGTTGCAAAACATAATTTGAAAAATTAACACGTTAACTGACAAGGGTGACTGCAATTGAATGTTCCATTTTGGCCGCGTCGGACAATGGTGGCCGACGTCTTTTATTACACTACCCGAGTTCAAGGGTTCTGCGTCAATTGGTGGGCGCGCTCCCTAGTTAGGGCGCCGCTCTTATAAACTTATGGTATAGTTGCCCTAATTTGGGACCCTAACTCCCTAAATTCTATTAGACCTCACACAGTTATAGCGAGTACAAAGTGACCGGCGCGACTTTACCGTAGTAAAAATAAAGTGTTGTTTTACCTTTTGTGAATATTTGGAATGCTACATGGGCAAACACAGATTTATTTGTATAAAAAACATTGAGTTTTTTAATTTTTTTTAATTATTTGGTCGTTCATGGGGCAGTTTAGAATGTGTCAATGCCAATTATCATTACGGTTACCATGCCAGACTACCACGCAGAGGTCCCGAGTTCGATTCCCGGGCCGGGAGAAATATTTGTATTGCCTTTTTTTACATTTATTTGTCTCGTGAGTTTGGGAATTTGTGGTTGTCTATGTGTGTGTCCATGGCACATGTTTTCCCTAGTGCGGGGCAATGTTGAGTGCGTGCGTTTAAAAAAAATTGAAAAAAGCATAATAAGTTGGAATGAGAAGTAGAAAATAAAAGCTTAGAAAAATAAAAAACATTGTTCTGACAAAAAAAAAGAGTGTTTCAATATTCGAATTCATGTACGAAGTATCACTATTTGCATATAATATAATTCGTAAACAACCGAGTACACTAGATATACTGACCGACCTTCACCTAGGTGAGTTACGGTACCCTGCAAGGGTAGAGGGATTTCCCCAAAAGGATTATGGAATTTCCCAGAGTAAAAGGTGTCCGCCAGCGTGACCCGGGTGGCGCCAATGAAATAATTATTCTGTGTGGCCATGTTCGTGTGACCGCCGGTATTAAATAAGCAATTATTACAAGTTAGAACTATGTACATAAGTCTATTTACTATTAGTAAAATTTCGCCTTGTAAAAGCATGTCACGAAATCGCGATCGTTTCTTGTAATTTTTGAAATTTTGTTGGCAGCTAACATGTTAAGGTATAATAATTATAATTTACTATCTTAACACACTAGTCTACTTTCTAGTGCCAGGAAACCCCGCCCCGCATAACAGTACTACGTAAGTTAAGAATAATTAGTACTAATTTTTAATACAATTTGCAATACAAACATTTTTAAACATTTTAATACTAAATTATAACTAATATTACTAAATTATAATGATATTGGTTACTAGTGCATAAATATTAATCACACACTGTATTTATAATTTTATATGTTATTTTTTTATATTTTATTATTTATTAATTTTATTTAATTAGTTTAATTTACATTCTGTATGGCTCTATATATTAAGTAGATTTCTAAGACTGATCTTGTGTATGTTTGTTCATAAATGGATGTGTTTATGTATGAGTTGGTGTGTTTGCATACGCGTTTGTATAAATGTGTGTTTGCGTATATGCGTTGTTGTGCGTGTTGGGGCGCATGTTTGGATGTGGGGGTATCCGCGGGTGTATAAATGCGTTTATGTATGGGGATGTGTGTGTTTATTGTATGAGTTTCTCTCTGTCCTCGTAATTAAAAAAATTCAACCATTCATCTATCACCTTTTTGCATTCATAATATAGCATTGGGTATATATTTACTTCCTTGTTTAATTTATTGTACAACTGACTCGAACGCTGTTTGTATTGCATGCTTCCAACCGGCGTTTTTGTATGAGGAACCTGTGCCACTATGTCCTTCCTCCTTCTTGTTTCTATTCTTGTGTCACAGTATTATCGTGCTATATCGAAATAACCTGTCTCAAATGCAGTACTTACATATAGATATCTTTTATATCAGCATCATAAACACAACAATAAATGCGTCTACTATTGACGTACTTCTTTTAACATCGATCGAATTCTTCAATTCCATAATGAATGGGGTATGTGACTCGCAGTGTGCAACGAGAGTGCTTCGTGAGATTATGCAAATGTGTGCGTCCGTGCACGGCGCGGGCACATTATAAGGCGCGCTGCTACGTTTCTATAGTATCTTTTTTGAAAACGGAGTAAAATGACATTTGTAGGGTTACCAGTTTACATAAAATTTTAAATAGTTATGTAGTTGTTTTCGATAGTTTCATCGATAGATTGTGAAAGATAAAATTTTACCAAAAATGACTGAATTGTAAATGTTACGGCGTTCTAATGATTACTAATTGCGTTATTGCCTTCTTTATTCTTATTTTGACAGTTGGCCTACTAGTATCGCCATAAATTTTTATTCATATACATTTTAACAAAAATAGCCGGATTTGATTATCTATACTGAATTAAAATGAAAAACATTAAAATATGTCTCCTCTTTGTATTTTTCATAAACAAAGTACAGTGTATGTGTCTATAAACTTACAAAAATTGACTATTGAAATGAACTTGTGCTCTGTAATTGGATGAATATAGCGTCGAGGATGACTCAAATAATAATATAATAATAACGCATACACTCGACATAGCCCCGCACTAGGGAAACCCTGTGTCGCGGGTGCCATGGACACACACATAGACAACCACAAATTACGCCCAAACTCACGACAGAAATAAATGTAGGCCATACAAATATTTCTCCCGGCCCGGGAATCGAACCTGGGACCTCTGCGTGGCAGTCCGGCATGGTAACCGTTCGGCCACGGAGGCAGTTAGTTAAATGAAACAAGTTCGGCTATTTATTCCATAAGCGTGACTAATATTCAGTCGATAGTCGATATATTGTAGCTGCTCGCAAGCGGGCAACACTTTTGCGCAATAAACTGTCATTTTATTCCGTCTTCAAAAAAGACAGACTATACAGAGTTGCATTTATTAACTGCAAACGGATGGCGTTTAATCAGCTCCTCTCCTGATTAAGTGTCGTAACTAGTATAATTTTTCATGGCAACGTCTTTTCCATTTGGCGCTTCACATGTTGAGCTGTAACTCGCATCAATCTCATTCTATGAATGAGTTATATGTATAAGAAAGAAGATTCATATGCAACGCTTGTTGGAGAAAGTTCTTTTTTTCAAAAACTGAGTAAGATTGGAAATGAAACATTTTGAAATGTTTGTTTTTCTAAATCTCGAACAACCAAAGTTTCGAGCTTTTGACGATTGACTGAGATGGTAAAGTCATCGACCAGTTATGTCTAATATTAATGCAAACCATCCGATTCTCAACTACATAAAGTCATTAAACTTTTGTAACTGTAGTTAAATACTTCTTTTTTTAATTTATCACATAACTAAGATCATCACAATATAATTCAGTTGCGACTCGGAATCAGAATTTAATGTCGGTAAGTGAGAGAGGGATAAAATTTTTTACTTTATAAAACTTATAAGATTCGAATATATTCACAACGCGTGAATCGGAATTCTTTAGTTTTTTTTTGTTCCTTTTTTCTTAAATATATTTTTTTCCTTTTTTTTCGCACTTTAACCAATCATCCGAGTTATTGTAACAAGCTTCCTACCTTAAAGTGTACCGCGAATAAACAGCCTTTTGTTTACTCTGTTCTTTTTTAAAGTGGAAGTAATTTTCACTGTTAATTATAGAGATGATTCACTTATTTCACGGTAAACGTTTGATTAAACCTTTCTGTTATTTGTTTGAAAAAATTACTCGTAGAGTTTCATTAGTGTTAAATCTATTTACATTAATATTACGCGGATACTGTAGTAAGATGCACTTCATTGGTGCACTAAATAAAGGAAGATATTATAATATCGACTTCAGTAGCGTCAAAAAGTGGGCAGTGTATGGGGTTTGCGTTAAAATGATCAATGTAAATTCTCAAAAACAACCTACGCGATCGTTCGAAGATCCTTTCTAACGGTATTTCAGGCAGTATTATTATATTGAATAGCTTAAACTTAATTCCAATTTACAGGAAGAATTTTCTAAACAAGTCGTGTTCTAGTCTTTACCGTGAAAAGTTGTTAACGGTGAAGAATCGCGTTCTACAGTGCGTAGCTTGTATAAACTTATGAACATTACAAGACGCGGTTTCCGTGCAAACTTAAGGTCAAAACCGCGTCGCACTTGATGTGTGGCGCTAGTGCGAGTTTATGATAAATAAAACGGACAGTCAAAACCACAGATCACAGAGCGTGTCAATTTTTTTTTTCTTGTAACAAATTGCTAAATAAACAAAGAACTTATTACAAGATTATTAAAACACGACGAAAAAAAAGTACCAAACTACGAATTTTTTGCTGCAACTGCATAGCGATAATTGTTAGGCCATGATAATTTGTTTTTTTCTGTGTAGTTAACTTGATTATTGTTACGATAAGAAGAAAACGGAAGTAAAAAGATGGTCGAAATCTGAAAAGAATCTGGCTTTAGCAGCTGGAGTGTGTGAAAAACCTAGTGTCGAATTATCTCGTAACTAAAAATGTTGTTTTGAGCTTGTCTATTACTTTTTTCAGGGCTGATATATAATTTCTAGTATTTGACAATGAATCTCTGTCACAGTAGTAAATTGGGAGACTATATTTATATAAGTTTTTACATATAAGTAAATATATACATCCATATATATAATATCTCATCTCAGTCTACACAAACGAATCTTCTGCAGCTAAATGGTGTATTGAGTGGTATTCCCACTTATTATTTGCGCGATTTTTCCCTGTATGAGTCAATGCTTTGAGCAAAATTTTCTTAATTTAGATGTATAAAGTACCGAATTAGCAAATATCATTATTTCAACAACTTGTCAATAAAGATTACAGAATGTGATGCAACATACCTACATGTTTTCGAAATTGATTATTGTTTGGGTGTTTTGGGGCAATGCCTCCAGAGGTATTAGTAGTAAAAAGAATTTCCTATTCCGTGATCTACTTATTTTTCAAACATTTAAGCAGCAAGAGTGTGTAGTGTAGTGTAGTGTTGTTTGCTGATGACACATCCTTGATTTTTAAAACAGACAGACATGACATTAACTATGACCATATTAATGATACCCTCTCTAAGGTAGTTTATTGGTTTAATGCTAAGAATTTATTGCTTAATGCCAAGAAGACAAAATGTGTTAAATTTGAATTACCTAACGTAAAATCGACTAGCCTAAGCATAGAAATAAACGGAGAAAAGTTAGACTTTGTTAATAAAGCAGTCTTCTTGGGAGTGACCTTAGATAGTAAACTTCAATGGTTTCCACATATATCTTCCCTGGCCAGCAGGTTAAGCTCCGCTGCATACGCAGTCCGCAGAATACGTGAGCTTACCGATGTTAGTACTGCACGACGTACTGCGACGGTAGACTAGTTTACTTTAGTTACTTCCATAGTATAAGCATAAGTCCTACGGGATTCTCATGTGGGGTAAAGCGGCAGATATTCAAACCATATTTGTATTGCAAAAACGAGCGATTCGTTCTGTGTACCGTCTAGGCTCTCTGGTTTCTCTCAGAGAAAAGTTTAAGGAGACTGGTATCATGACGGTGGCATCACAGTACATTTACTCAAATATTTTATATGCTCGTAAAAATATACATAATTTCAATAAGAAAGAAGATATCCATAATATTAACCTTAGAGCTAAGTCCAAACTCATGGTACCACGATTTCGTTTAACCAAGGTAAACAACTCTTTTATGGGAAACTGTATACGTTTTTACAATAAGATTCCGGAGCATATATTAAGTTTATCATTTCCTAAGTTTAAAAACTACATTAAAAATATTTTGATCGAAAAATCATATTACAAAATTGAAGACTACGTGTTAGATAAAGATGTATGGAAAGACATGGCTCCAGAATCCACACAAATTTGATTCAAAGTGTATTCCATAGCATTTAAGTATATTTGAAAAGAGCAATCCCTAATGTTTCTTGCTCGTTCTTCTCAGGGTCAGTGTAGTGAACGAGCAGTAGCTTAAATGTGACGATTTCAAGTGTAAATTTATTTTACCTATGGAATAAATAATCTTTGACTTTGACTATAAGAATTTAAGTTTAAAGTTATTTATTTACTTTATATTGCCTATGTGGAAGTAATTTCAATCATTAAAATGGGCAATGGTTACAGTTAGGTTAAAAATTATTTAGATGTACAGTTTTTATATTTCTGATGTAAAACTTTATGTGATACTCTTAAAACGGCAGACATTCGTTTGTTTTTCTAGTAGTGTGAGTAGAAATAATATCCATATTATAATGGAGTGCAGACTGCTCATAGTAAATTTTATTCAGACGTCAGAGAGAAGAATAACAAATGTTTTTATGTTTCATTTTGGTAACACCTGTATTTAAAATAACAGTGAAGGGAGCATGGTATGGTACTATCGAAAAATATGCATATAATAATTGTGCAATTTTTTCACAATCAAAAATAAAAAAGTATATTAAAAATGTCTAAGTCAAGTACTACATAACGATATACTTTTGAACCTTTGTGCAGCAGTGAAGTATTTCTCAGCTGATAATGATGAAAATTACAATTATTTGTGTGCAGAAATGGCATATGTATCACAAACTGCAACTTTTCAACAAAACAATGAATCACAGCATAATAACAAAATTTAATGAACCAGTTAAATGAAGTTAAAAGAAATTAAATGAAGTTGGCGTGCTGTCGTGTCCAATTGGACTGGATTGTCATCTGAGATTACAGTCAAGCTAGTAAGAGGAGGTGAAGAAAATTACGTACATAGGGCAAATAAACTTCAAAACTGAGCAACTCTAAAAGCTCTATACTCTGTGAGGTCTTGCTTTCTGATAAGGAGTGAGACCTCTCATGGGAGTAGTGACAGAAAAAGTAGGATAGTTATTTATATATATACATACATTACGAGATCGATTAAACGCCTGAACACTTTAGGCCTCTTAAAACTAGATTAAAAAAAAAATAATAAAAAACATGGCAAATAACCCCATGGTGATGCGGTATAATGTTTATATGATGGTGTCCCTGCTGTAAAGAGTTTTGCTACTTATATTTAGAGTTTACATTGTCTTTTTATTACGTAAAGTAATGTATTTTACTTTATTTTCCATTAATTTTATTAACTAAAACTATTAAAATGGATCCTTCTATCGACAAATATATGTCCTGGAGCTGGCCAATTGTCTAAGGACAATGGTCCAACACTTTTAGAAAGTCAACAAATAGTAATTGGGCCGTTCCAAAGTGACAGGTGGGACATTTTGACTCCTTTTTTCTTGAATATTGCGTAATTGCTTTCTAACCATTGGCTAATTAGACTTAAAATGAAAATATCATGAAGCCAGATATGCAATTCAACTGCGACTATTTATTTAGTTAAATTTATGACATTATTTATACACAAAACTTTTAATTTTCTAAGTGGGACGGGTGGGACACTCACGACACCCGCCTGTTTGAGTTGATGGCTTCATTGCCAAGATCAAGACAAACTATTAATATTTTGTTCAAAAAGCTTTTCATATGAGATAACTTGAATGTTAAAGTTCTATTTTATATACACACTTAATTAATAACTTTGATAAATTTTAAGGAAATTAATATGTTAAGTTGTGACAGTTGGGCTGAGTTACAATTGGATACACAGAATTAATAAAATTACACTGCTTAATATGAGATTCATCATTAGTAAGTAAATATTTTATAATTTTTGTGTTATTAAGACATTTTAACATAAAAAAAAAACACTGATAAAGTAAACCTATTATTTTTCTTGAAACACTGTCTATGACGACATGAAATCAAAGTCACGCATGTAAAATGCGTTAATAAATTTGAAAAATCCTGCCGCATCCTTGAAGATAATGTATCATATCAAAATAAATAAAATTTTGCGGATACCAGCCCGTTGCACCAAGTACCAAGTAAATAAAATTTTAGAAGTTTTGCTCAAATACATAGTTAAAGCTAGTCGAAACAGATTTTTTATGAATTTCCTTATATTAAAAATCATCAGGAAAAATATTGTGACTTTTTAATTGCCTTTTTTTATGTATTAAAATGTCGTAATTATGAGAAGAATTATAAAAAGTTTGATTACAAATGATGATCTACATACAAACAGTGTATTTTTAAAAATTCAGTGTATTCAAATGTAACTTGTCCCACCTGTCACAAAATGGTTTCCCAATCGTCACAATTTAACACATCAAATGTTAAACTCTGAAAATAAGCAACTGTTATACCTAGTAAACATCGTAAAAACTCGAATCAATGAAAATACAAACATTTATTCACAGTAAAAACGTTCAGAAGTGTGACCCACCCATCGCTGTGATACTCTCTCAAAAGTCTCGCTGTGGGACACACTTTCAATTCTTAATATTTACATTCCTATTTACGTGCGCAATGCCCAACCAAGCCAAAGTAATGACACTTAGCATAATTGTTACTTTTACATAAGCAAGTGCCAATAGATTGCAAATTTATTGGTTGAAATAAAAATATATATGTTTCATTGTGACGGGTGGGACTTGAAATTAGTACTTATTGAAATTTTATTAACTCCTCACCATATATACTTCCTTCCATGCAACCACTTATCACTGTTTTGAAATTCGTAAATTGTATTTTCTTCGACAGTAATAAGTTTTTATTGTTGCTAACATTATAATAAAATAATGCTCCACTATAGGCGACAGCACTATGGCTAAGAGGGAGCAGAGGAAAAATTCCTAATCTTCGATTTGATTTTAGAGGGGTATATATCTACTTTAAAGTTAAAAATAAAATATTGCATGAGTAACTACACGATATATTCAAGCATAGACATTAATCAGAAACATAAAACAATAAAGTTTCCTCGATAGATAAAAATCACGAAATGACCTCTAATTTTTACATTTTTTCGATTTATCCTCAAAATGCTACAGGTTAATTATATTTATGATTATACATGATCGACAACTGTCACTACGGATTTTTTTTAATCCCTTTAGTTTTAGAGTTATTCCGCTAAAATGAATTTGGTACTTTTAATGCGTAAAATTTAACATCTCCTGTCGCATGTCACGCGAACTTTAAGCATATATTTGTTTCACAAATTTGGGCGTAGCCAACGTCAAACCTTTTTTGGCGTGAAGATAAAAAATACAATAATAGTTCAATTTTAATTTGAATGGATTGGGCGTATTCTTGTCATACAATTAAAACCAAATTGTGTGATTTATTTTTTGAACTGCAGTGTCATTTTCGCTGGAATGGCCCAATTACAAATAATTTTTCACCTCACCAGCTCAGAAAGGCTTTCTTACGCATCTGTGCGCATAAGCGTTTTTTCCACGCTAGCGTCAAAGAGGTTTTTGAAATTTGAACTCCACAATGGACTGTGGTTCACATAACTATTTCTTTAGATGAAAAAAAAACATAATGACGTACAACTACGCGATTTGTCATACATTATTTGTGTAATATAAATCCCTTGATACATTTTATTCTTATTATTGTTGACATTAAATTGACAACGGTAACTAAATTTGTTTATTGAAATTGATTTGTTATAGTTCAACCGTTTTTCTTTCATCTACCATTTTCCTCACTATGTCAGAGAAAAATTGTGTGTTTTGCTCGGCAACAAAGTTTTGCGTCTCGTGTGTTGAAACCCAGGCTACGCTCAAGATTCTATTTTTCAATCTTAGAACCCTTAGCTAAGTCAGGTTACAATACAAGCACTTGTGTCAAGCAACAACTTTGCAGTCTTACATAACAACTAACTATTTCACATTTAGGTTTTTTTGTAAGGTTTTCCTTCACGGTTAAAGCCTTTTTTAGCTTTAAACTAATCAATACCTCAAATGAACACTACCCACTTAATTTTTAGACCTGTTCTGTTTCTTTTGTGTTTTGTTTCTTTATTTATTCGTTTTTAATTTTTTTTTCAATTTCATTTTAGACCCCTTTTTTTTTATTACAAAATCCAAGGTAGCATAATATTAGTTAATAAATATAGCTGTTTACAAAAATAACAGAAAATTACTAAAAATAAAAATGGCATAGTGTTCAGAGGTATTGAAATATATTTAAAACTAATAAAGTGATATACTTCAGTATATCATATTCGACTACGCTATTGTCTCTCAATAATTTCAACTTTCCGGTGAACTGTATGATACTCAATGTTTTTTGTGATACAAAGTGAGGAGACAAACAGGTTGTGCATATGTGGTGGTAAGAGATACGTCTGTACATAACACTTTGCAGTGCCAGTCAGACTTTTAAATTACGAAGATCTGAGGAGCACTGCACTGCACCCATCACCCAGAAACATAAGTTTAAGTCTCATTTGCATGAAAGATCACCAGCACCCTATCCTTTAAAATTAAAATGTAATGCTCACAATACACTACTTGGCAGTAGAGACAGGTTACGCCACAAGGAGATTTACTGCTGCTAAAACATGCTGTTTTAATTGTTTTTTTCTGAAAATTCCAAAAAGTTTTAGACTATTTGTTTATTTATTACTTGTACTCAAGCAACTGGCAGCAATCAGTAATTGCAGATGCAGTTACCCAGACTGTATTCAAACTGCATGCCAATAGCTATTTTGCAGTTGCTGTGCAGTCAGAATGCAGCTAAAAGTGACAATGCACTAAGAGTAAATTTTAAATAGCAATATCCTTCATTTAAGACTACTCATATAGAATTGTTTGACTACATAGTGTAACATATAAAACTATTTATACATACATTGTTACTCTATGAATGACATGCATGTGCCCATGACTTTACAAAACAAGCATCCTTTTAAAGTTTCTCATTAATGATGTAAGTGGGAATTTTTGTGTACTCTATATTTTTCAATTCAATTTCAAGTTCAACTACTCACATTGTGTTGTCAGTGGTGTTGTTTAGGCTTTAAGTTAAGTGTGTGATGTAGGTTACCATTATAAAGTGTGGTCGAGGAGGGTATAAGAATTATACCTCTTTGAGAGCGATTCTTGCAACAGTTCTCAGTGCCTAGATAAATATTCGCATAAATACAGTACTGGAATAAGAAGACTGCGCAAAACAGCAACAGACACAAGGATATGACCCACTATTCATTATAATAATATGAAAAACTCAGTCTAGTGGATGTATTCCAAAAGTCTAGATCTTTCATGTATAGCAGATATTACCCTTGACATTGTTGTAGTTGTGTTGGTATAGGTTATTATTGTACTTACCAGCAGGTGGGATTGGCGTTATCCACCGTGTCCTGGTTGGCCTGCGAAGGAGACTCTGCTCCCCGCGCGCCCCCCCGACACCGACGAAGCCGTCTTGTCTCTCACTGCGCCCTCATCGTCACTTCAATTCAACGCGATATTATCTCGCGCGCACAACCACCACTTGCATAGCTACCTGCAACCACACACACTTGCCACTCACTGTAACCACACTTCACTACGATTTGAAGTTCGGAGTCCGAAAATTGGTGTTTTCACTCCAAGAACGTGACCACTCGCGAAGACGTTCAGATCACTTGTCTACACGCGGGAGACGGTGTGAACTTGGATTTAAATGCACGGGAAGTTTAACCAGGGAAAGGCGATCCCAAAAATCCCGCCCAGGAGCACCAAACACACTTTTATCCCACAAAAAGATGGCAACCTTCAATTATAATGACCCGTCTCTTCTCACCACACCACCATAGAATACTGTAATATTTATAAACTTTCACGAGTTAATTATAGACCAGACGTTACTATTAACGTTTGAACATAAGTAAAAGCCGAGAAAATAATATTTATAAATAGCTTGAGATTATTTTGATACAAATCTATATTGGTCTATCACTGCATACACACCCTTGATTTCGGGTGGAGTGGATCCTCTTCTTTCTCTTTACAAAAGTCTTAGCATGTGAAAATTAGCACGGATTAGTTTAATAAGACTACAATTAAATGACCTACACCCTGATAACTACAAAGACATTTTGTAGCAATGACAGCGATCCGTATCGGCTTCACAGAACCTATGAAAAAAATCAACATGTCGCCGCTGATATTACGAAAAGGTATTTTATCATAGAAATTTCAGTTGAATCGAGTTGAAGGGGCGTGGTCAGTACTAAATCGAGTTGATTTCGGTGTCATATTTTGAATAATAATTTAAAGAAAAATAAAATTTTCACAAATAAAATTGAAATTATTTACGTTTTTCGCAAATTTTTATTAATATTCCAATTTGATAGGTTTCTTTTCAGTAAACTAAACTGAGTGCATCCCTGTTATCACTACCTTGAAATGTCAAATTTTCTTCTTTCTCGTTTTATCGTTGTAAGGTAAACGAGGACAAAAACTATTTTCAGGCGCTCGTTACTACCATAGACTCAACGCTTAGTAGACGTTATGTATTTCGTTAATTTACGTTATTGTTTATGGTAGATGAACGAGTGAATTGTGATCAGCTGACCGTTCGTTTGGTTGTCATTTCTGAATGAATGGATTTTGTACAAATGGCGCGAGAATTGTAAGATTGTTTGGCTGCACAAAAATTGATAATTTTGACATAGTTACGAGATAAAACTGTCTTAAAATGGCAAAATTTAGTAAAACCCTTTTGTTAATAGCATCGAAATTTGGTTTGGGAGACGAGGAAAAGATTTTAAGGTAACATTCTTTCGTACCAGCTGTCAGTGTTTTTCGTATTTTATAAGAATTCACACAATTATTTAGTTCGCATTGTATGCATTGCACTTTGAGCATCCATCATGACTTGGAGACTAACTTATTTTAATTTAAAATTCTTACGTAAAATATTGAGAAAATAGATTTAAACATTAACAGAATTTTAAGGTTAAGTTCGTACGAATCGAGTCTTAAAAACCTGATCAGATTGATTAAACTGTACTGACTGCCTTATATAATATCTTGTCTAGTGCTTTTATCAAAGGAAAAATTTAAAACAAATCATTATCATCATCAAACTTAAGAGTTATACTCTTGTGGGTGGAGCCTCTTCCAGTCCCCTCTCCTACAAGCCAGCTCCTTGACCTCCTTATACGACACGACACCGGCGTTTTCCTTTATTTGGTCTATGTAACTGCACCTAGGTCGACCTTTTCCCCTCTTCCCCTCGATCTTTCCCTACAAAATGTTAAAACATATGAACAGAAAATGAAAATAAAAAACTTTCATTTCGTGGACTGACAGCATTTATAAAATGAATTTCACAGCAAAGCAGCGGAGTTTGAACGTCTTCTACAATCAAAGTCAGCAGCCAGCAACATCAGCGACTCAGCTAGAGTCGTCATTTGTTTGGATTTAGCTGCATCACTCTTCAATTCTGATGTGGATTTGGTAAGAATCATGTTAGCAATTTAACACTGAAATTTACGTGGGATATTTTTTTTTTCTATTGACAATGGTTTGTCTCCCCCAAAGCTAAACAAAAATAATAGTTGTAATTACTGTTTTTTATTGCTTTTTTATTCTTATGTTCTTGTTAATAACATGACCTATGGGACTTCTAAAAATTTCACTCGAAGTTATTTATTAATAGAGCAAAAATATTACGACATTGTACTAAAAAAAATGTGAAGCGGTGAAATCCATATAAATAAAACGTGTCCCTCAGCGCAGCGTGCGTTTATAAACCGCTTTCCGAACAAAAAAAAGTTATGGCTTGACTCATTTTAAAAACATTATTGAACTTCGCATATATTGTAAATTAATAATGACAACTCAAAACAATATTTTAAATCAAATATTTTAAATTAGAAAGTTTTTTACTTGTGTCTCTGGTTATGAATAATTTTGTAGCTATCTTTTGTCACATGCATTTAAAACACCTGCTTCGAAATACGCGATTTTAACCTTGAGCGCTACAGACCCGTACGATTCTCTTCTCCTCGGACCGCAACTTGCACCCAGCTACATTCAGCTTCAGCTTATTCAGCAACCACTCGGTCACGTAAGTTAAACCTTTAAAATATTCATATTATTTTAGTAGTTACTTGTAACTATGGGGTTGCCTGGCAATTCTTTTATATAGGCTGGACTTTAGTTCCAAATTGTAATAAGGTAATGCCTTAAAATTGCAAACGTCGCTTTTTTACAACTCAGTCACGGTATATATATATTTATATGTATGTATATATTGTATGAGTGTTATTTTTTATAAATATTTTTGATTGTTTTCACATGCTGAATATCAAATTAAATATTGTTTTACTCATTTCAGGTACCTAAACAGAAAAATTGCCACTCTGCAGTTGAGAGGCAGCGACGACGTTGTAGTGAAAAACAGGAAAATCAACCTCAACCTCAACAAATCCAACAAAAAGATTCAGAGCAATGTCATGCTCGGAAAAGACTTGTTAAAGACATGACAACAGTAGAGCACAGATTAATAAAACGAAAATGGCAAATTAGGAACAAGAAGAGAAGAGAAAAACAGATAGCTTTAAGAAATGTTTTATTGAACACTCCTGCTTCTACGCCCTCGCTTCAAGTCCGATGTTACATCCTTTAAATCCTTTTAAGTCCTCAATCTCGTGAATCGACTCCAACGTCGTCCAGAGCTAGCGCAAGTGGAAAATGTTCAGCTAAAACACCAATTACTAGAATCACAGAGAAAACTACAGAAATATAAAAAAAAGACTTAATCAAAAGAATAACAAAGACAAAACATTAAATAGTTCAAAAAGCAGTGACAAGGACAATGAAAGCAAACATAGAAATGATAATGAAGCAACCAAAAATATGATGTTCTATCAAATGCAACATTACAAAAAAATTGCCACACTGTCACTTTACTACTACTTTGTCACAAATGTGTCACCTGTGCAAGAGTCTAAAGTATTTGTGTTCAACATTTCATATATATGTATTAAAATTAAGTATTTAATTATTAGTTAGTTTATATTGAACGCGGTAACCAACGTTTCATTAAATTTTTCCTTGTTAATAACATGATATAAAAAAAACTGGTAGTGATATGAAGAAATGTGACAGAGTGCTATTAAGTAACCTTTTCTGATTTAAATGACGTGATTGTATTAATGTGAAGGTAGCCAAGAATAATTTTTAGTTTTCGAGTTTTAAGGATAATAATATTTAAAAAAAAAGATATTGCTTGGCTTAAAAAAAACAAATCAATTTCATGACCAAGGTGTTTAATTTTTGTTACCATCTTTCAATTTTTCAGAGTGAATTGAGTAAAACATGGATGCAGAGTTTATTTATAGATAATCATTGGACATTAACCCTAAAACATATTTTTGATCAAATTGTAATTTTTTATCAACACCTTTTAAACTAGTATTAGATTGTCGATAGAAAAAAAGAATGGCCCACCTGCTTTTCATTTCCTCTAATACATCCATACTCAAATCCGCGAGCCCGCCAAGCTTTTAAGTGCGGCTCGAAACACTAAATATTAGGAAGGTGCTTTTTAAAACTATTAAGCGGTTACACACTGACTTTTAGCAACGTATCTTCAGCGATTCAGTCACGAAGCAGTCACTAATTGTCTACTAGTGGGAACTAGAGCCCTATCGCTTACACGGGGTATCCAGTTGAATAAAACTAGCGAACTGTAATACACTTATTGTATTAAAGAAAAAGTAGGTACTCGCGCGCACAATTCGTTCCGCTGTCGTTGCTGGTAGTGATACGAAGAACTAATCAGAATAGCCCAAAGCGCGCGCGGCGAGAATCGCGAATTCCGTCATTCGCGTGACCCCCCAACACCCCGCGCGCCCCTTGCAGGCCCGGGGGTGGATTTATTTAGCCCGCGTTTGATCAATGGTGCAACCATCTACCTTTATACACACGCATTTGCATGATTGCATCATTGACAAAAGCGCGTTAGTACTGCTGCTAAAAGTCACCGTATGTAACCGCTCAAACGCCTAAGTGTTCTTTAAAAGTATGAGTTAGTTTAAAAATAACATCTTCCTAATAGTGTTTCGGGTTAAGTAATTTTTTTTCTTTTTACCAACATCAATCGGTCTTATGTGAGACCATAAGCAGTTCATTTTTTGATATATTTTTGCACGTCAGGCATACCCTTTCAACATCGGGTTGCCTTTATGTGGAAAACTATTCAGCTCAGTTTGTTGAATCCCAAGGGTTAAGTATAAGTTTTTAAAACTTGAGCATGATAAGTAAATTCAGGTTTTGTGTTTTATTTCTTAAAAATAGGGTTATAACCTCCTTAGACCCAGTAAACTATATTGAAAACCGCTAAGCGGTGTACATTCAAATGCGCTAAATATAATTTCATGCTTCAGATCCCAGCAAGTACACTCTCTGCTTTGCACGAGAAACATATTTTATCTAGATACCCCTATTGTCATATAGACTATTTAGTAATAAAAATATTGCATTTATTTTCATTACCAACTGTCTCAACCCTTCTGAAATATTCACTAAATATAACAAGTAATTATACCATGAAAAAGTACTTGTAATTGGTTCATAATAATTTAGTGAATAACCATGAAATTAATTATTAATACAAAAATCGAATATACAGAAAAAATCCTTTAAATTAAAGTGATTGCACAAGAAATAAATGAATATCATGCTTGTAAAACATCATAATATTTATAACAATCAGTATTACAACATTATAACCATGACAGTTTTAAAATCTATAAGGCTTGGTTTTTTTTACTCTTTATTTGTTACTCTTTTTTTTTATTTTTTTTTTATTTGTTTCTTTATTTGTTTACTCTTTGTTTGATCGTTATTGAACATGACATGTTCAATAACGATTAAAGCCCCATTCAAAAAACTATACCTAAAGAAAACACTTAATAAAATCCAGACAGATAAATCAAAATACTGCCTAACCGAATATGTATACAAAATCTTTAGGGCACTACGAAATGTCTCCGACAAAACGGATTGAAACCACCCAACATTAAATGAATGGAAAACCAGCCTGTGCAAATAACCGCGCCCTGATAGGTTCCATTCGACAGACTACGGTTGGAGAAGTTACCAGTGATGGAGAAGAGTTTCCATCTAGAAATTGGTAGTGGATGTACTGACACCACTTAATCATTTGGTCTATTAGTGATCAACCTGTGCCCTCATAACTGTAATTGTATTAAAAATCTTATTCCAGAAGTTGGCAATAAAATGTTCCGGTCTCAAGTCTACACTATATGTCAACAGCAAAAAGGTAGTAGAGAACCTGCTAGAACTGAACAGCGACAAGCTAACCACAGCACTGCTGTGTGTATTACTTCAGTGCGGGATGCAAGAACTTGCTGACAAGATACTTGATTCATATCGGAGTAAAGTTAAAATGGTAAGAGTAATTTTGTTTCTTAGTATTCTATATGTATTCTTATTTGGTACACCCTAAGAAACAAAATATAATGGTGTGAAGACCTGTTGAGTGCCCCCTACTTGTTTTAACAAGTTCCACGACTATATATTTGTCTTATATACGTATACCATATTTTTTCTAGAATTTTTTGCCGTACTTTATAATTGATAGTGTGATTTTAATTTAAAGTTAATTAAGTTTCACTACATTTAATTTTCAGAAACAATTTAAATATTTGTGTACAAAGGCGAGCTTATTCCATTAAGAGATTTCTTCCAACTAACCTTTGAAAATCTGAGAGGAAAGTTCGTACACGTGGTTCAGTAATGTTGATACATTAATACATAAAATGTATAATAAAATGAACGCATAAAATAAAACTATAAACAAATATGTCAAATATATATATGATAAATCTTTCATAGATTTCTTATAGATGGCGCTACGACTAAAAAGTCGTTGAAAAACCAAATACAAAGACACGACGCAAGCACATTGAAAAATTCGTGTGGTCCGTTGGTTCGTCCCGTTGCTTATTTGGTATAGCGTCTGGCACGGTATGCAAGAAGACGTCGGTTCGATTCCGACCGGATCGAAGGAATTTTTTCTGAGTGTTCGATCTTTGTATATAATTATAACAAACTAGTGGAGTAATTTCACAAAAAATAATTGAATATCAATTCAATAAAAATTTAATAAATATATCATAAGTATGTAAATAAATATTTCATAAGCTCTAACATGTGGAGTCTGAACAGTCCCAAAACTTCAAAAGAGCACCCTTGAAATCCCGGACCGAAGGCGACTTTCTGACCTCGACCGGGAGAAGGGTCTTTTCTTAGTTTCTTTATGAATCATGAATAATTATAACAAACTAGTGGAGTAAAGAAAAAAAAAATAATTGAATATCATGTTTGTAGAACATCGTGATATTCAATAAACTTAGTATTACAATTATTAAACCGACATCTCTAGTCAGTCGCTGGTGGCTGTAAATCCGGTTGAATGAATAAAAATTTTCATAGATTTCTCACAGAAGACGCTACGGTAAACAAGTTGTTAAAACCGAAAATTAGTGCAAAATAAGAAATTGGCTCAATATTACATAACTGCCTGAAGGCTTAAGCATCTCAGCCAATATGGCTATATAAATACTGTGGACTGGCGTGCCGCTAGAGTTACAGGTTACTCCTATCATCTCAGTGAGCGGCAACCATGAGACCTGTAAAGGGTCCGAAACGTTGGTTTGTTTGAATTTGATTGTGTAGCGAAAGCCTAACAAATCGAAATGTGCTGTTCTAGTCAAATTCGTGTAGCGAAATGACAATTACCAAAAGTGGTACCAAATATTCATCTCATGCGCGACTTCAACCTTAAGATGCTTATTCTGAATTTACTCATTAGGTATGTCATTTATTTATTTCAGGAACTTGACCTGAATTTACCACAGTATGTCTGTATGGCAGTTTATCAGGCTTGTCGGTAAGTTGTATTTTTTTCCTAGTCGGAACGGAAAGTCGGAACGGTTGCACGCTCCATGGTCACGGGTTGACTCTCAGTCAACCCGTGACCATGGAGCGTGCAACCGAAATATCGGGAAAATAAAAAGAAGTTATACCGTGGTAAGAAACCTGTTACTAGTGATAATCATTTAGTGAATAACCACGAAAGTCTTAAAATCTGTATTTTTTTATTTATTTCTTGTTACTTTAAATAAATAAATATAAAATATTCGATAACATCACATACTTTGCTCTGGAAATCAATTCATTGTAATTCCATTGACACTACATTGCAATTATGATAATATTTGTTACTATGAAAATTAGTAATGGCAGTTGAGTCTCCGTGGAATGGCTTAGTCATTTGATCAATTGCTAACGATCGATGTGGCCTTACGTCTTATGTCTCAGGGTGACGGGCGCAGTGGCAGTGCCCCTCAGATCTTTGCGATTTAAAGCTCTGAGTGGCACTGCAACTGTTATGGATTGTCCCTATCTACCTACCCGAGAGATAGGGTTTTCCGGAGAGACTACGGGCTCGACGGCAAGACCAGGGTACGGCGGGCGTCCGGGCCAAGCCCTCCGCCAGTGATACGCCTTTGCCTTCGTAAAATAATAAAAGAAATAACACTAATTTAATTTTATGCGGAGGGAGGGTGTAATAATTAACTGCATGAAAAAATATTCAACGCAAGCGCAGCTATTTTGCACGATTTAACCTTCACTGGGTTCGCGGAGTAGCAAATTAATTTATTTCCATTTTTATTAGCATGGACTTCCGCAAAGTAACGCCTGAATCTATTAATTACGTACACAATTCTGTCACTAACACTATCGACAAACAACTGTTAGCTAGTTAGTAAACTAGGGGTCTTTTCTGGTCTCGAGGGGTTTGGGTTAGGTCTGGGTGTTTATGGTACCGTCGTTGTTTAAGATTTCCACAACACAAATGTTTTAGTTACTCACTTTGGGATCAGAGCAACATTTGTGATGTTGTCTAATATTTATTTATTTAAAATATTAACAACCCACACACTCAATATAGCCCCGCACTAGGGAAACCCTGAGTCGCGGGTGCCATGAACACACACACACACACATAGACAACCACAAATTTCACCCAAACTCATGAGAGAAATAAATGTAGGCCTTACAAATATTTCTCCCGGCCCGCGAATCGAACCTAGGACCTCTGCGTCGCAGTCCGGTATGGTAACCATTCGGCCACAGAGGCAGTTAAAAGCAGCGAATTTATGTCTCTGACATGTAGGTCTAGCACGAAAGGGCACTTGCGCGAGAGCGAAATAGACGTGCGAGATATTGGTACTCTCTATGCGAGAATACGTTGGGCGCACTATAAGTTTCCGGAATGAATAAAAAAAAATACTATAAATGGTCACAAATGAATTTATTTGTTTTTCAAAATATTCTCCGTTAGCGTTAATGCACTTTTTCATACGAAAGAACCAATTTTGAAAACATTTATACCACTCCTCCGTGACAATCTCTGAAACATATTTTACATACTCTTCGACAGCCTCTTCAGGTGATGAAAATCGTTGACCGCGTAACTGGTTCTTAATTTTTGGAAATAAATAAAAGTCACAAGGTGCCAGGTCGGGACTTTCTTTTGAACGTTGTTCACCTTCAAAAACTGGCATTAACGTGGTGCAAGATGATACGGCGTTTACGTTTATTTTTACAGAGTTTGTCAATAAACAAATGGTCGTGTACCAATCACTATTCACGGTACAACGATTCTCCAAAGCAACAGTAGCCACTTGTCCAGTTTTATTAAAAAAAAGAAGCAATCATCCGCTTAGAGGCACTTTGCACGCGCGCCACTTTGGTTGGTTTCGGCTCATCTTGAAAGACGTTACGCTTTCAAGATACGCTCGATTGCTGCTTTGTTTTGGGATCGTAACTATAAATCCATGTTTCGTCACTTGTTACTATGTCCCACACCAAATTTGACGCCCCTTCGTTGAATCTGGTAAGCATAGCATTGCACCAAGTGATGCGATCCGTTTTTTGAGCCTCAGTCAAATTGTAGATCTTTAGCGTTTTCATTACGAAAACTAGAACATGGTTCTCGTTAACTAAATAAAAAGATACATAATGTTTTCTATTTATTGCTATATAATATAACAGTTTTCCTATATCATTCTCAATGCTACACAACTCACGTTGCTTGTCTCAAATAATTTGCCTATTTATTTCTTCACACTGTTTTTACAAAATACTAATTATTTTGAAAGTGACATTTTGTGGTTTGGTTCTAGTTTGCGTAACTATGTCCAATTTCTAAAATGACGCCACAATGTAAAAACAATTGACAGACAGATGAAACAATCTGTATTCTACAGCCAAAGAGTTCCATTTTAAAATGTTGTAATTATGAAATATTGTTTATGTAAGTGGCCAGTTCCGGAAACTTACAGTGCGCCCTATGTAGCTATATCGCTCAAGCTAGCCCTACAAGTCGTGGTGATCAATAGTGTTTCAATTTTGTTAATTGTACAATTTCATTAACAGGATTGGCAAAGTAAAGGTGTCAAAAAGCAAACTGCTTGAAAAATCCCGTCTTAAGCCTGCACAGTGGTCGAAAATGGATTCGGAATGGACAAAGTTCGTCGACGAACATTTCGCTGCTACTACAAAAAAGGGGAAAGGACGAAGTGTTAAGAATGCTATTGCCGGTAAGTGTATGAGTCAATAAGTTATGATTTTTTTATAATTATTCCTGGCAGTAGGTATGAAAAATAAGAGGGCGATGTGTCATGACGCTATGTAAGATCGCGTACCGGCGACGCACTGTGATTCCCCCATAGGCCATAAATCAAAAAAAATCATTGGCTTATCCCGGTTAGATCAACTCACTAAGTTAGTAACTAGTTAACAAGCTTCCAAAAACTATAAATATCAATGTAATTAGGTCACGTTATCATTCACTTTTGTGCATCGGAAGTGAGCGCATCGCGAGACTAATTATCACCACGTGTGAGTCATCGAAACTTAATCACTTTGTTTTTGAGTGTCACTATTCCAAATCAAGTGTTTACGTGTTGTGAAAGCATGGAGATCCAAGAGCATGGTATGTACTTTTATTATCAATTTTTTTTAATTTTTTTTATGCATACTTTTTTTTATATAATTTTTTTATTGAAGGCAGTTTTTTGGTGAAAATTTTTGGCATAACTTAATTTCCTTTAGACCTACAACTTTTGGCTGCGCTGAGCTGCACCTGAGGTATATGGTTTTTGAATAAGGAGTATGTCCTTATTAAGAGCTATAAGTTTCATTTGCATCTTGCTGCCTCTTCTTGGCTTAAAGGGGTGTCAAAGTATGCATGTCCATAGTATTGAATTTTTAATTTTTTTTTAAGTTCAGCTTTCATATTGTTTTAGGTACATTTTTCAAATGTTCTGTATCGAGGATGACAATTTTTGATATTTGGCACTCTAAACTGGGTAATCCAAATGAAAAAATGCAACACGTCCTGAGCACTTTGACCGAAACATCATCCCTTTCTGACGACATCGAAAATATTGATTTAGAGACTTTAAGCCTTAAAATTAAGAATATTTGTAAACGAATTTCCCACTACTGGGCAAAGTCGAATCGTACTAGATCTAAATTCTTAGAAAAATATTCAGATTGGCTGCATGTCGTTGAAAATATTGATGTACAGCGAACTGAGTTACGTGTATCTCAGAGCTTTGACGAAGTTAAACCATCAACTTCTTCATCGCATGGCCGTCCGAGAATTAACTTTGACGACACCAGTAAACGTACAAAAAGGAGAAGATTGGCTAGTTTGTCTAACCAAGACCCTTCTCTTGTACAGTCATTGCTCAATGCGTCCGATAGCTTGTCTTGTCCTGAAATCGATTCTAGCGAAGTTTTATCGCTCATTGTTGAAGCTCAGTTAACTCGACATCAATATATATTAGTAAAGAAATTTATAGACAATAAGTTTTCAAAAACCATTTTCCCATCTTACCAAAGTGTCGTGGAATCTAAAAAACACTGTTATCCTTCAGATATTACTGTTACAGAATCATCCGCCGAAGTCGAACTTCAAAGTTTATTAGATCATACTGCCAATCGGATTCTCAAGTCTCAAAAAGATGTTTTGGATAGTGTACCTAATGAGTCTCTAGATAAGATATCTTTGATAGGGAAATGGGGTTTCGATGGCAGTACAGGGCATTCAGAATATAAACAGTGTTTTTCTGACTCCACTCTTGAAGACAGTAGCCTGTTTGTTACTTCGTATGTGCCACTTCAGCTTGTTTTGACAACAGATAACAAAGAAAATTCAGTAGTTTTGTGGAAAAATCCTCGTCCTTCATCAACTCGATACTGTCGTCCTATACGCCTCCGATATTTGAAGGAATCGACTGCAGTGTCAGTTGAGGAAGAAGCTCATTTTAAAGATAAAATAAGGAACTTGCAGCCTACTGTTTTCAAGGAAGAAGATCGCGAATATCGCATTACTCATTGTTTGCAACTTACTATGGTAGATGGTAAAGTGTGTAATGCACTTAGTGGTGTTTCTTCATCAAAATGTTTTATTTGTAACGCCTTGCCCAGTGAAATGAACAAAATTGACGAATGTTTAAATAAGGAAGTCGATGAGAGTAAATATGAATTTGGTTTATCACCTCTTCACGCGTTAATACGTTTTTTTGAATATTTTGTTCATGTCGCGTACAAGTTAGATGTTAGGAAATGGCAAGCTAGGTCCGCTAATGACAAAATGCTTGTTGCTGCAAAAAAATCATATGTTCAGACTCAATTTAGAGAAAGATTAGGGCTTATAGTGGATAAGCCTAAAGTGGCGGAAGCGGAACATCAAACGATGGTAATACAGCCAGGCGGTTTTTCTCGAATTCAGAAATTTCCACTGAAATTACTGGGATCAAGAAGGATCTCCTAGATCGTTGCTCGATCATCCTTCAATGTTTAAATTCGGGATATAATATTAATAAGACGAACTTCGAAGAGTTCGCTTTAGAGACGGCTCGGCAGTTAGTTGCCGAGTATCCGTGGTATAACATGCCTGCTTCCGTTCACAAAGTTCTAATTCATGGTGCTAATGTTATAGATTACGGTTTGTTGTCAATCGGAGAGTTGTCTGAAGAAGCAGCTGAAGCGACTAACAAATACATCAAGTCTTTTAGAAAAAATCATACGCGTAAAATGAGTCGCATTGTGACCAACACAGATTTAGTAAATAGGCTGCTTCTTCATTCAGATCCCTTCATAACAGGTCTACGAAAGTTACCTGTTAAAAAAAAAGGTGTACTGTCAAAAGCTGTATTAGACTTGTTATGTATTTAAAGTTAATATTGTTGAGATTTAATGTATTTTGGTATAATTTGTGTTTTGTTTGTATTTTGTAAAATGAACTTTTTTATGTATTTTTATTGTTTTAATTTATTCATTTGTGGTTATTGTTAATACAAATAATCATTATTTACACAGTTTTACCATTAAAAGTCGCAGTATAAAATGTTTTAGATACATCGTCTAAAAACAAAATTACTGCGAGACATTTTTACACCTAAATATTGTCAAATATTTTTTAAAATGTATAATTTTATTAATTTACGTTTACCTAATCATATTTTAACGTAATAAAATAAAAAAATAATAATAATTTCGGAGTTACGTATTTATGACCGCCTTAGTATGGAGCGTGAATCACCGTGCGACGTAGCCACTTCTTAGCTTTTGCACTTTTGAAAGGGTGATGTGGTGAGTAATGAGACTCCAAGTCCGTGTAAAGTACATGCACTTAATTTATTGTAAAATTTTCATAAGTTCACAAATAGGTAAAATTAACATGGGCATGACAAGTCCGGTGAACGTTAGCTGAACGAGAGAACGGTCGTGCCCCTTCCTCTTTCTTCCGCACGCGCTGCAACATCATGTAGGGCTAGCATGACAGGGCGCGATATAAAGTGCGACATATTCTATGCGAGAATAGCAGTATGTCGCATTTTATGTCGCGTCTTTTGCGCGTCGCGCCCAGTCGTGCTCGATCATACAAAATAAAAGAGTAGCTGACTATACTCACTGGCCGACACTATCCATAAAAATTTGTCTGCACAGCGCCATCTAGTAAATTTTTTTGTTACCACTACAAATTAAGGTAGCTTTGATAATTCGCAGCTTGTCAATGTAAATATGTAAAAAAGTGGAAATATTTAAGGTCCATACAGATCAAGCCAAATTTATAATAAAATACCCAATCATATTGTTATCGCCTTTCTCATTCATCGTCATACACGCATCTCTCTCGCTCATACTTTCCTAACAAAATCTTCTTGTAACAAAACCTCCCTCGTCACCTTCGCGCACGCTGTGTTACCTCATAGTAGAATATACACGTATTACAAAATTATATATTCACTGGTGACAGTACCAACCAAACAATTGTAATAGAAAAATAAATTTTAATTGTTCAAATAATATGGTCGGGATTTTTTGATATTTTTGACACTGTGTGTAATTATGATTATGTCTCCATATTTATATGTTATCTTTATAGATAAAGAAGACATAGAAAACATGGACGTTGACATAGCAGCCAAGAAAGAAGATGCCACAGAACCACAAATGGAAAATTACGAAGACTGGAAGAAAAGAGTCCTAGAAAACGCATATAAACAATTAAAAAAGTTGCAAACCGTCGATAAAAACGTACAAAATCAGAATTTAAACAAAGAACGTCCGAGTCCAACGAAGCATAAACAAAATGACAATTTAAACAAAGAACGTCCGAGTCCAACGAAGCATAAACAAAATGACAATTTAAACAAAGAACGTCCGAGTCCAACAAAGCATAAACAAAATGACAATTTAAACAAAGAACGCCCGAGTCCAACGAAGCATAAACAAAATGAGAATATAAATAAAGTAAACGTGATTTTGAAAATAGAACGCAGTAGTCCCAGGAAACATAATAAACATACTGAAAATGTCAATCAACAAAATGATATCTCAAATAAAAAAAATGACAATTCAAATGAAGAATATGCAAATTCAAACGATACAAAACAATTTACGGCACGCAGGTCGCCTCGTAAAACGCCTCAAAAGTTTGAACCTTATACAATGTGTCCAAATAAAATAAAAGGTGTTAGGCTTTTGTTCCCTTCAAGTAAATAATATAACAAACAAGTACCAATAACCTAAGTTCCTACTTTTCATACCAGTCGATGAAACGCAAAAAGGTTGAAATAATTGTATAGAATTTTTGAACGAACATCATGTTAAGAGATTAGTAATAGAACTGACAATTAATTTATTTAATTAATATTGATGTTTGTAATTTATATTTAAGGCTTTTATTTAATCAAATAAAAATGGTTTTTGACAAAGTATTAAAATTACATTGAATGGTTCGATGAAGGAGTTAATAACGAAACCTGCTTTTTTAAATAATAACTGTACGCTTGGTCACAATGTGTCGACAAAATTTGAAAACCTTGTATAATTGTAACTTCTTTTTTTGGACGAAATCCCTTTTTTACTCTTCAAACGCAATATCGAATAATTAAAGCTTAAAATATTATTTCTAGACCCTTTTTTACTTATAAAATAAATTAAGTAAAGGTATAATTATACGAAGTCATACAATTATATCTAGTCATAATAACATGTGCCTACTAAAAATGCTCATTAATTGAGGTGTGAGGTTTACGAATTTAGGTGCGATGTCATCTGATCTGCCCTCCTTGTCATAACTAACGCATCTTTTTATTTTTTATTTATAATATGAAGTGACGGGGCGAACTAGTCGTGTGCCTGATGCTATGCTACACGCCTGTCCATAACAGTTGCAGTGCCACTCAGAGCTTCAAATCGCAAAGATCTGAGGGGCACTGCCACTGCGCCCGTCACCCTGAGACATAAGTTGAAAAGGTCCATGTGCCTGTAATTTTACCAGCACCCTTACCCTTCAAAACCGGAACACAGTAATGTTAACATTACTGCTTGGCGGCAGAAATAGGTAAGGCAGTACTTCCCTGGACGAACTCTTTCACAAGGAGCTCTACTGCTTACAATTGCCACTGCTTGCATTTCGGTAACTTCCGAAATATTGGCACCTAAAAATTTTTGGTAATAAAAAATTTCAATTACGCTGATTTTCATTAATAATAAAACAAACTAAGTAAATAAGATATAAAAGAAAACCGCTTATATCCCGCCGCCGCCTTGAATATCCCCAAAGTCAGGTTTTCGGGCAATAGATGGTATGGTGTGGTGTAACGGTCTGGCGTCTGCTCTCGACGTTCTGTGCGCCTATTTTGCGTGTATGCAATAACTGTACTATTTATGACTGAGATCCCTATATAAAGATTCAATACTACGTCAGCTGAATTAAAGATTTTCCCGTACTAAATTGGTCTTACAAAATCGTTTAATTATTATTCACATTGACAATTTAATTTGTTTAGGAAATAGATGGCGGGACTTAAAACATAAGCACGTTGTAAAAAAATGAAATTGGTGAGTATTGAACTGACCAACACTTACTCATAAATTGAATAGTGTGCTTAAATAAAAAAAAAAACACATACTCGAAATTTTACAAGAAAACCGCTGTATTGAATAGGTGCTTTACATATACCATTATTTTTTTTATATCCACGCATTGACTTACAATTATATGGACGTCAGGTCCGCGCTAAAAAGTGTCCGAACTTATAGGGCGTTAAAATCGTATACAGAGCGTGATTCACGCTTTAGTCTTCGTTTGTTCGACTGACAGCGAAGCAAGGAAAACTTAGACAGTACTGCGATGACATTACAATTTAAATTCAATCTCGTTTTAGCTTTTTAATATTCCTTTACATGTCACTACGTTTAAATAGGTTGACTTGGGACATTTTTTCGTGGTTTTTGTATTAGACCAGTCGTCCAATTATTTGTAAGTCAATGTATCCACGGAACTACATAGAACATGTATACTGTACGATATACATTTTTTGAATGGCTTTAATTTGGTTTGTAAAAAAAAATTCTGAAATAAAGTCAGTGGTCTTGCCAGTCGACCTATGCAAAATTAGCGCAGGTAGCATCGACTCGCACGACGTTTTCGCTTCCACACACATTCGTATGGCGAACGAAGTGGAATTTTCTGCCTGCAGACTTGTTCTCCTGAATGGTGTAACTTGGGCCTTTTCAAGGCGAGACTGAATAGGCATTATTTAGTTATGCGTGTTCCATCGTCGACCTCTTCATCACTTTCCATCAGATGAGATTGAGGTCAAATAATTATGCACTTCTTTTTAACCGACTTTAAAAACAGAAGGAAGTTCTCAAATGGACTGTATTTTTTTATGTTATTTGTGAACCGATTTTGATGATATTTTTTCTTGGAAAGAGGATACTTCAGTAGTCGTCCCATTTAAATTTGAAGGATGGCAAACTAGGGGATGAATCCGGTTTCGCGCAACTTTCCGGCAACCTATTTCAATAAAACTTGGCAAATAGATGTAATTCCCCGAAATTTTGAGATCTTTTTTTTTTAATGTTATTCAATAAAAGGCAAACAGTTTAGCCGTTTGGGAGCTATGATACCACACACGATATACAAGCAGACACTTCGATACACGTCGGGTGTCAATAAAACGCCTAACTACGATTAATTACTACTAGCAACGTCTAACTAAATTCCGTAAGGCCATGCCAATCAATCCTTAAAAATGTCACCGTATTTATATTTACTATTATTAATTTTTATACCAATAAACGGACAAGAGAGACCTACGGAAATAAATCCAAATGTTACAGATAATGGAACTGGTGTAGACAATGATACTTTGTTTAACAATCCTGATCGGCCTAGTCTGGCATATCCTCCACATTTATCCCTATTATTCGTCTTCACTACTTTACTTATTGGTGTTGTGATTAGAAGTTTAATGCTGTGGACCAGTCGTTGTCTTCCATATCGAGTTGTCATGTTTTGCATTGGAGGTCTAGCTGGTTTTTGTACGTACCACTATCCAGATTTTAAACCGTTCGTTCAAGCTTGCTATGTCGACGTCGATTTATTACTGTTAATATTTTTGCCTATTATCGAGTTTCATACAGCTTATAGTGTAGACGCGCATACGTTTTTCAAAAGTTTACCACAAGTCTTCTTGGTATCCGTACCTGGTACGCTTTTGACTTCTCTCATGGTAGCTTTTATGGGGTATTATTTGATTGAGTCTTCGTGGAATTTTGGCACTGCCTTACTGTTTGGTGTCGTATGCTCACCTGTGTATCCGATGGAAGTTGTCAAGCAGTTGCGAGAGATATCAAAGGGGAAATATTTGGCAGTTTTATTAATGGGAGAAGGTGTTATTGGAGACGCGTCGGTAATGATAACGTTTACTGCTGTCTTTGGATACTTAGCTCTAGCGATCACAGAAGCGTCTCAAGTTTCGTTGATGCTATTACGTTTTGCTGGTGGAGGTATACTTCTTGGTATATTTATGGGAAACGTGACATCTGGGTTGTTATCGTTGATGTATAATGACATGTTGTGTGCTATAATGGTTACTTTATCCGGAGCGTATTTGACGTATTACGTTGGTGAAAAGTTTCTCTATGTGTCTGGGTTATTAGGGACTGTTATAACAGGAGTGTTAGTTAGTAATCAAAAGAGTACTATAGCGGGGGATATTGAGGTGGTTGTTTCACACTTTTGGCATATTTTAACCCATGTTGCTAACACGTTATTGTTTACAATGGTTGGTGTTGTAATTTTTGAGAAGATCAGTTATATGATGACCGCTAAACAGGTACGATATTTGCATTTATGTACTTAAAATGATTTGACAGATTTTGACCTTAATTTTATGTTGTTAGTAGAAGACAACAGTTTTTTAAAATACCGTAACATGTAGTCAATCTTTCGAATCTAGGGCCTGTATTTATAAATGAAGCGTCCAGAGAAAGTATGATCAAAGTCACTTGAGGAGAGGAAAATTAATTTTTAATTTGGAAAACTGTTCAATTTTGGTGACAAAGGCATGCAAAAATGCTGCCTGAAATAAAGTCCAATGTTGACATAATGTGTCTAACCCTATGTAACCCATTTTACATTAACAACCTTCATAAACCTTATTCTACTTTTCTACCATTTAGACTCAAACATTTTATGCCTTAGAATAATAACGCATAGAAACAGAAATAGTCCGCACACGCTAAGTGAGGCAAATTGAAGCGCTCCCAATGGGCCTACACGAGCGGGCGGGCCGTCAGTGCTCAAGGTCAACTTGCACCGCGAACAGCTCAAGAATTTTACTTAAAAATGACGAAATGTGCGGTAAATGAGTGTAAAAATACGTCAGACAAACATAAAATAGATACTAACATCACATTCCACTAGGAAGTAACGCGTTTCAACTAGTATTTTTATATAAATATAAATAGATAAAAAATAAATCTGTACAAGTGCATAAGCAACGTCCGAAGTGGGTCCGAGTTTTCTAGATTTGTATAGTCTCGGATGCGGAACGAATACAAATCGGATGCAAGGTTATGATTAAAATAATAAATAATCAATTAAGAAAGGTTACGATTAAAATAATAAATAATCAATTAAGAATAGACTTCTCGTCACTTGAGATGACATCATCCAATATGCCTATGATTTTTCTCGAAATCTGAGCGACATCTGAGCTGTTTACTAATAAGGGCATAAAATAGCATTGATAATCATCGACGAACTTTCTGTTACGTAGGTCCGACTTAAGGATTTTTTTTAAATAAAAAATAAGTGCGCATTTGACCTCCATCTCACCTGATGGAAAGTGACGATGAGGTCGATGATGTAGCATGCGAAACGCTTCGTGCGAATCCTGGGAATATCCACAACATAGGGGTGGAACCCCAGCCCACGTCTAGTCTCCCGATGATGGAAAGGGGAAGGCGGAATCAAAATATGCAATTCCATCGCACACTCTCCGAGATATATCCTGTAGAATACCGATAAGCAGGCAACTTTACGGTGGTGTTCAAGGCTCTGCCTCTCGTCACGCTTCGCCTCTACTAATTCCGAGGCACCTATAAGCCTCTTGTCACGATTGTCGATTGAATCCAAGATGGCCAGTTGGTATTTAGCAGAGCCATCCCATAAGTGGCCGCAGTACTCTATACACGACAGGACTTGTGCTTGGTACAACTGAAGCAAATGTCCCGGTGTGAAGTAACGCCTCATCTTGGAAAGTATGCCAAGCTTGCTGGCTGCATTTTTGGCCATGCATTCAATGTATCTGCCAAAGTTCAGATTGGCCGACAGGTCCATTCCAAGTAGATGAAGATGGTCGGCTATCGGTGTGGTTATATCATGAAAAGTCGGAGTCAGGCGAAAGGGACTCCGTGTTCATTTTGAATGTGTATTACCTTAAGTACGGAGGACATGACGCCATATAAACCAGTATAAACAGGTTTCGTCAAACCTTGTTTTATTAAGGCTACCTACTACCTAATGCATGTTTCACACCCGAGTAAGCGTCTCTCACAGGCAGCTTGAAGCAGGTAGAATCGACTGCTTCAAGCTGCGACCACATAGCAAACTACAGTCTTCATTCACGTCACGCGCACATTTTCTCAGCAGCAAATTCTACGCCGCCCCCGTCGTCTGAGCAAACGTAACAGTAGGTAGTAGTGCTTCTTCCTCAAAATCCATGTTGCTACTGATTTGAATGAAATAGAAATTGTGACTTGTTGACCAGTTGATACCAACTGCTGCAGTTGTACCTATCAACTATTCCAGCAGTTATCAATGTCAGCCTCAAGCTGTTGACTATGACTGCAAGAGCGGTCCGTGTATGTTGATCATTGGCTAACTGCTCGAGCAGGCCGTGTATGGCCACCCTTTCGCTTTAATCTTGTTTTATAATTTCATCCAAATCGACATTACTAACAAACTATATTTTATACAGGTTGCTCTAATATTTGTAACATACTCAACTGTATATTGCTCTCGACTGCTTATTTACTTCATAATGATGCCGGTCCTGAAACGCGTTGGGTATGGGATGACCTGGCATCACGGTCTGGCATGCTCCTGGGGAGGTCTGAGGGGACCTTTATCTTTGTGCCTGGCGCTTACTGTTATGCAGGCACCGCTTATTTCTGATGTTGGAGAGGTAAACCTTGCTGTGTTGCTGGTATTTTTCAGTAGTTTTATTTGCAATGTATAGGCACCCGCTGCATGGAACTAGGAGTTGTAGTCTCACGCTAGACTGGTTGATATAACAACTGTCTATAGTGAAACAAGCCGCTTCCTTTCAATTGACGCATCGTCAGCCTAATGGCTGACATTTCGCACCCTTCTAGGACGAATGGCATAAGTGGAGTTACATCAAAAATGTTTATTGCTCCATTAGATACAGAAAATTGTAACCCACATCCTCTTCAATTCTCGTAACTCTGTCTACTAATATTAGTCGATAGTTACAAGAATCGGAGAGGATGTGGGTTATGTTTTTCTGTACCTATCTAATGGAGGAATATACGTTTTTGACGTAACTCCACTTATGCCATTCTTCCATGAGAGGTGCGATTGGTAAAACGAACTTAACTTAAAATAAGCAACAATGGTGAGCTAAGTTTTTTGCTTTACTAAACGAACTTTGCTTAAGTTTAAGCAACAAATTACGCGGTAAATCCAAAGTTTAATTTAAGTTTATAGCTTAAACTTGGACAAAGCTCGTTTTTAACCGTTTTTAAAAAAGGAGGAGGTTCTCAATTCAACTGTTTTTTTTGTATGTATGTTACGCGATAACTCCGCGCGACTTGTGATTTGCGAACCGATTTTGATGATTCTTTTTTCGTTCGAAAGAGGGCATCTCAGTAGTGGTCCCATTTAAGTTTGAAGAGAATATTCCACATCTAAAAGTGGCAATGACTATGGCATGAATGACTTTTGAGGTCTGAGCCTATGTAAATACGAAAAACTTGCTTAACTGGTCATTTTTGCTTAGTCGAAGCCAAAGGTCTTTTTATGAGTTTCAGAATTAACCTGAGTTTTAACGATTTATTAACGAATTTTGCCTGTGGCATTGTGTGTGTGGTGACTTTCTAATACGTACTTGCTATAGTTTGTGCAGTTTTAACTTTATTTTTCTATACATGGTGCAAATTTTTTATAAACGATTTTTGTTGATAATTATATAAATTAGGATCATGAACAGAAATACTTTAAACACTGTTTCTTATGGAATTAATTCTTTTTTAAGCGTATTTCGTACAATCTCACGAGAGAAATAAAGGTAGGCCATACAAACATTTCCTCCGACACAGGAATCGAACCTGGGACCTCTGCGTGGCAGTCTGGCATGGTAACCAATCGGCCACGGAGGCAGTTACAGTTATTAATAAATTTACTGGATTTAGTCATTTATTTCCAGATTTTTGTCATCCAAGCAGCTGGTCTTGTGATACTCTCTCTTCTAGTTAATGCAACGACTATGTATAAGGTGCTCAAAACACTTGGTCTAGCCGACATATCCTTGGCGAAGAAAGCCAATATGACGAACTGCGTGAAACGCATCATGATGACGAGGGATCGGTGCGTTTCTATGTTAAAGATGGATAAGTTTCTGGCTGACGCAAATTGGGATCTAGTACAGGAAGGTATATTACCCCAAGTTCAAGAAGTAATACACATACATAAAGTAGACAATACCATAGCATAATAAAATAAGTAGGACAACTTTTTTAATATTTTTTATTACACAACATCACATACGTTGTTCTAATTCCAAAGTAAGTAACTAAAACACTTGCAACTGTTTTTTTATTGAATGTCACGATGTTTGACCACCACGATGTATAATAGTTTTTGTGAAATTGCTTCACTAGTTTGTTATAAGTATTAATACAAAGATTTACACTTACAAAAAGTTCCTTCGATCCGGCTGGTTTCCAGCAAACCGTGCCAACCGCCAACTAAGCCACGGAACGAGCTGGCGGGCCTTACGAATTTTTGTACGTGCTTGTTGTAGACCTTTGTTTTTTATTAGTTTTTATTGACTTATTGGTTTTAAGGACTTACTTGCACTTGTGTTATGGAAATCGAAAACAAAGCGTAACCGTGGTTTCAGCGTTGCAAGAGGTACTTTTTAATAAGGAACGAGGAATATATTCATAAATAATGATTTGCTGCGTATGTACAACTCAAGAATTCGTCTAGAACTCTCTTGATGTTCATTTGACAACAACCTTCTATTCTTTATACAATTCTTTAAATAAATTAGTACAATCCTAACCAGGCTGTACTACAGTACCTATCTCAAACACCCAGACCCGAGCCAATATTTGAAAAGTTAGTTTCTACATTGACTCGGCTGGGGCTCGAACCCGGGACCTCAGAGATGGCGACACTATGAAAACCGGTGTACAAGTCAATCGGCCATGGAGGTCGTCTTACGCCTGTTCGGCGCGTAAGACGACTCAGAGTGGACGGCTTAGCGGTGGCAATCGCTAGTTGTGCAACGCGCAACGGGAAGTGAGTGTGCCTGCAGCAGTACCTATCTGGAAAATAGTGAGGGGACTGTACGTGCACCCGGAACGGCTCACCAGAGGCACTAGCCTCTCGAGAACCGGATGAAGTCAAGGTCAGAGGGCTGTGATAACCCTACAGGCTGATCTGGGGTCAGAACCTGAACTTATAAGGTTTCTGTGCGCGCACAGGTTATAGTGCTAGGTTATAGGGTCACTACAATCAAAACAAATGTAGAAAGATATGGGGCTGTTTGGCGCGTAAATGCCTACACTTCTCTCGTAGCGTAGGTTTGTCATATTATTTTAGTTCTTATCGTATCGATACATACACATACACTACAATGCTTGTCATTGTAGAGGACTTACCAATCGGCGTACGGTATTCGCCGATTGTTGCCCTGGGTGCGCAGGTCGTGGAGTCGAAGTTTCGACTGCATGCAGTTGGTTACGACAGCACGCATTATCTGCATATATAATTATGAAGTCCTTCTTAGCAGCCTATTTCACAAGGAGTTACCTAATTTCTGGATTCAATATCAATTTTTTTACTATGTAACTAAATCTAGGTATAATTATTTTCGTCATATCGGATAAACACAAGCTAACTGAAAGTTTAGTTTAGAGCATAGGGTTCCGAACTCTTAGGCTCACCACCCATTTATGCAAGATAAAAAAAATTTGAACTCGTATTATAGTAACTTAACACAAACAATCACTTAAAAAAAAGACGTAGTGTAGTTTATTATATACATAGACACCCCCCATTTGCCTCCGAGGCCCCTCCACTTCGCGGTAGAGACCACTTTCGGAAACTATTATTTAGAGGTGCCCAATGATTAGTCGACGCCTAAAAAATAATCTATAAGGCTCTTATAAGAAAATTGAAATAAAGAGTCGTCAAATTTAACAGCACTAAACTTAAAAAAAAATCTTCTGTCTTTTCTTACTGGCCAAAAAACAGACTTATAGGTTTAGGTCGCATTTGCCTGAATCGACGCCATTGTTAATTTACTGGATTTACAGTGGTCCCAATTGGGCGCCACTTTTTAAACTTAATTATTACGGTCTCTCATTACAAAGGTACAACAATAAAACACCCGTACCAGCTGCAAATGTCCGGGCGCGATGACGACGACGAAGACGATGCCTATATGGGGTACAGGTACACCACATGCCCAGATTGCGAGAGGGAGATACCCAATGAGCCTACGAAAAAGGAATTAGCTGAGATGTTTAGGTAATTTCTGTAAACGATATATCACACTATTCCGCAATTCTTTATTATCGGGATTGTTTTTATGATATCAAGCAATGTGACGAGTATAAGAGTTGCGTCTGTTGGTAAGCGACCCATAACAATTACAGTGCCGCTCAGAGCTTTAAACCGCAAAGATCTGAGGAGTACTACCACTACGTCCGAGACATAAGTTGACAAGTCCCATGTGCCTGTAATGTCAGCAACTAATGCTCACATTAGATACTGCATGGCGGCAGAAATAGGTCAAAAGCTTATTTTGAATCGACTGATTCTACTGCATTTGAATTAGATTTATTTCTTTTACTTTTATATTTTTAGTTTTATTTCAAATTAAAATTCGACTCATCCGTAGAACAGAGTCCGATGTGATTATATAGCGAAAAGAGGATAAGTACGTTACGAGAATAATTTTGTTATTCAAATCAAGGCTAAGTAAAGGTGTTTTGAGAATTCATATATCTTATTTCGTTTCGGAAATATAAAATCGAACAGCGGTCGATTTGACATCCACAGCGAAGAAGAACAAACGAAATGTACTATGGTCCTGAGAACAAGTAGTCTTGCACATAGATCTTTATTCTACGGATGAGTCGAATTGTCTATTTACTTTACATACAACGTAAATCACATTAATATTTAGATCGTATGGTCTGAATAACGGGAATGTAAATACGGCACAAGCGTCACACGGTTCAAAAACGGCGCCTACAACAAGGGCGCCTGTAACACCTTCCATCATCCTGTGACTGCATCTAATGCATCTCGACTTGACGGCATATTCTTGATGTTCTCAATAGGAACATCCTTATGTATCTTACTAATCGGTTAGGTACAACGATCTCCTTGTTTTCTCAGAGAAGCAAATCAACGCGTACTAAAGGCAATGAAGATTTCGTACTGGCGACAATACGAACATGGAAAGATCAGCAAAGAAGGTGTCAGGACTTTGGTACAGGCTGTTGAGGTTGCTACCGACTCCGAGGATGGGGCGATCAATTTAGAACTGCTTGGGAGTTTGTGGCGACCTAAGGTAAGATAGCGATAGAGCCTGTTTTTGATGCTGGTGGAAGTACATATTAACTGACAAGTATTCTTTCTGTTTTTTCTTTTCGTAATTGGTGTAAGAACTAGTTTGAAAATGAATAATAATTATTATTATTGTATTATTAAATGATATACAGTGAGAGGATGAACAAGTCGTGCGACACGCCTTTCCATAGCAGTCGCAGTGCCACTCGGACCTTTAAATCGCTAAGATCTGAGGGACTGGCTAGTGCCAGCCCGCCCGCCACCCCGAGACATAAGTTGACAAGACCTTGACCTTTACCTTCAAAAAAATGTAACCAATTCTAAAATTCGTTACAAATTCATATTGTTTTAATAATCCCAATTGTTCTGCTACTTCCATAACGCTAGTTTACTTATGATAATTCAGTTCAAGTGTGTCTTTCGAATATTTTTCTATCGTATAATAATAAATTTGAAAAAGAAACGTGACTTTATTATTCATTGAAGCGGGACAATAAATTATTTATTGAACGCTGGAACCAATAATGACGAGTGGGTATAGAAAAGTGCCTTAACATTTAAAATAGCAATGCTTTCATTTTGTAAATTGCTAAATTTAAACAAAAAACGAATTATGATTATTAATACAAAGATCGAACACTTGGAAAAATTCTTTAAATCCGGCCGGATTCGAAACGACGTCTTCTAGCATACCGTGCCAGACGCTATACCAACTAAGCCACGGAACGAACCAGCGGACCTCACGAATTTTTATAGGCTGGTATCCGAAGTGACAAGAATAAAATGAGTTGTATGAAAAGGGTAGTTGATGTATGTGAGGCTCGAGAGTTGTGTCAGGATAGAGCAAAGAGGCGTTCCGTGGTCTCTGCCTACCCCTCCTGTGGGACTAGAACGTGAGCTTATGTATGTATGTATATTTTTTGAGATTCACTCGGAACACAAAACCTCGACATAAATTAGTATGTGTTGCCAGTTTATATCGAAATGAGTTTCCTTAAATTATGTAAATATGTACGGGTGATAGGAGCATCGAATAATTTATACTTTTGTATAGAATAAATAATGCGTGCGTATACACACAGGCTGGTCCATTTCCAGCGGTCCAAAATTGTTTTTAGGTAACTCAGATTTACAGATGTCAGATATCCCTACAGCAGCGCCCCTCCTCGTCACGCACACAAGAAATGAAAAGCGGCTTCACATCATTTTTTTTCCGTATGCTCCATCTGCCTATGTTTTGTAATCTGAGAGATGACCGATTGAACTAGATCGGATCAGCAGGCACAAGTATAATTTATATAACTGCTCTCCAATTTCTGTTTTAGCCTCACGCAACGTGGATCCGTCGTAAACTAGTAAACATGATGACTCCCGAAGCAGCAAACGCCCAAGTACCTCGCAATCCTTGGCGGCAGTACTGCTACCGTATAGTCACCAATTTGTGGTTCGACATGTTCATCTACTTGGTGATTCTTTGTAACACGCCGGTGATATTGTGTGAAGTAGTTATGCGACAGCCTGTCACATTATTGACTAGTTATACAATCAAGTTGTTGAATTTGTGAGTTTAGCTTAAATATCTAAGGCATAGGTTCGCAAACTATTTGGCTCACCGCCCACTTAGATAAGATAAAAAAATTCAACAGCAAAATCACAAAAAATAATTGAAAACACGTATTTTTTATATTAATTTAACACAAAAAATCTCAATGAAAAAATTATATATGTATACAGTGTAGTTTATATAAATAGTTCAGTTTTTTTTTCAAATGCGGTAGCACCCCCTGGACAGCATCAACGCCCCCCCAATTGCTTCCGAGGCTTCTACCGTCCCCCGAGGACTCTTCGGGACCACTTTGGGAAACTATGATCTAAGTTAATGCGAGTATTCATTTTTCAAAAAATCGGCCTGCCCGGCTTGACCTGCCCCTAATTGTCGATATGCACTGTCAACATTTCTCAAATATATTATATAGATTTGAATTTATAACACCGATAAGTGACAGTTTAAGATCATTTTTAACCGACTTCAAAAAAAGGAGATGGTTCTCAATTCGACTTTCATTTTTTTTGTGTATGTAGTAGGTAAGGTACGCGAAAACTCTCTTGATGATTATTTTCTGTTGGAAAGATGGTACCTCAGTATTGGTCTCATTTGAATTTGAAGAAAATTTTCCGCCTCTAAGGGTGGTAAACTAGGGAATGAATCTGGTTTCGCGCATTTTCCGGTAACTTATTTCAATATATTCTCAGCGTATTAAAAAACCGATCTCAAAACTTATTCATCCCCTAGTTTGACACCCTTAGAGGTGGAATATTTTCTTCAAATTTAAATGCGATCACTACTGACGTACCCTCTTTCTAACAAAAAAATAATCATCAAAATAGGTTAACAAAGTATGTGTTATCAACATACAAACATACAAAAAAAAACACAACATAATTCCACGAACTTTTGAGGTCGGTTTTGTTAGTACTCTGTTCTGAGATTATAGCGCATCTGTTTGTCTGTACAAATGAAATCCTTGCCGCTTTGTTTCACACAACTCTAAAGTAGTGGTAAGGAGTAATCGACTTATCCGAAGAACAAAGTCCGATGTAATTATACAGCGAAAAGAGGATAAATACATAATTTCGTTATTCAAACTAAGGCCTGTGGAATGGTGTTTTGAGAATTTTCATATTTTATTTCGTTTCGGAAATATAAAATCGAACAACAGTCAATCTGACATCCACAGCGAAGAAGAACGAACCAAATGTACTATGTCTTGAGAACAAGTAGTCTTGCACGTAGACCTTTGTTCTACGGATGAGTCGAAATATAGGGCAAAATCAAATTAATTTCTTGTTAATATATTTACGACATACTCACTGGTTTATGGTGTTTAGGTTTATAGCATTTGAATGTGTTTGTGTTTGTGCGGTTCCTTTGCAGAATATTCTACACGATTTACGTGCTTGAGATGGTGATGAAAATGATTGCACTTGGTTTTTGCGGGTATTTCAAATCGCATTGGAACAAGCTTGATTTTGTCATGATTATATTTGCTACGGGAGGTAAGTAGCAATTTAATATTATTGTGGTTCTGCTTCTAGACAGATAATTTAAAAAAATAGTAGGACCGTTTGACGGCACATCACGAACTCGGGGGTAGAAAGCGCGCGTAAAAGCGAACTTTTAGTAGGTAAATTCCATATTTGAGAATTCTATGGAATTAATATCGAAAAGTACCCAATACGTCCATCAATGTTCGTGTTCGAAGAAATACATTACAAGCATTGTTTTATGACACCAAATGATGGGACGAACAAGTGCGCCTGGTGGTAAGCGACACGCCTATCCATACTAGTTGCAGTGCCATTCAGAGCTTTAAATCGCAAAGATCTCATGGGTACTGCCACTACGCCCGACACCCTGAGACATAGTTGACAAGACCCATGTGCCTGTATAATTTCACCAGCACTTTTACCCTTCTCAACCGGAACGCATTACTGCTCACATTACTGCTAGGCGGCAAAAATAGGTAAGGTGGCAGTACTTCCCTGGACGAACTCTTTCACAAGGAGCTCTACTGCGACTAAAAATCTTATGAGACTAAATATTATTTAAATTCCAGATCTAATATTAGATGTCATAGATTCTTTAACGCCATGGGATAAGTGGGATAACTTGAATTCCAGCATTTTGACTGCCACGAAGTTGGTGAGGATGCTTCGATTTTTACGGTTATGTAAACTGGCTAGGTAAGAAAATAAGTTCCTAGTTGCTTACATAGTATTATATTAAATTGACATCACGTAGATTAGGACAATTTCTTCTAGAATAAAACGGAGGGACAACTTACATAATAGAGAGTTAGAACAGCTTTATGTCCGCGCCACTTATGTGGTCTGTGGTCCATGCCATAAGAGCGAAAAAGACGTTGCCCGTTTGTCATCCGTTCGGATCGCCCTAAGCGAAACAAACGACGTCTTTCGCTTATTACCTATATAGAGATAAAGTTGTTCTGACTGGCTTAATGACTACGTGTCGATACGTGTGGTGGTACCTTTAGCTGACATCCTTATAAAATTAAAAACAGGCACCCCTCATGGAAGAATGGCATATGTGAAGTTACGTCAAACATTTTTATTGCTTCATTAGATACAGATAATATATTAGTCGATCGACTAATATTATCGATAGAGTTACAAGAATTCGAGAGCTTATTTTTCTGTATCTAATGCAATAAACATTTTGACGTAACTTCACTTATGTCATTTTCCATGAGAGGTGCGCATCCTTCCATATGACTATTATTAAAACATATTTTAAAAACAAGAGGTAGCGTAACGAGCTTCATAATCTTGAAAATATGCCTAAAATGCCTCTCGCTCATTATTTGTTTCAACTTTTAATAAAAATGGACGTAAATTCATTTGATACTCCGCGAAATAGCTGCTTTTTGTTTCGTTTGGTTGAATATTTTTTTCATGCAGTTAATTTCCCAAACATCCCCGGCATAAAATAATAATGGTATATCTTTTATCGAGGGACTAAAATGAGCCAATATATTTCCGAGGTGGTTAGACTATTACTCTGCGGGTTTATATTGGCTTGTAGTCTTGAGGAGAAAACTACTTTTCACTTCGACTGCGAGAAAAGAAATATTTCAATCGTTTTCGCTCTACGACAAAATTATTAACCAGTATTCTGAAGTTTTTCCGCTATTTTTTTTTAAACTTGACACAGATACAGCAAACGCACTAACGCGGGAAAATAATATGGCGCCACCGTTTATGCGGAAAAGGTAAGGAACTATAATCGAGCGCACTACTGGCTGTTTGAGTTTATTCACTCGAAGTAAATTAAAAAATTAAGGTACTTTTACTCGCTGGGGATTAAAGTATGCACGTTACTCCCACTACATAAGGCTATATTGACGTAATATTAGAGCATGAGAAGTTAATAAATAACACAAGCCTGCCTATAGTCAAAAACACCACCACCAAAAGTATACCCTTGTGGGTGATAATTAATTTGCTTCCATTTTCATTACCTTGGATTTCCGCAAAGTAACGCTTGGATAATAAATCCAAGCGTTACTTTGCGGCAATTATATAAAACTTTTCTATGATTGGTAAGTTATTTCGGTGTTACAACTTTTTATAACTTCAAGTGATGGGACGAACAAGTCGTGCCACTGTCAGTGCCAATCAGAGCTTTAAATTGCAAAGATCTGAGGGGCACTATCATTGCGCCCGACACCCTGAGACATAAGTTGACACTGTAATTTCACTTAAATTTGTAATTACCCTTCAAAACCGGAACACAGTAATGCTGACATTACTGCTTGGCGACAGAAATAGGTAAGGTGGCAGTACTTCCCTGGATGAACTCTTTCACAAGGCGCTCTACTGCTACCAAACCACTACTACTAATGAACTGCCATTGATTAATGGTCAAGATTATAACGTGAAAGTCAGTCTTAAGGTCAATATAATTCATATTTTCTAACATCAGATACCGGAACGTAATATTTTTACTTAGGGTCTCGGTGCCAAAGATAATGGCCTACGTAGATAGAATGATTGACATACAACTAGCGTTTGGCTACGACGTCGGAAAAGGATTTGTGACGGGAGAGCAGGAAGTCTGCTCATTGCTGCCACAGCTGGTTGACAATAAACATATACAGGAGACGCTCAGTGCCAGACTGGAGATGGACCGGTAATTTGTTTAATCCGTCGAATACCATCCGCTATAACGAAACGGGAAAACGGTTGCTTCTCAAGTAAGTTTAGTACCGCTATAAAAAATACATATAGTATTTACTACTAGTTTAAAGTGGAATAGGATAGTGCTATTGTACCTTAATCGAAGATTAAAATGCGAAATTATACGAATCTCGAACTAAAATACCCGTATCGGCCCGTTTTAAGGAATCCCGAGTCAATCCAAGCACGCCGCCTTAAATTGCCTATCCTCTTTGTGGCGGCCATATTATACCTGCCTCCATGGCCGAACGGTTACCATGCCGGACTGCCACGCAGAGGTCCCAGGTTCGATTCCCGGGCCGGGAGAAATATTTGTATGACCTACATTTATTTCTCTCGTGAGTTTGGGTGTAATTTGTGATTGTCTATGTGTGTGTCCATGGCACCCGCGACACAGGGTTTTTCTAGTGCGGGGCTATGTTGAGTGTGTGCGTTGAGTGTGTGTGCGTTATAATTAAACTTCATGTTTAGGCTGACGGGTTTGCCAAAGCCTTAAAAAATTAAAAAAAAACATTTATAATAAACTACCCTCAAATATGCACGTATACATCACACCTCTCTACTTAAATCACTAACATACATTATCAGAAACATAATATCAAAATTTACGTACTTCGCTGCTGTCCGGCTTGGAAATTGCATAATCAATTGATGTCAATAGATTATGACCTAAAAGCTCTTCTTCAATCCATTCTCAATCCATTGTGGGTGAGATGGACGTTCGACCTGGACCTGGACCCAAGCTACCCTCCCCATCAGATATGTTGGTCTAGGCATCAAGAGTATATCAGCCATAGCCCTTCCGGCCTTTTTGTCCTCAATCTACAGCACGGTCAACCTCGTAGGCAGTATCCTAAGGCTTCCGCCAACAAACTGCGAGGTGATGTGGTTAATTGATTCCAGATAAGCCTGGAACCAGGCTTGCCCCAACGAAAATTCTCCGTCCGAACTTAAAATTCAAAGGACCTCGGATAATATTCTGTGCAAAAAGACTTTAAACGACTTAATGAATTGCACCCCAATAGACCGAGCTCATCTGGCAGCGGCGTCCAGGTGGGAATCTGGCCACCGGCTACACGCTTTCCCTTCTGCCAGTATCGGTACCTCCCTGAGCGCCGAGACCATTCGCATAGCTGCAGGCCTCCGTCACGGCGTCCCAAACGCCCGGACGGAATGACTCTCATCTCTTGGAGTATGGGCCGGGCTGGTGTGGGACGCCACATGTGCCGATACACTTGCCCCATCCCATTTCCAGCACACAGGCAAGAGGGCTGGCTTCGCAGCTGAGCTGGCGGAAAGATTAAAAAGTAATAAGTACCAGGATCTCGGGTCCGACTACCTATTTACAGCCTTTGGAGTTGAAACCCTTGGCCCGTGGGGTCGCAGTGCCTTTCATCTGTACAAAATTTTATCAAAAAAAAAAAAAAAAAATAGACTGTCTGAGAAACCCAAGGGCCCGGCAGCTACCTTACCCAACGCATTAGTATAGCAATACAAAGGGGGAACACTGCCAGCATCTTGGGCACCTTGCCGCGGGGACTCAATTTTATTCATATAATTTAAAAATCCTAGTTTTGCTTCCTAGTATTTAAGCTTTTATTGTCTTTTTTACCTTACCTATATATTATCTTAATTAAATACTTCCAATTTACAAGTGTATAATTCCGATATACAATACACGCGTTACACCATAAATTTTACCGCGACGTTTGCCAGTTTGCAACGTTCGAAAGTCTCGTTTTTTCCGGGATTTCCGAGACCGTACCGTTTCTCGATTTATTTTTCCCGGTACGCGGAAATCCATGTAAAAGCCGTAATTGCTAGTAAACTTTTACAAATGTACGCAATTTAGAAATTAATGTCATATGTACATGCCGTTCGAACTATAGACCTCTCAATTTAGAAGCAACCGGTCTTCCACTAGGCTACCACCGCTCTAGAAGTATAATGCAATATCTGAACTAGGTTGACAGTAACACGGCAACTAGGGTTGCTTCAGAGGGATAGGCCCTGGACTGCAATCACAGTGAAGACACGGCAGGCCACCACCTCTACACTCAATATAATGATCTTGGACGCACAGCAGCTGAAGGAGGAAGGTGATATTGATAGGGATATTATCTCAGTCCTGTTTCCATACAAAAGTATTTAGGTGATATGATCAAAGTATTTATAAAATAATAATGTATGTAATATTTAAAATAAAATTCAATTTAATATTGGGAACTCTTGGTGTAGGTATTATGGACACATCTGTAAATGATCATTTTTCAGAAGAGTGGTTTAGAAATTCCACAAACGAGATTTTATCGATAATTTTTTATACTTAAATCGGTACCTCTAATGAACACTACGCCAACTTAATTTTTTTGATCATCTCTGTTTTAATTTTTTTTTATTTTTTTACAAAAAATAAAAAAAAATTGAAAAAAACAAAAAAGACCTTTGGGGAAAAACAAAAAAACAAAATAAAAACAGAAAATGATCAAAAAATTAAGTTGGCGTAGTGTTCTTTGGAGGTATCGAAATAGGAGAGTTAAAAAGATTCACGTTTGGTTATTTGGTTTCATGTAGTTAAATAATTTTTTTGACTTCCAAATGCATTGTCTATGACAAGAAGGGTTTCTTATCATAGACATGCATTTGCATTTTGGTAACTTTCGAGATGTTGGCACGTAAAGTTTTTTCTTTAAAAAAGTGTCAATTACTCTATTACATGTTATCCTATTTATGATGTAGGTTTTTTGGATGAAATGGAATATCGACTACTTCTTCACGCCATCCAAGAAAAAGTTCAGTTGTGTCGTCATAAAGGCAGTTTGGTTGCACCATCTTCGCCAGAGGTGTGTTTATTATGCTTTTTATTAAAAAAAAATTGAGCTGATTGCTGTGCTTGACTTTCAAGGCCCTATTTAATGGCCAACATGTTAACTGATTGTTATCCGACATTTTTGACGAAAAGCGTCTGTTGACGTATCGGCTAGCTAAAGTATTCATTGCGCAAATGTTGCCTAATGAACTGCGCTTAGACGATGGAAAGAAATAACTTAAACGTAAATTTGCGAGGATTGTTTGTCATAGATTTGTCATGTATGATTCCTGGCTTTGCTGTCAGTCTCTTGTGTACAAACCTCATTCTTAATCACGAGAGCTCGAAAAGCTCGGCTCGATTAGTGTTGCTACCTGTTTAGAATAATATATTGTCGTAATACACTTAGTTTGGGTCGAAAATGATAAAATGGTGGAAATTTAATATTTATGTATTATATTGGAGAATATAATACATAAATGCATTTGTTCCCACGACCATTAATGCTATTGAAAAGTACCATATTTGCATCACCTATCGGGCTATTATTGATTATTTTGTAAGTTTCCTAAAGGAACCTATATTTTTGGTAATTTCTCGAAATTAAACTGACAACATTTGTTAATAGGAATGTGTGATTCTAATTTCAGACCCAATTACGAGCAGTGTCGTGGTTGCAAGGTAATGAGAGAGTTGCTGATTTCTTTCTGGAGAATTCGGAAATTATTAATTATAACATTAATGACATTCTGATATCACGAGGTGAGTGCTTAACAACATGTACAGTCGGTGCCCTCACTATCCAATAACTGTATTATGTGCTAAACAAATAGTGGATACATAAGTGAGGGCACCGATTGTACGTCGTCATGGTAGGGCTTACATCCCGGGAATCTCGAACTCGAAAATTTCGAGTATCTGGACAATTTTTTGTCATTTTCGAAACTTAAAACTGATATTTTTAGTCACTGCAATATCGAGATGTTCGAGACTTATTAAAAAATCTACTATATCAACAATATTCTTTATTCTAGTTACACGGCCATGGCAACACTGTAGAGTAAAGCTATAGTACGATAAGATTAACTATGGTAACTCCATCTAAAGGTCGCACGCGCCATTCATTAAAGAATGGAAGTGGTCGATCCTTGGACTATGGAATTTTTTTCCATCCTCTAAGGGTCGATCGGTGTTTAAAAAATGACATCAAATGTAGAGGTGTTTATTATTGTGTTTGTGGTAGTTTGAACAAGAATGCCTTAAGGAATTGTTCAGCATTTCATTTCTATTTCATAATCATACTCCATAATCCAGATACCAATCCACGATCCTGCTATAAAATGTATTAATACCTACTGCATTTAACAAATGTCATTTCAACGTACCACGAAAATACTGGATGAACACCTTAATTTTTAAATCATATTTATAATCGGTAGGTTCACTACAATAATAATGTAACAACCCTGTGCTCCTCGTGCAGTGTAGACATTTACGCGCCGAACAGGCGAGAGTTGCCCTACGTACTCTTATTTATGCCGTGATGGTAGAGCTAACTCCAATTTTTGGCGATTGTTGAATGATAGTAATAAAATCAGGTCCTCTCTATCTGGAACTATACTAAACGCCTTTTTTTTATAATATTGATATTATGACATCATGAGCAAGATCGTGCGCCTGTCCATAACAGTTGCAGTGCCACTCAGAGGTTTAGATCGCAAAGATCTGAGAGGCACTTCCATTGCGCCCGTCACCCTGAGACATAAGTTGACAAGTCCCAACCCTTCAAAATAGGAACACAGTAATGCTGACATTACTGCTTGACGGCAGAAATAAGTAAGGTGGCAGTAACTCTTTCACAAGGAATTCTACTGCTACTAAAACTGCCCTTTGTTTCTTACGTGACCACTATGAAAATGAAAATATGAGTTTCTAAAATAATTTTGTATTTTATAACTTCAGTATTTGATTAGTTTTTTATAACTAATTAAAATATTATTTTTACTGCCTCGCCCTTGAATGTTGAAATAGTCTCGAAAGTCTCGTTTTTTTTCCGGGAATTTCAAGACCGCATCAAGTCTTGATTGTTTTTTCCGGGACCCGGATGTAGCGAGAATAGAAGCCTTAAAAAAATTTTGATGTTGTCGATTCGAGGAGTACAACATATTTTGATTTGCTGAAAGATTATTAAGACTGGTTCGATGATACTGCATTAAAGTATTGACTGGTTGTTTTATATATTATAGTTAATAAAAAAATATTATTCAGAAAGTTCCGGTAATACAGGTGACGAGCCCAAAGGCATGTACATAGTGGTGTCAGGCCTACTCGAAGCGACATACGAGCCGCCGGCTGGTGAAATTGACGAGGCCATACCCAATTTTGAGTTTTTCACTGACTTGAAGTTCGATGAGCCTAGCCAGGAGTATATTGTTTCCGGGAACGCTATTGGTGTCCTTGGGGTTAGTTTTCAACTATAAGTCTTCTTTTTAAGAATGAATGATATCATAACAATGGTTAACTATTTCATATTTCGCTACCGTCACACAATAACGCAGTATTGTTATTATAATATCTATTTTAGACTCTCGCCTCTTCCAAGGCCTAAAATATTAATTTTGTATTTTTAAATGGGAGAGGCGGTATTCCCCGGCAATTGTACAGTCGATCGGGGTCAGAGACTCAGGTTCAACAACCGGCGAACAATAGGTGCCGTATCCAGCAGGACCGCCTTCTGCGTTTGTACTGGAAGCGACACGCCACAGAAATCCAATCGCGTCTAGCTGTTATCTAGGCTGACTGGAATTAACCCATTTGAGGGCAAAACAATTGGGATTGTTTCAGTGGAGGCCACATCCCACACGTAGTTGATCTCGTGCGCCAGGTCGAGATACTTCCGGCGTTTCTCGGTTTCGGCTTTCACGAGACACTCATCATGCGGGATGGCAACGTCCACAAGAAATACCGTCGAATGCGATCGATCCAATATCACAATATCAGCTTATTCGCAAGAATAGTCCTGTCCGTGATAATGGATCGATCCCAATTGATTTTGGTACGCTCATCTTCAAATATTGGCTCCAGTGAATACTTGTAATATGGCATCCTCTGTTGCACGAGTCCGTATTATTATCATTGTTATTAGGGTGGCTTCATTCGGGGCATATGCAGCCCCTCATCACTGCGACCATCAACTGATCTATTGTGATCACCTCTAATTACAAATCATATCCAAGGCCGATAGCATTGAAGAATTGAAGGGCTTTCCTGGCTCCGACAAATTTTATGTCCTCTGGTTGTGGCATCTGTCTTCCCAGTATGGAGCTTTGTACGCCCATTAAGGGGTAGCATTGGGTGAGAAGATGAACAGGAGTTTCATCCGTCTCGTGGCAGAATCTACACTATCTATTCTTTCTCTGCCCAATACTTTCATATGCTGGTTCAAGCCACAAAGTCCTATTAAGACTCTAGTGAGCATTCTGATGCCATTCTTGTCCAATGACAGAGCTTGAATTGAAAAAGCTTTGAATTGCATGCTCAAGACTCTGTAGCCACACTTGTAAAATACTAAAATGCGTAAATAAAGCAGCCATCTTCTGAATACGTTAAGGATGAAAAGATTCAAATCAGGAGTTGATAAAGTGTTCCGTGACTCATTGTTTGAAAGAATCGATAATCTTCTGTGTTTGCAATAAAGAACCAATCATATCAAGTTGATATTCAATCTTTTTGTGGTTTCACAGGTCCTTACGAATCGTCCATACAGTTATACAGTCCGTTGTGACTCCGGTGTACAAGCTTACTACATTTCGATGACTGTAATTAAGGAAGCATTTAATTTAGCTCCTCATCCTATAATGGGGTAATAAGTTACTTATTTTAATACGAAATGTAAAAAAATATCATCATCTATAACTCAATCTGACCCACTGTTTGGCGTAGGCCTCCCTTGGTATGTAAAAAATAGAGTTCTACATATAGGAAATGAAACTATTTTTCCGGATTTAGATCGCGTACTTATATTTGTTTTTTTCAAACAAGCCAATGTTTTCAAACGAGCCCTTTACAGTTCCCATGGTCACGACGGTTGGCCCAAAACGTTGGTTTGTTTGAAAAAACGCGATTTGAATCTGGTAAAATAGCTTCATTTCTTACGTGTAACAATCGCCTAATAGAAAACCTAAGAATACTAGTGAATTTTCACGAGATGATTCTTCACATTATACCTAACGAATAGCCCCCTTTACACAGTCACACTATTGCACGTGATCAGGGTCGTACCGGATTGCGTGCGGGATAGCCCGCACGCGCATTCGTGCGCGATTACCTGTTTGAATTTTTTAAGCTAACGTTCTTTCGCGCGCGATTTTTGTTACAAGGGAAAGAGCGTCCGTGTAAATGCTAATGCCGGGTTCACAAGTCTTTCACTTGCGATTTTCGCATGCTTGCGTTGGCTGGGTACACGGCGTAGAAATCTGCCTTCCGCGCAAAGGCGTTCACGAGTCTCCCGCTTTGCGTTGCGGAGAGACATGAGACATGAGAGACGCGCATGCGCGGCGCCTTGCCTTTGTTTGGGTTGTCGACACTCTCGAACCAGCTGCTGCTTTGTGATTGGCCAGTGGTGCTGACCTCCGCAAACGTTCCTTGTTGCTTGTGTTGAAATATCAAGCTTGCTATACATCAAACTCACGTAACGCAAAGAAATCCAACGCAAAGCAAGCGGCCGGCGCAAGCGAACGACTCGTGAACAGTCCTACCTGCGCGTACGCGACAGATCTTTGCGTACGCTGGAAGCGAGTCACGCAAGCAAGCGAAAAACACAAGAGATGTGAAGAGAGACTCGTGAACGCGGCATAATAGAGCAGGGATAGACCGCGTGTTGGAGTGCGCGATCGCGCGGTCTTTCCCTTTTCCTTCCAACGTCTTTACACGCGCGCTCAATCGCCCACGATAGCTGTAGGTACCACGCGCGATAGTGTATCTGTGTAAGGCCCGCTAATGTAGAAGGAATGCAATAACCGTCATTTGTGTTTTCCGAAAGAAACAATTCATAACGCTCGATACAGCCGCCTTTAATTGCTGCAAAACCATCCACGTTGGCGAACATTCCCGGCGTACTGTAGAAGCGTCGCAGCTGTAAGAGCATCCTGAATCGTATTCTCGGTATAATAAAGTGCCACACGATCTTATATCAAAAGCTCGTCGTCGTCGTCGATCATATGACAGATAAAAATAATACGTTTACATCATTGACTTACAAATAAATAGACGACGGGTCTAATACAAAAACCACGAAAAAAATGTTCCAAGTCAACCTATTCGAAATTTAAATTGTAATGTCATCGCAGTATCGCGCTGTCAGTCGAACAAATGAAGACTAAAGCGGAGTTTGGCGCTCTGTATACGATTTTAGCGCCTTACAAGTGCGGACACTTTTTAGCGCGGACCCGACTTCCATATAATTGTAAGTCAATGGTTTACATAAAACAAATTATATTATAGAAAAGGAAACAATTTTTTTGGGTCGTAGCGTAGTAGTATTTAGTACCTTTTGGTACACCAGATGTCGCTACGAGTACCAAATCACTATTTTTGTAACTAATTTGCTTTACATTGGCGAGCTGCTATTTATCAAAGATGGCGCTTATTGCACAGATTTTTAAGGATACTGCGTGTATTGTTTCATTTTGTTACGGACTAGGATATAAATTTGCCGTCCACTAATTAACACGGCTAAGTGACAAATGGTTAAATAACCGTTTTATATAGCGAAAAATAGGGCACAAAATGCTCTTTTAAAATACAGTTGAAATTAGTTAACGTGTTCGACTTATTGGAACTTACCCTAACGATGCGTAGATGAAATATAATTAAAAAATTTCAATATTCTAAAACTGGGTTATGGTTTTTTATGATATCTCAAAAAAATATTTTATCACTTAGACGCTTTAGATAACGGACAACTTAGTAACAAACAATGCCATCTATTGTTACGCATATTTGTCAAAGTTCAGAAAATAATTTTAGCTCTTGAGCAATATTTGAATAATATGATGATTATAAGGAAAAAACTGACTACTTGTATTTCATTTTAATTGTCGAAACTACCTGCTTATTTTTTCCTTTCTACCTAATACGGTTCACTTTGCTTGGGTCGAGCGGTAGGAAGTGTCCATGGGGTAGGGTAGGGAAGTGACTTTATTTCAGAATTTTTTTTTCGTACGAAATTATAGCCATTCGAAAAATGTATATAATATAGTTATACGTGTTCTATTTAGTTCAGTTGATATAAAAAAAAAACATTTGTATATGTAAAATACCTATTGAATCCAGCGGTTTTTTCCTCAATTTTACTATATATTTTTTCCAAAGCGATTGATTTAACACTTCCACTGCTATCATCAAACAGGGCCATTTGAGGTTGCATAGCGACTGTATACTGGCAGTCGGTACTATTTCAATTTTGACAACTTAAGAGGGAGCAGAGGAAAAATTCCTAATCTTCGATTTGATTTTAGAGGGCTATATCCACTTTAAAGTTAAAAATAAAATATTGTATGAGTAACTACACGATATATTCAAGCATAGACATTAATCAGAAACATAAAACAATAAAGTTTCCTCGATAGATAAAAATCACGAAATGACCTCTAATTTTCACATTTTTTCGATTTATCCTCGAAATGCTACAGGTTAATAGGACAAAAATTAGATAATTAATTATATTTATGCATGATCGACAACTGTCACTACGGATTTTTTTTAATCCCTTTAGTTTTAGAGTTATTCCGCTAAAACGAATTTGGTACTTTTAATGCGCAAAATTCAACATCTCCTGTCGCATGTCACGCGCACTTTTTCAAAAATTTGGGCGGAGCCAACGTCAAAACTTTTTTGGCATGCTCCCTATTAACAGGTGAAGAAAAAAAATTGTTTGCGTCATTTATTTGTTTTTAGATGTTTAGTATTTACATATTTTTATTATACATGAATGTATGTGCACTACGTATTTTTATTTAATAAACCGGATGCATAGGTATATAAATTGTTTTTTTTTTCAACCTGTAAAGTTGTTAAAATTGAGATAGTACCGGTTGCCAATTCACAGTCGATAGACTCTTAAAGAGAATTAATTGATACCCATTTACGTAATATAAAACTACTTCCAGGCTATCGATCAGCGGCATCTGGTTATAAGACGGGATTTTGACCTTTTTCAGAGCTACGATCTCTCTTAAGTTATCTGGGCCATGCACAATTGCACATACATAACTCGTAGGATCTCTTTGGGTGTATCTTATTGTACAGTATTATTATTTAGATTAGAAGCATCGATGTGGCGGGAGATAGGCATCAAGTTCTCAATGATGGTACTGCCCACCGTGCCTGCGTACCACGGACTCTCCACGGAGAAGCTTAGCATGCGTCTGGAACACGCATTCGTTCCTTGCTTGAAGGCGTTTAAGGTAATAAATATATACAATACTTTATTTCGTTTTCGCGAATCGACACCACTATGTGCCGGATGTAGTACTTTTGTTTCCACATAGTATGACACAATTTTATTTGATATTGATTTTCAAAATTATTACTTTACATGGTTGATAGATGTAAACATAGGCTAGCTAAGCTCACATAAGCTTATTCTGAGTAAACCCAACAACCAGTGGCGGATTTGCAGTCCTAGCCGCCCTAGGCCCCAGGCCGTGTAGTCAGTACCAGAATCCGTTCACTAGTTTTTGAGTTTATCGCGATTAGACAGACAGTCATTAAAGTGTGTAAAAGGTGGTCGAGCAGAATAATGTTGACTCTAAAACCCGCATAAAATATAGTGACGACCTCTGGGGTCGAGTGGCTTGCACATCGGTTTTCATGATGTCGCCATCTTTAAGGGCCTGGGTTCGATCCCCAGCCGGGTCAATGTAGAAACTAACTTTTCTAATGTCTCGGGTCTGGGTGTTTGTGGTACCGTCGTTGTTTCTGATTTCCATAACACAAGTGCTTTAG